>NC_066891.1:20075453-20675453 GCF_022985175.1 Labeo rohita
TGTGCTCTATTTTTTTTATCTGTGCTCTATTTTTTTTATCTGTGCTCTATTTTTTTATCTGTGCTCTATTTTTTTATCTGTGCTCTATTTTTTATCTGTGCTCTATTTTTTTATCTGTGCTCTATTTTTTTATCTGTGCTCTATTTTTTTTATCTGTGCTCTATTTTTTTTATCTGTGCTCTATTTTTTTTTATCTGTGCTCTATTTTTTATCTGTGCTCTATTTTTTTTTATCTGTGCTCTATTTTTTATCTGTGCTCTATTTTTTATCTGTGCTCTATTTTTTTATTTGTGCTCTATTTTTTATCTGTGCTCTATTTTTTATCTGTGCTCTATTTTTTTATCTGTGCTCTATTTTTTATCTGTGCTCTATTTGTTTTATCTGTGCTCTATTTTTTATCTGTGCTCTATTTTTTATTTGTGCTCTATTTTTTATCTGTGCTCTATTTTTTTTTTTTTATCTGTGCTCTATTTTTTATCTGTGCTCTATTTTTTTTATCTGTGCTCTATTTTTTATCTGTGCTCTATTTGTTTTATCTGTGCTCTTTTTTATCTGTGCTCAATTGTTTTATCTGTGCTTTATTTTTTATCTGTGCTTTATTTTTTATCTGTGCTCAATTTTTTTTATCTGTGCTCTATTTTTTATCTGTGCTCAATTTTTTTTATCTGTGCTCTATTTTTTATTTGTGCTCCATTTTTTATCTGAGCTCTATATTTTTTAAGTCTGTGCACCATTTTTTTTATCTGTGCACTTTTCGTATCTATTCCCTATTTTTTTTTTTTACTCTGTGCACCTTTTTTATCTGTGCACTTTTTTTTTTTTTTAAATCTGTGCTCTATTTTTGTTTTATATTCCATTTTTTTATGTTTTTGCTTGGTTTTTTGCCCTTTAGCCTGCGTATTCGCAGCTCCAGAAGGTCGTCCATGAGCAATACCAGCCGCCTCACATGGTTAAAGGTGGGCCTAATGCATCTCACCTTTATGATGTGATCAATGGCTTCCTCTGACTTCATGTCATGGCAGATCATCAGATATGCTATAAACAGAGTCACCGAGTAGCTGAGACCTTCCGTGCAGTGAATCAACACCTTATCTGAGGAAAGAAAAACAAAAAGACGGTTAAAAAAAACTCATTCCCAGAGTGTAGAACACTTATATATAAAAGTGTGTGTATGCGTGTGTGTGTCAGCTCTTACTCTTTGGTTTCCTCAAAGCCCTGCGAATGAATCTGGCAGCTGGCAAGAAGAACTGGCTGATGTCAAAACAGCGTTTTTGCGATGAAGGCAAGCCACAGTAAGTGATATGCATGCCTTTGTAATATCTGGACCCAGTATCGACAGTTTCTTGCAGGTCCTCCTCGCTTGCATTTCCCAAACAGAACTTTCTGGCCTTTTTTGGGGCGGCAGCGTTTAGGATGTGTGTAATTCCTATCTCCTTCACTTTATCTCGGTCCCTTGCTATCTCTCTGCACACAACACAACAGCCTGGGTTAGTCTTTCATTAAGAGTATTTACAATGACATGAAAGTGCTTGTAAATCAATAAGAAAAATATCATTGTGTTTGATAGTCCTGCAATACATTATTAATTTAACACACAATTTATATTAGTAGACTTACTCATTTCCAATAAAGACCCCAGGCCAGACCTCAGTGACAGGATCATTGATCATTGTACTGTCTCTGAAACGACACTGCAGCTGCCAGACGTTTAGAGGGAAGTAGTTTTCCAATCTTGAAAGCTCTGATGCCTCTTCAGGTTTTGGCTTAGAAGCGCTTGGATCAGGGACACACAATTGTTTTGGGTCAACCAGATCCACTTCAGGTTCTAGTTCAGGAAGGCTTGGATCTGGGACACACGATTGCTCGGCATCTACCAGATCCGTTTCAGGTTTAGGAATGCTTGGATCTGGGACACACGATGGCTCGGCATCTACCAGATCCGTTTCAGGTTTAGGAAGGCTCGGATCTGGGACACACGATGGCTCGGCATCTACCAGATCCGTTTCAGGTTTAGGAATGCTCGGATCCGGGACACACGGTTGCTCGGCACCTACCAGATCCGTTTCAGGTTCAGGAATGCTCGGATCCGGGACACACGGTTGCTCGGCATCTACCAGATCCATTTCAGGTTTAGGAACACATGACTGCTCGATATCGACCAGATCCACTTCAGGTTTTGGCTCGGGAGATCTTGGATCTGGGATGCACGATTCCTCCTCTGGATCAGTCCGATCCACTTCAGGTTTCTTAACAGTATTCAGTTTGTTTGTTTGGAAGATTGCAGTGAATCGCTGGAAGACTTCACTTATTTTTCGGAACATCCACCCAACAGTGCTTTCTGAAAAAAAGAAGAAAACAAACTAAACCAATGCCTCATCTGAAAGTTTCAAATAACATTTAAAAACCTGCAGTTTCAAGGTTTTATCAGAAAGATACTTCAAACCCCATTAGACTTCATCTGCTAAGAAACCCGACAAAAACCAGTTAAATCTTTACAAACGACTATGAGTCTTCTTCTAGCTGTTGCTAGCATGTATTCATCAATTTTAGCAGAGACTGAGTGAATAAACTCTAAACAAGTCATTACTGGCAAAAGTTTTCACCCCCTATATGGAACAGAATAACATTTAAATAGGAAAACTGTATTACGACTATGTCAAGCCAACATAATAATACAGAAACATCTCTAAAAGCAAAAAGTGTTCACCTGTTGGGCTGTTCTCAGCAGCATCCAGGCCACCCTGTTCATCGGTCACTTCCACTGAAGGCCCTGCTGGGTCACTCAGATCTTCAGACACCAGTGTAGGGCTCTTCAGCCCTGAGATGCAGTCGGTCTCGTTCATCTTCAGCTGCAAATCTTTTACCTCACAGACTGCGCCGCCATACCCTTCAACCTCCATGTCGGTTTTCTCTCCTGGTCTGCAGAAACTCATGGAGACACGACTGTCTGTTATGACCTTCAGCCGCACATCTACTTTTTTAGATGCCTTGCATAGGTCGTAGATGGCATCGGTCATCTCAAACTCCAACTGCACATTTTGATCATCTGATGCCCAGTATCTCTCAACGGAGTGGAGGGCCCCGTTGACGTACACCTCCAGGCGCACCTCTCTCAACTTACACATTTTGCCTGTGGTTCTTATACTGATTAGTAATATGTAGTTGATAATGTGCAGTTATTATATTTACTGTCTGTGTTTGTCTATAAACTGTATATAGAAACCTGTATCTTTGCACAGTGTCCGTATGGTCTACAGTTGTAAAGTTCCTCTCAGCTGAAATTCTATGAGCGCGCCTCACCTTACATTCGGCGTTTTGTGACAATTCCACAGTTGCCATAGCAACGGAATGTTGGCGGCTAACCAGTGTTGCCAAGTCCGTGGTTTTCCCGCGTAACTGGGCTACTTTAACACTGCTGCCGCGGGTTGTTTTTTTGTCCGTGGGTTGAAGTGACCCCAAATATATCATATTTAGCCCCTGAAATACGAATTTACCAGGGGAACCCCCAAAAACGTGTACTTAATCCCCCGAGAAGCGGCTAATGGCAGCACAGCTACTTGTAAGTTTTCTCGAATTTCTCTCAGAAATTAAATACTTTCAAAACCACAAATTGCTTTAATTATAGTACACATACAGACTCAGTTTCAGTCGCCAGTCGTTGTACTGCTTTCTAACTCTTGTTAATCGTTTCGCGTTTATGTCAGCGTTTGCCGCGATGACTCTCCAGCACAACAAAGCATTAAAAACAGTCATATTTACCCGACTTGTAAATGTCGTTTTGCAGTCTAATTGATTGTGGTAATAAAAAGACCGCCACGACCTTCTGTGGAGTTTTCCGGTGAGCGATAGCAGCCACACAATGCCAGTGTCCGATTCACGAACAAATGACTCGTGACTCATGATTCATTTTCACTCAGGCAACCTTACCTGGTTTGAATCAGTTAAATGAATCCCTCAGTGAATTCTTCATTGGTTACTGAATCAACATCTGATCTGACTCACTTTCTTGACTAGAAGTTATCGCTCCGTTTTGTGATTTTCTATGCTGAAAACTTAGTCTGACTTGGTCGTACTGAGTGAATCACCTCAAGAAATGGGGATAATATCTGAATTAACCTTGCGTTTACGAGTAATTGCACCAGGTAATTGACAATATTTAAAGAGGTTTCAGTATGCTAGAAAAGGCTGTTTAAAACTTGAAACTGGTCGAACTCTTTGATGGAAATGCTTTAGACAAATAAAAAACCATGTTCAACTTGAAGGAAGCTTGATGTTTTAATAGGTCAGTTAATAGTTAAAACAATATAGTATTTATTTATGTTTTTATTAAAGTATTTTAGTGTTAAATTCACATTTTCTATCCACCTTTTTCTGCATGTATGAGTGGGAGTGGGCGTGGCTGGTTGTAAATTTTCTGGGTCTGGCTTCTGGTCTAATCTGCCTCCAGTTATTTTTAGCTGTACAAAACACCTCATTTTGCTGCTTGATGTTGCAAATTGTTGTGTTATACCATATTATTTTAATGTGTTATCTTAGTTATGAGCACACTGGTTTGTAGTGCAAACAGTTTTACCGTTTACTGCATGTTGTTGTTTTTCTCGGTATTTCCCTATAGCAGCTAATGAACCAGAAGTCTCACCCATAGGCTTACTTCTGCATTAAAGAAAAAGGTGGATAGGTAATTCTACCATCACTTTGGAAACTCAGCTGTACCCGCTGTCAGTTTTTGTATTTTTGTCATTTTTGTAGTTTTCTTATCAGTTTAAATGCCACATTATGCACAAGCATCAGTGTAACCATAAAATCACATTGTAAAATGTAAAATAAGACTGAGAATAAACATTTAGAATAAACATTTTAATTATGTCTAAGTACAGTGTGAAAACAATACTACGAAACAAACCATGGGCAGCACGTCTATACAGATAATTTCTGTTTATTAGACTGCAGCGTTGGGGAGTAACTAACTGAAAGTAGAAATGCTACTATCTTAACCTATTCTAAACACCTTAAAACTTCCATTTCCCCTCACAGAGATTCAATGTAGTTAGCTTGTTTTTAGTTAACTTGTGTCAAGACAGGGCTGCACAATTTGTGTCATAGGGCTGTCACATGATCCTTCAGAAATCATTCTAATATGCTGATTTGCTGCTCAGGAAACATTTCAGATTATTCCCAATATCCCCAATATTTTTGTGGTAATGGTGCTGCAAATTCATCTTTGCATTACAGAAATAATGACATTTTACAATAAACTATCTTTGGTTAACATAATCATTGCATTCAATATTTTGTTTGAATACGGCAAACAACTAATTAGATTAAGTAACGGCAACATTTTTTAAAAAACAAGAAAGAATAATGTGTACTAAAAACATGTATTTGTTTATTTATTTGTATTGTTTCAGCAGAAGCTTTAGGTTCATGTACAGGATATGGACAATTATGAATGAATTTCAACTCAAATCAATATTTCACATACACGCATTTATGTAATGAGAATGGCCTTGCAATAAGTGTGATGTTGTATCAGTCATTATGATGCAAACTCACTGTAGATAGTCTATTTTTTAGATAATCTTTGTACTTAAAAAGACAATCACACCATTAATTATAATGATTTATCGGATATGTATGAAAGCCCATTTTGGCCACTTAAGAAAAAATATTATGGGATTAAAGGTCAAAATGATGAGATACTTATAAGACAAATTGATAGCATATTAAGTCAGCTATGATATCAGAAGTCGAAAATTATGAGATACTAATTCATAATTATAACATTAAAAGTTTTATAAAAAAATTCATATTTTTTTTTAATCTCCTAATGATGATGAACGTAGTATCTCATAATTTCGACTTATCTCATATTTATGACTTAGTATCTCCTTATCTAAATAATTATGTTTTCATAATTATGTTTTAGCAAAGAATTAGTTTTTGTGGCAAAAATGGGTTCCATTTAGACATGAGTTGTACCATTATTAAGAAGTGTACGGAGATGTCCAATGAGAGGGTATTTGTCCTGCCCACAGAACTGTCCTGTAAAGTCATCAAGATCCAGAGCCCAGACAAAAGCTCCTCCAAACTTGTTCTCCTTCAGATAGTTCACCTGAAACAGACCAGATCTAGTTATTTAGAGCATGAGAGCAGAATTACATTTTATGTATTTTACAAATCTTTATGACATATTTACCTTAGTCTGAAAGCTTTCCTTGTTGTCAAATCCCACCCAGTCCTGTCCCTTGGTTGCGTAGGGAACTTTCTGATCATCAATCCATTGCACTGTGGTTCCTTGAAGGAAAGTACAGACCTGATGGGAGAATATCAGTCTGTAACTTTTCTGATTTCATTTTGTACAACGAAATAACATACTATGTAAGTGCATGTGTTTAGGTTGCGGTAAGACCTCATAATACGACCAGAATCCGGCGTCTCTGGTGTATTTTCCAGCTGGTCCAGGACCACTAGCTGAAGATCCAACTCCACTGGCTGCAGATGACAGGTGAAATGTTCTTCCGTATGTTGCAAACCCCATCCTCAACTTCTCCACAGGAGCGCCCTGATCTCTCCAGTATCTCATTGCAGAATCCTGTATTGTTATGACCAATCACTTATTTCCTGTTACATGTTTGTAGCTTCTTGTTATTTGCAATGACTCACAGTATCATTCACAAAGCATGATATACATGATGTTATATCTGAGAAGATAAGAATACAGTAGGATATAAGGCCTTCTTACAGTATTGGAGTAGATCTTGACTCCTGTGTCTCCAGAGCCACGGTACAGAGGACTGTTGTGCCCGGTGACACTTTCCCATGAGCCATGGTAGTTATAGGTCATCACATCAATGAAGTCCAAATACCTGCATTACCAGATAGAAGATAAACACAAATTCAAAATCATATGTTCAGATTTAAAACATTCAAGAAAATAAAATCATTGAACATTCATTTGATAGCTATTTTAAGATATTCTGTCCAAAACATAATCACATTTAATGATTCAAAGTGAACAAAATCTCTTAAAAGGATATACTTAGCAATTTCTGCAATTTCATAACCAGCATCAGCGGTTCTTTTCCCAGCCACTGCAGCAGTGAGCATGAGTCTGGGGCGTCCAGTGGCAACACTCTCTGTCTGGTAAGCTTCAAAGAGCTCCTGTTACAATCACACGTTTGCAGCTGATTAAGGTCTTATACAGCAGAAAGAGTTTTACAGAGAGATGCTTCATCAACAACAGAACATCTTCAAGAGTTTCGTCCAGCTGATAGTAGATGGAACAAACAAAAGACTGGATGGAGTGATCAGAGATATTCAAGATGTGAAGGCCAGTCTGGAATTCACACAAATTAAAGTAGATGGACTGATGGCTGGATACAAGGATGCTGAGGTAAAGATAAGGCGGTTTGAAAAGGATATCATCAAATCAAATCAGGAACTGGATGGATTCCTTGTCAAATTGGATTATGTTGAAAATCAGATGAGGAGGACAAATATTATTGTGGATTGGGATCACTGACGAAAAAGACGAAAACTAGATGAAATCAGAGGTAAAAGTAAAATTCTCTCAAGTAAATTGAGACTATATGACTTAGAAATGGAAATTGAATGAGCTCAGAGGATTGGACAGTATCAAATGGGGGTAAGCCCAGAAAAATTGTTGTTAAACTTTTAAAGATAAACAGACCATCATGTCTTCAGCCAAGAAGCTAAAGGGTACAAATATTTTTATTAATGAAGACTTTTCTGAGGCTCTTCAGTTGAGAAGAAAGGAACTACTGCCTAACTTAAGAGCTGCATGTGACAGAGGTGAAAGAGCCACCCTGAAATATGACAAAGTGGTCATCTTGCCCAGATCTGGAACTATCTGAACATAGGCTTAGTGCAATTGTAGAATGATTTTGTAACTATTATTTTTACAATTTACTCATTGTTTACTGTTTTGTGATGATGGCAGGACAATTTTACATCATCTCTTTTATCAACGTTTATCAACGTTACAACCAATTTTAGTTGGTTGTTGTTATCGGCCTCCTAGTGTTAATGTGCAGTATTTGGACAGGATATGTGAAAATATGGATAGGGTAACAGAAGAAAAGAAGGACATATTTTTACTTTGTGCTTTCAATATAGACTGGCTTTCAAAAAATTGCTCATTAACAAAAAAGTTAAAATCAAAGGCTGATGTTTGTAATCTTACACAGATGATTACTCAACCAACAAGAATTAGCACAAAGGTTAACAATGTCAGTACTTCTAGTTGCATTGACCTCATATTTACCAACACTCAGGAATTGTGTTCCAAGGCAGTATCTGTCACAGTTGGCTGTAGTGATCATAATTTGATTGCAATAGCCAAAAAGACAACATTTTCCAAATCAGGAACAAGGATTGTATTATCTAGGTCTAAAAGATTTAACCAAGATTTGTTCATTAATGAAGTGCAGAGTGTGCAATAGACTGAAGTATGTCAAGAAAAAGATGTGAACGTAGCTCTTAAAACCTTTATGGATAAACAAGATAATTAATAAATATACTCCATTTAGAAAAAGATCAGTAAAAGCTAAAAATGCACCCTCACCGTAAAAAACAATTTGTTGAGTCAACTTAAAATAATTTGTTACCTGGCTGCCTTAAAATTTTAAGTTCAGTCAAGTCAAAAAAAAAATTGAAAAAAAGTGACAACATAGATATTTGAGTTGATTCGACTTAAAATTTTAAGGCAGCTGGGTAACAAATTATTTTAAGCTGACTCAACAAATTGTGTTTTTTGTTTTTTACAGTGTTGGCTAGATGATGATCTGAGGTCTTTAATGCTGCAAAGAGACAAGGCAAAAGAGGCTGCACAGAAATCAGGAAATGACTAACAAAGAATTGTATCATAAGTTAAGAAACAGGGTTACAAAATTAAATGTTATTAAAAAGAGGGAATATTATAAGAACAAAATAAGATGTGCAGCTGGTGATAGTAAGAAAACGTGGAAAACATTAAATGAAATAATGTGTAGAAAGTCAAATAATTTTCAAGGGTGTGTGGAAAATGAGGGACAGTTTATTATTAAACCCTTAGATATAGCTAATTATTTGAACACTTTTTTCATTAATAAAGTGAATAATTTACGATCTAGCATGAACAGTAATGATTTACAGTTTGTGTGTAATGTTATTGACCATGATATTCTTATTGCTAAACTAAAATGTTATGGGTTTTCACTTACCGCTCTTGATTGGATTAAGAGTTATCTTTCTAATAGAAAACAGAGAGTATTTTATAATGGATCTTTCTTGGAGGCTAGAAATACATATTGTGGTGTTCCACAAGGTAGTTGTTTAGCTCCATTATTGTTCTCTATTTTGATAAAATAGATTTCAAATATAGAAAAAACTAAATGTATTGTTTTTAGTTATAAAAATAGTATAGGGCTGATGATTTGAATTTATTTATTAATGGGGTGCCAGTAGAACAAGTAACACATGTTAAGTTGTTGGGTGTGATACTTGACAATATGTTGTCCTGGTCCAAACATATAGAATATATAGTAAGAACTATGGGAAAAGGTATAGCAGTGACTAGGAAATGTTCTGCATTTATCCCATCTTTAGTCATTAGTTTTATCACATCAGTAGTGCCCTATGGTATGACCAAATGCATTTGAGAAACACCTTAAAAAACTTCAGATGGTTCAGAACAGAGCTGCCAGGCTAGTGCTTCATTATCCATTTTGGGCCAATGTTAGTGACATGCATAAAAAGTTATCATGGTTGCCAGTGAAGGTTAAATTACATTTACGATTGTTGGTATATTTTCACAAGGTAACCAAGTATCATACTCCTTGTTTTTTTTTTGAAAAACTTTTATGTGTTTATGTGGGACTATTTTTAACCGAGTCCACAAACAAATTTGATGAAAAAGACTGTACTTTATTGAGGCTCTGTTGCTTGGAATATGATTCCTGTAAATATACAAAAAAGTAACTGTACATATGTATTTCAAAGAAAATGTGAAGATATGTTTATAAATATGTAGTATATGTATTTTAGATGCTGCTACTGCTGAAATGTATAGTTTTTTTTTGCTGTTTTTTGCTGTTTTTTAATTTTTTTTAATTTTTTGGATTGAGTTGTGGACTCAATGAAGACTAGCAACCACTTTGTGGAAGCTAATGGGGATCCCAATAAACAATGAACAATAAACAAACTCTAACCATAGCCCTTCTCCATCAATTGCTCGGTTTGGCCACAGGTTAACTCCACGTGAAGTGTGGTAACATCCACAAGCGATATGAATGCTCCTGAGTTAAATTTTGACTGTCCCAGATAAGGGTATGAATACTTATGCAATGGAAAATTACAGTTTTTTATTTGTAATAAATTTGCAAAGATTATAAAAACTTGTTTTTGCTTTGCCATTATGGTGTATGGTGTCTAGATTGATGTTGAAAATGTAATTAATTGTAATTTAAAGCAGTTTAACATAAGGCAGCAGCATAACAAAACATGGAAAAAATGAAGGGGTATGAATACTTTTGCAAGGCACTGTATCACTCAATATATATAATCTCTATTATAGATAGGAAATATTACAAAAAAAAGCAATGTCCATTCAGAAAATCTGGGATTAAAAATCTAATATAAACCCGAAAATAAGATTTGAAAAATATTTACAATTTTGCATTACTTTTAGGTCACTTATCAAGAGACAAAATTTCATCATGTGACTCTTAGTAACAACAGTCACATGTTCTTCTTCCACTGAAGTTTTAGCAAAGTGCAAATAAATGTATTTTCACCAGTGGACTTGTGTACATCCACGCTCATTCTTTCTCTGATTTACTTAAACATTCAACTGTGTAATCATCTCAGAATATAAACAGCATTAATTAGATTTTAAAAACAATTATGCAAATAAACTGTAAATACTGCAGTACCTTACAGAGCAGAGTAAACCTTTGCTTGTCTTCTGGAGGACTTCCACGGGAACCCGGATACTCCCAGTCCAGATCCAGACCATCAAAGCCATGTTTCCTCAGAAATCTGATCGAGGACTGAATAAACGTCTGCCTGTTTTCTGATGTGGACACCATAGTAGTAAACCTGAAGATATGATGAGAAGTTTCATGAAGATGTCATTAAGTTATTTTAGCATCCTTCCACATTCAGTGTTTTGAGCAGGATTCTTACTGAGCTGTGCCGAAGTCCCATCCTCCGACAGACAAGAGAGTTTTCAAGTCAGGATTTCTGTCAAGTCAAATATTTGCATCATTATTCACTGTAATGACAAATTATCACTATTTCTAAAACTACATAATGTATTCTATTTTATTACCAAGTGCATTGACAAAGAAAACATCAGATAGCACATACTTTTTCTTTAGTCCATTGAAAGATTTATATAGAGATTCATCATTCTGTGTTTGAGTGGTCAATTCATTCGCCTGATTAATAATAGAAAAAGCGTAAATTAAATGTGTGCACAGATGTGGATCCACATTGTCTGGTAGGTACTTGCCACCGTCAGGTCTGTACTGAGACCAGCTTGTGAAATAGCATGCGAGTTGGGAGGCCCATCCTGAAATAAATATAATATATACAGTTATTAATTATAATAAACATTGTCATTGCATAATAATAAAAGCAATTATTATTATATATCAATTATTAACATGACCCTACACAGGAAAAGTGTTTTGCAGAATGGATAAATTATTATTATAATTATTAGGAACTGAACAACAAATTAAAAAACAAAAATACCAAAATGACACAATGCCAGGGAAAAGCCTGAAAGAAGATTAAAAACGAGAATATTAATATATAAAACACTCCAAGGCCATCAAGCTCTTAAAAATTCATTCTGTAAGATCAACAATCACTTACCAGCTAGAAAAATAAATTTGGTCATCATAATGTGATGGTCGTATCAGTCAAAAAAACACTCTGTCTGCTATTGCTGTATGAAAGACATAAGTTATCATAACACACAGAAGTCACTCCTGCATTCTTTTAAACAAGCACACAATGACTGAATTTCCCAAAATAGTCCTGTCATCTGCCATGCATGTTATCATATTTACAAAATAGCAGTCTTTTGTAATTGTGCTTTGTAATTGTAGGAGTGTTTGTTCCATTGTCGGGCCAGTGCGAGCCAGTGCTTTCAACAGGCTAGACAGGGCTAATAGCACCAGTAATAGTGCCGATGGAAGGACCTGTAGCAAAGAGCCCAAAATCACGCTGCATTTCCACTGTTGAGCCAGAAGTTCAGCAGAGCTTTACTAAAACCTGCCCTTTATACGCTTCTCTGGAACAACATCACACTGAAATAAAACCCCATTCCAAATAACTTTTCCAGCTTTATTTACAATTTTGGTCTTACAACATCAAAACAATGAAAAAAAAATTCTGCAAATTAACAAAAAACAAAACAAAAAAACTAGAATAGGAATCAGTCCCTTGATTTAATATTTCATAAAGCCACCTTTTGCTTTAATTACAGCCATCAGTCTTTTTAGATATGTCTGTAGTAGCTTTGCACACCTTGATTGGGGAATATTTGCCCATTCTTCCGTGCAGAATTGCTCGAGTTCAATCAAATTCTATGGTGAGTCGCAATGAACTGCTCTCTTTAAATCCACCCACACATTTTCGATTTGATTTAAAGGGGTCATTAGATGTTAAGCTCACTTTTACATGTTGTTTGAACATTTATGTGTGTTGGCAGTGTATGTACAAATCTACCCTATAATGATAAAAATCCATGGAGTGGTTTTTAATTAATCTGTAAAAATAATATCCCTTTTTCAGATCGAGCCGTTCTCAGATGCCTGTCGGTGTACAGAGGCCACTCCCAGGATAGTTGATTGACATGAGCGTCTTACCTCAGATCAGCTGTAACAGTCCGACCTCTTTGTTTCGATGCGGAAGCAGGGATGTAAGTTAGATAAGAATATCTCCAATTGAGCAATTGAGGCGTTGTGTTGCTGGATGTAATAATAAACGTAGTGGTCGTCATTTACTCCCGAGGTCTGAACTACTGAAGATGCAGTAGATTACGTTTGTTTGTGAAGGGAATGCACCTCCTGATCTACATATATCCGTCTATGTTCGCACAAATCATTCGTGATCCAGCTTAACTTACAGCAGAAGTGAGTTTAAGGGTTTTTTTATGAATCTTTGCGATCGTCTTTCCTAATAATGTGCTACTTAGCAAGTTTAACGGCTAAACGCGGCTAAAGTAAACAGGCTCGTCAATCCACAGAGAGAAGAGAGGGCAAGCACAGCTCATTTGCATTTAAAGCAGCCTCGACCAGAATGAGATGATTTTTGCAGAGCTGATTTTGGCAAGGTAAAAAGGGTGTTGTTTTACACAACCATTGAGAATTTTTAACCAAAGTATATTAGAGACTTTTCATTAAGACCCTAAAGAATCATATCAACTCGTGGAAAAGTTCTGATGACTCCTTTAACCCTCTGGTTGTGTTCGGGTCAAACTGACCCGGAATTTTTTTTTTTTTTCCGAAAATACTAGTTAACGTTATCGCATTGGACTCAAACTTACTGACTTTGTTTACACAGGGTATAAGTACATCTCAGATTTTTTTTCGAATTTTCGTAATTTTTTGTGGGTTTTATTTCACTTAGTCACACTCCAAAGGGATAGCTAAAGGCTTTTTTTTTTTCTTTTGAGAGCACTTTCCCAAGAATTCCCACGGTGAATTCTTTGCCGTACCATGCACTACTAACAGTGGAATCTTCAAGAAACAGCTCGTTTTATTCTAAAGTAATCAACACCACTACTGTTGATGTCAGGTGGGGCAATTAGCCTGGTGTTTAATCTGGAAGTTGATTGCTTGAACCTAAGTAATCTTATAATGGTATACTATACGGACCTGATCACTTTACCAAACAATAATCCTTCAGAATGTTTTTAAATGATAGTTTTACTTTAATGATGAGGGTTATAATATGTATAGCAGGCTAAAAAGATTATTAAAAAATTAAATAAATTAGACTTAATTTATTTTATTTTCCAGGTTGTAATGTGACAAAAGGTAAAGGCTTTTATCTTTCAAACACATTAAAATGCATATTTATTATTTACATGTAATGCAGGGATTCCCTTTTTTTGTCAGATGATAAAACATTTGCATATTCACAATTCTTTGATGCTGGTTGATGTTCACATGGTGAACAAATCAAATACTTCATCTTTTTGAGTTAGTGTTTTATTTTGATTGTTGTTTTAAAATGATTAATTTTAATTCTGACATTTTTATGATTAAATTAATTATTCACTTTTCATTAAATTCACAAACCCCCTGGAAAAACTTGACGTCATGTTGTTAAAACAATGAATGGAATATATTTTCTTTCTCTTCTTCCAAATTAGATGAGTAAGACCATGAGACCATGAGTATGTAATGGATTACATTACTAACTGACTCATTCAGTCTATGCTTTAGTTCTGATAGCTATTAACTTTTGATCTTCACACCTTCTTTACTCTAGAGGAGTATTTCTCCCAAAAATAAAAATGTGTCATCACTTCTTCACCCTCATGTTGTCCCAAAACTGTATGACTTCCCTTAATTGGTGGAACACAAAAGCCATCACAACAAGTACATCAACCGAGATGTCCAGGTTTTGACAGCAGGTCATGTGTGTCCAGTCATGTATTTGGAAAATGCTTTTATCCAAAGTGACTTACAATACAATAAATAATGTCATATTACATTCATACTATATGTATTTCAAACCTTATCACCCTGACCTCTAAGTAATGATTTTTGTCATTCCATTAGCCATAAGTAATGATTAGTACAGCCAAAAGTAAACACAACCTAAAGCATTACTAAAACAAATTACACTTCAAAAGAGCTTTTTCAAAGTCCAAAGAATGGACACAGGAAAAGAACAAGCTATGTGGAAAAAAATGTGAATAATTTAGACCAAATGGGTATTATTGGCATTTTTACCAATGCTGTCCCACTTTAAAGGTAAAACAATGGAAAATTAGTGCTTATCAAGTAAACTGTGCTTCCTTTTCAAGACACAACAAAATGTTGCATTTTATTTTTATGAAAGTAGTATTATATCATTAGCTGTCTGTTAAATTGAAAAACATTAGCAGAAAACTTAAAGGTAAAATGTAAAATTCTTTATCAGGAGTGGAACATTGACAACATGAGGTTAATTCTTAGGCCAGTCACAGCACAAGCAGTTGGGATTGAAGACGGTATTTGCAGGGCAACTCTGTACAAAGACCCTGGTATTAGAACATTGAATGAAGGTCGTTGGGTCATCTGGGTTTGCATATACCCCGTCCGTTTTGGCAATACAGAACTCTGAGGGAACTGTCAGCACAACACGTGGTCTTGTGGCATGAAATACAGCAGTAGATGCTTTAGTTGTGGTCCTACCAGGCTCATGTGTATTTGGAAGGGCAAGTGCTGTATTTGGAGAGACAGATGTTGTATTTGTAGGGACATCTGGAGGAGAAAATTGTTAGCAGCAAATTATTTTAGAAGCAGCTTTAAGATTATGTACAGGTAATTAACCATTATGAACCAATTTCAAGTCAAATCAATATTTCATATACAATTGAGGTCAAAAGTTTACATACACCAATCTGCAAAATAAATAATAAATAAATGGGATCATACAAAATGCATGTTATTTTTTATTTATTATTTAGTACTGACCTCAATAAGATATTTCACTTAAAAGATGTTTACATATAGTCCACAAGAGAAAATAATAGTTGAATTTATAAAAATGACCCTGTTCAAAAGGTCACATACACTTGATTCTTAATACTGTGTTGTTATTTTATTTGTTTGCCTGTTCTTTTCACACTGAGGACAACTGAGGGACTCATATGCAACTATTACAGAAGGTTCAAATGCTCACTGATGTTTTAGAAGGAAAAACAATACATTAAGAGCCAGAGGTGAAAACTTTTGAACAGAATGAAAAACACATTTTTCTTATTTTGCCTAAATATCATATTTTTTTATTTAGTACTGCCCTTCAGAGGCTACAGAAGCTACTTACATATTTCCCAGAAGACAAAATCAGTTACATTTACCCTGATCTTCAAATTCAAAAAGATGCAAAAATTTTCACCCCCCCAGCTCTGGTTTCCTTCTGGAGCATCAGTGAGTGTTAGAAACTTCGGTAATAGTTGCATGTGGGACCTGAAGCATTTTTTCTAATGAACAGCGGGCTGTTTAACTGTTCAGGCCAAACAAGGGACTCGAGAACAACTATCACAAAAAAACTCTTTCTCTTGTGGACTAAATGTCTTTTATGTGGAATACCTTATTTAGGTCGGTACTAAATAAAAAAGAACATGCATTTTGTATGATCCTTCTTATTTTATTAAAATAATTAACATTTTGCAGATTCTGCAAGGTGTATGTAATCTTTTGACCTCAACTGTACATGTATTAATTTAAGGAGAGTAGCTGTGCAATAAGATAATAGATAATGTACAATCAGTCAGTCATTATCACAAAATAAACTGTGACAGGGTGATGCAGAATTGACAATTCACATTATTAATTATGATTTATCAGATATGTATAGAAGCATTCTGTCACATAAGAATCATGTTTTGGTAAATCATAATTACAGCATAAAAATCATCATTCTGATATAAAATGTCAAAATAATGACATACAAAGTAATAATAATGAGATCAGTTGAAATGATGAGATCATAATTGTGAATCTCAATTTTGATTTTGTCTCATTTCAAATTCTTATCTAATAATACTAAAGTAGTTTTATAGACTGTTCACGTCATAATTATGCTTTAACAAAGCATGTCTTTTGTGGCAAAAATCTTTTATTAAGATTTAAATGTACCATTATTAAGAAGTGTACGGAGATGTCCAATGAGAGGGTATTTGTCCTGCCCACAGAACTGTCCTGTAAAGTCATCAAGATCCAGAGCCCAGACAAAAGCTCCTCCAAACTTGTTCTCCTTCAGATAGTTCACCTGAAACAGACCAGATCTAGTTATTTCGAGCATAAGAACTGCATTACATTTTACATATTTTTAAACCTATATGACATATTTACTTTAGTCTGAAAGCTTTCCTTGTTGTCAAATCCCACCCAGTCCTGTCCCTTGGTTGCATAAGGAACTTTCTGATCATCAATCCATTGCACTGTGGTTCCTTGAAGGAAAGTACAGACCTAATGGGAGAATATCGGTCTGTAACTTTTCTGATTTTATTTTGCACAATGAATAACACTATAATGTAAATGCATGTGTTTAGGTTGCGGTAAGACCTCATAATACGACCAGAATCCGGCCTCTCTGGTGTATGTACCAGCTGGTCCAGGACCACTAGCTGGAGCTCCAACTCCACTGGCTGCAGATGACAGGCGAAATGTTCTTCCGTATGTTGCAAACCCCATCCTCAACTTCTCCACAGGAGCGCCCTGATCTCTCCAGTATCTCATTGCAAAATCCTGCATTGTCATGAACAATCACTTATTTCCTGTTGCATGTTTCCAGCTTCTTGTTATGTGCAGTGACTCACAGAATGATTCACAGTCATATGATATGCATGATGTTTTTCAGAAGTTAAGAGTACAGTAGGAAATACGGTCTTCTTACAGTATTGAAGTAGATGAGATCTCCTGTGTCTCCAGAGCCACGGTACAGAGGACTGTTGTGCCCGGTGACACTTTCCCATGAGCCATGGAAGTCATAGGTCATCACATTAATGAAGTCCAAATACCTGAATTACCAGAAAGGAGGTAAACACAAGTTTGTAGTCATCAGTTCAGACTCAAGCAAATAATGAGGCTGATTGTGTGGGTCGTGACCAGACTACATATTCATTTGATTCACAAGTGAACAAAAACTCTTCAGAAGACATACTTGGCAATTTCTGCAATTTCATAACCAGCATCAATGGTTCCTTTCCCAGCAGCCACTGCAGCAGTAAGCATGAGTCTGGGGCGTCCAGTGGCAACACTTTCTGCCTCGTAAGCTTCCAAGAGCTCCTGTTACAATCACACGTTTGCACAGGATTAAAGGGGTCATATCAGATCTGACCTCCCGATTTACATAAATCTGTCTATGTTTGCGCAAATCTTTCGTGATCCAACTTCACTTACGGCAGAAGGGAATATAAGGGGTTTTTTTTAAAGGTTTTTTATCTTTGCGATCGCCTTTCCTAATAACGTGCTAGTTAGCAAGTTTAGCGGCTAAACGTGGCTAGAATAAACAGGCTCGTCACTCCACAGAGAGCTCATTTGCATTTAAAGGAACAATCCAAATAAGATGATTTTTGCAGTGCTCATTTTGACAAGGTAAAAAGGGTGTTGTTTTACACTACCATTGAGAATTTTTAACCAAAGGATATTATAGACTTTTCATTAAGACCCTAAAGAATCATATCAACTTGTGGAAAATGGGCATCCGATGACCCCTTTAAGGTCTGTTTTTTTATTATTAGATTTTTAAAACAATTCAGTAAAAAATCTGTAAATACTGCAGTACCTTACAGAGCAGAGTGAACCTATGCTTGTCTTCTGGTGGACTACCACGGGAACCCGGATACTCCCAGTCCAGATCCAGACCATCAAAGCCATATTTCCTCAGAAATCTAATGGAGGACTGAATAAACATCTACCTGTTTTCTGATGTGGACACCATGGTAGTAAACCTGACGAGAAGTTCCATGAAGATGAATAAGTTATGAAATAAGAAATTAGTACTTCTTAACACACATCCTTCAAAATTAAGCGTTTTGAGCAGGATTCTTACTGAGCTGTGCCAAAATTCCATCCTCCGACAGCCAAGAGAGTTTTCAAGTCAGGATTTCTGTCAAGTCAAATATTTCATTATCATTATTTGCTGCAAATGTGACAAATTATCGCTATTCAAAACTACATAATGCATTCTATTTTATTAACAAATGGATGCACAAACAAAACATCAGACAGCACATACTTTTCCTTTAGTCCGTTGAAAGATTCATACAGAGTTTCATCATTCCATTCATAAGTGGTCAACTCATTCACATTATTAATGACAGAAAACGCATAAATTAAATGAGTGCACAGATGTGGATCAATATTGCCTGGCAGGTACTTGCCACCATCAGGTCTGTACTGAGACCAGTTTGTAAAATAGCATGCGAGTTGGAAGGTCCATCCTGAAATAAATGAATACAAATAAATATAGTAACATAAAATACAATGATTATTTATAATAAATATTAGAAATATTATTAAAAGCATTAATTATTATATTTATTATTTCAATGACCCTATGTAAGAAAATTATTATATATATAGTAGTACCAGTAGTAGTAGTAGAATATAGTGATTTTTGAAAACAGTATTTAGAAATGAAACAACAAATTAAAAGAAAAAATTACCAAAGTGACACAATGCCAGGGAAAAGCCTGAAACAAGATAAAAAGAAATGTTAACATATATAACACTCCAAGGCCATAAAGCTCTTAAAATTCATTCTGTAAGATCAACAATCACTTACCAGCTAGAAAAATTAATTTGGTCATCATAACGTGATGGTTGTATCAGTCAAGAAACTCTGTCTGCTACTGCTGTATGAAAGACAGGAGTTATTGTTTATATAACCCCAACACACAGAACTCCCTGGATAATACCAATGATTAACCAAAAACAAGAACACAAGGGAATTTCCCGAAAATAGCTATTCCTTGCATGTTATCACACATTACATTTAGGAAATAGACCACTGCACTATAACAGTCCTCAGGTTTTGTCCTTTTTAATTGTTGGAGAGTTTGTTCCATTGTTTAAGCTTCAGTGCATCAGTTGTCATTTAAATGATACAAGCCACCAACATATTAAGTGTCACGAGCGCGGTCTCTGTGGCTCCCCCTGTCCCGCACCAGCGGGAACCTTCACCGGAGTTTTAACTCCATTACCCATAATCCCGTGCCTGGGGCTCGCCACTTCCGGTTCCGGGTCTCTCAGTTCACTTCCCCTCCGGCGGCCATTTTAGCGTGCCGCGCCGGCACGTCCGTTGCGAAGTTTTGTTCGGTTATGCCTGCAATCCTGAGCGTTTTCTTATCGGACTGCCTTTCTGTTATCAACTGGACTGTTAACGTTGTGTGTGAACCTCTGCTGCCTGCCTTTTGTCGACCCTCGCTATTCCCCCGGATTATTGTGTTTGCTCGCTGTCGGCCCCGACCTCTTGCACGGACTTTGAGTATCCCTCTGCTCTTGCCTTCACCACAACTGTCTGCCGTTGATAATTTACGCCTGTTTACTCTGCTGGATTTAATAAAACTGTTGCAAATGGATCCAACGTCTCCCGATTCATCCGTAACCGCGTCACAGAAAACTTCGCCACCTACGGATCCAGCGACAGTTTCACGGATCGCGTCGGAAATGTCAGCTCAAGCTACGATGCTGACCCAGCACCAGCAACAACTGGATCGTTTGTCTGCCTTGACCGAACAGCTGGTTCAGGCTATCCAGGGCATGCGGGTTGCTGCCCCATCCGTCGCATCTCCTCCACCTGCTCAACTCCCAGCAGCCCAGCCAGTCACCGCCAGCCCCGACTCGCCTTCCCGGAGAAATTTGATGGCACGGCTGCTAAATGTAAGGGTTTTCTACTTCAATGCACCCTGTTTGTCAACCAGCAGCCGAACCTGTACGCCACGGACGAGAGCAAGATTGCGTTTGTGTGTTCTCTCCTCACCGGCAAGGCATTGGAGTGGGCGACCGCGGTCTGGGACCTGGGTCAATCCACCTACCCCACTTTCGCCACTTTTCTCCAGAGTTTTAAGGAGGTGTTTCAGCCAAGTCCAGAGAGCAGCGAGGCTGGAGAGCAGATCGTCACACTGCGGCAGGGCCGCCGCACCGCCGCTGACTACGCTCTGGACTTCCGTACACTGGCGGCCCAAAGTGGATGGAACGATGGTCCCCTCAAGCTCCATTACCGCAGGGGACTAAATTCGGATCTACAGGTGGAGCTGGCCTGCCGGGACGAAGGCCTAACCCTCAATCAGTACATTGATCTGTCCATTCGGATCGACAACGTGATGCGCTCACGCAAACCCAGCCGGCTCTTCACCGCCCCGTTTCAGACTCAGCCTTCAACCGCATCCAACCCCGAACCCATGCAGCTGGGGACCACCAAGCTCACCGTCGAGGAGAGGGAGCGGCGGATTCGTAACAATCTCTGCTTATACTGCGGACAAGCGGGACACATTCGGGCCTCCTGTCCTACCCGACCTCCACGACCTCCCACCTCGGTGAGTGAGAACAGACCTTGTTTGAATCGTTGTGAGATTCCTGTTTTACTCATTTCTGACGGCAGATCTATCAAGACTACCGCTCTAATTGACTCTGGTGCTGCCGGCAACTTCATTGATAAGGATTTTGTGAGATCTAACCAACTGCCCACTCTCTCATGTGTTTCTCCTGTGTCAGTGGCCGCCCTCGACGGGAGACCACTAGGATCCGGCCGCATCGATCACACAACTCACGATCTCACCCTCCGCCTTGAACCCGACCATCAAGAGACCATCCGGTTCTTCATCATCTCCTCACCACAGTCACCAATCATCCTGGGCTTCCCATGGCTGAACCGTCACGAACCAACCATCTCCTGGGCTGGAGGTATTATCACTCACTGGTCACCCCACTGCCAGCAGAACTGCACTCCTCCTGCTCCTAAGGCACCGCCCTGTGCTGCCACGCCTCTTCACAACAGCACCATACCCATGGAGTACCATGACCTGCTCGAGGCCTTCAGTACGGTCAGGGCCTCGGAGTTACCTCCCCACAGACCAGGAGACTGCGCCATCGAACTCGTACCAGGGGCCGTACCTCCACGTGGCCGCGTCTTCCCACTCTCTCAACCAGAGTCTGCGGCTATGGAGAAATACATCAAGGAGGAGCTCGCTAAGGGGTTCATCCAGCCCTCCACCTCACCCGCTTCTGCAGGATTCTTCTTCGTCAAGAAGAAAGATGGAGGTCTACGACCCTGCATAGACTATCGTGCACTCAATGAAGTAACCATCAAGTACCGGTACCCTCTCCCGCTCGTTCCTCCGGCCCTGGAACAGTTACGTTCGGCCAGGTTTTACACCAAACTGGACCTCCGCTCAGCCTACAACCTAAACGTATACGTGAGGGGGACGAGTGGAAGACAGCTTTCTCAACCACATCTGGACACTATGAGTACCGGGTTATGCCCTTCGGCCTGGCCAACAGTCCGTCCTATTTCCAGGCGTTTGTTAACGATGTTTTCCGGGACATGCTGGACCGTTGGGTTATCGTCTACATCGACGATATCCTCATCTTCTCAAGCACCTACTCCGAACACGTCCAACACGTCAGGGCAGTCCTCCAGCGTCTCATCCAGCACAAATTGTTCGCCAAGGAGGAGAAGTGCCAGTTCCATCAAGAAAGCATTGCCTTCCTGGGTTATGTCATCAGCCCCGAGGGCGTCGCCATGGACGATGCTAAGGTGAGGGCGGTGCGTGACTGGCCCCGTCCCAAGACCCTCAAAGAACTCCAGCGGTTCTTGGGGTTTTCCAACTTCTACCGCCGATTTATCCGCAGTTTCAGCACGGTAGCCGCTCCACTCACGTCCATGGTTAAGAGGGGCGACACTCGCCTCACCTGGTCACCCGACGCCATCCACGCCTACCACGAGCTCCGTCGCCGCTTTACTACAGCCCCGGTGTTACGGCACCCTGACCCACAACTACCCTTCCTCGTGGAGGTCGACGCCTCCAGCACCGGAGTAGGCGCCGTCCTATCTCAACGTCAGGGTCAGCCACCCAAGACTTTCCCGTGCGCTTTCTTCTCCCATAAACTCAGTACGGCCGAGAGGAATTATGACGTGGGCAATCGAGAGCTGCTCGCCATCAAGCTCGCCCTGGAAGAATGGCGGCACTGGTTAGAAGGAGCACGGCATCCTTTCATCATCTTAACCGACCACAAGAATCTGGAGTATCTTCGTACTGCCAAGGTCCTCAATCACCGACAGGCCAGATGGGCGCTCTTCTTCACCCGGTTTCGCTTCGAAATTAACTACCGCCCGGGTTCTCAAAATCAGAAGGCCGACGCCCTCTCACGCATTCACGAACCCGACCACGCCTCCCATCCTCCAGAAACCATCCTACCTGCCTCAGTTATCGTTGCACCCGTCACCTGGGATATTATGACTGAGATCACAGAGGCCCAGGTACAGGACCCTCCTCCCACTGAATGTCCCCAGAACCTCACCTATGTTCCAGTGATCCTCCGCCCACGAGTCCTCTCCTAGGTTCACTCCACCCCTAGCTCCGGTCACCCCGGGATTGAGGCCACCATTCACTTCCTCCGCAACCGTTTCTGGTGGCCCACTCTCCGCTCTGATACCACCGCCTATGTAAAGAACTGTGTCATCTGCAACACCTCCAAGACTCCCCGACAGCTGCCCGCCGGCCTACTCCAGCCACTACCTATTCCCAAGCGCCCCTGGTCGCACATAGCGGTGGACTTTGTCACGGACCTTCCCCGTCCCAGGGCCACACTACCATCCTGACTGTGGTGGACAGGTTCTCCAAGGGCTGTCGCTTCATCCCCCTCCCGAAGCTTCCCTCCGCCATGGAAACAGCCGAAGCACTCTGTAGCTCTGTATTCAGGTTTTATGGTCTCCCGGAGGACATCGTATCAGACCGCGGCCCACAGTTTACCTCACGTTTGTGGTCCAGCTTCTTCCACCTTCTGGGCGTAAACATCAGCCTCACGTCAGGATACCACCCGGAGGCCAATGGACAAGTGGAAAGGTTGAACCAGGAGTTGACCCGCTTCCTGCGCTCCTATTGTCAAGAACATCAGAAGGACTGGAGCCGGTTCCTCCTCTGGGCTGAATACGCCCAAAACTCCATCCTTAAACCCTCTACTAACCTGACTCCCTTTCAGTGCATTCTAGGCTTCCAACCCCCGCTGTTCCCTTGGTCGGGGGAGCCTTCTGATCTACCTGCGGTCAACTCCTGGTTTCAGCAGAGCGAGGCAACCTGGAACCGGGCCCATGTGCATCTTCAGAGGGCGGTTCGCCGCAACCAGACCCAGGCCGATCGCCACCGCCGTCCCAATCCCCCCTACGAGCCCGGACAATGGGTTTGGCTCTCGACCCGGAATCTGCGCCTTCATCTGCCCTGCAAGAAACTAAGCCCCAGGTACGTGGGTCCATTTAAGATAATTCGTCAGATTACTCCTGTATCATTCAGATTAGAGTTGCCTTCAGAATACCGTATCTCACCCACTTTCCATGTCTCCCTGTTAAAGCCCGCTGGTCGCCCAGGAGGGGCGGAGATCCTAGACGAGACCGTCGCACAGAGACCTGCCCCCCTGATCATCGATGGCGAGGAGGCCTACCGAGTCAATACCATCCTGGACTCCCGACGCCGGAACGGACGCCTACAATACTTGGTCGACTGGGAGGACTATGGCCCCGAGGAGCGGTCCTGGGTGCCCGCTGAGGACATCCTGGATCCTTCCCTCACCACAGAGTTCCACTCTACTCACCCAGATCGGCCAGCCCCCCGTGGAAGGGGAAGGCCCCGGCGTCGGTTGCCTCCTCGCGCCAGGAGACGCTCGCAGGGGGGGGGCTCTGTCACGAGCGCGGTCTCTGTGGCTCCCCCTGTCCCGCACCAGCGGGAACCTTCACCGGAGTTTTAACTCCATTACCCATAATCCCGTGCCTGGGGCTCGCCACTTCCGGTTCCGGGTCTCTCAGTTCACTTCCCCTCCGGCGGCCATTTTAGCGTGCCGCGCCGGCACGTCCGTTGCGAAGTTTTGTTCGGTTATGCCTGCAATCCTGAGCGTTTTCTTATCGGACTGCCTTTCTGTTATCAACTGGACTGTTAACGTTGTGTGTGAACCTCTGCTGCCTGCCTTTTGTCGACCCTCGCTATTCCCCCGGATTATTGTGTTTGCTCGCTGCCGGCCCCGACCTCTTGCACGGACTTTGACTATCCCTCTGCTCTTGCCTTCACCACAACTGTCTGCCGTTGATAATTTACGCCTGTTTACTCTGCTGGATTTAATAAAACTGTTGCAAATGGATCCAACGTCTCCCGATTCATCCGTAACCGCGTCACATTAAGTCTCACTTATGGAATTAAAGTTACATTGATCCACAATTAGATCCACTGCAAAGAATGTGTGTTAATCAAAAAAGGCTGTAAAGACCCTTACATTTAGGAACATAAACATGTTGTCATACAGACAACAATATGCATAGTATAAAATGGCAGGTTTTTTAGAAATCTAGACTAGGAAGCAATAAAGAGCAGAGGGGGAAAATAAAAGAGGAAGATCTTTTTCTAAATCACAACTTTCAGGCAGCAATATAATGCACCATTAACTCCATTAACATATTCAGTGCACATCCGGTATGACCACCTGGTCTTCAGGCTTCAAGGATCTGAAAGAGTCAGCAGCACTAAATTCCTGGGGGTGCACATCACGGAGGATCTCACCTGGACCACCAACACCATGTCACTCTCCAAGAAGGCACAACAGCGCCTACACTTTCTCCGCCGGCTGAAAAGGGCAAGTCTCCCTCCACCCATTCTCACCACATTCTACAGGGGAACCATTGAGACTGTGCTGACCAGCTGCATCACTGTCTGGTACGGGAACTGCAGTGCTGCTGACCGCAAGACCCTACAACGGACAGTGAACACAGCTGCAAAGATCATCGGTGCCCCTCTCCCCTCCCTTCTGGACATTTTCCTTGCACGATGCTCAGGTAAAGCCACCAGTATCGTGAAGGACTCCACCCACCCCTCCCATCATCTCTTCCAGCTCCTGCAATCAGGAAGACGCTACAGGAGCATCAGAGCCCGCTCTGCAAGACTGCTCAACAGCTTTTTCCCCCAGGCTGTGAGAACCCTCAATTCCAACCACCTCACCCCGCTCTGAAATCCTTATCCACAACGTAAACTGTTGAAAAACTCAAAACACAGTTTTTGCAATTCTGAGTGTGCTACACACAAGTGAGTGGGCTGGACAAACCACCTGTAGTAGTGCATTCTTTCATCTCTATATGCACCAGACACTTTCTTATTAACACTTATTAACATGTTACAAGGACATAATAAAGACTTAAAAAATGTTTACTTGTCAACGCACCACAAATCATTTTGCACTATTTGCTTCTTAACCTTTACTGCACATTATCATGCACAGTTATTATGTAAACTCCTTGTATAGTCTGTCTTAGGTTATGTGTATGTATAGTCAATTATTTATAGTATATGTATAGTTACAAGTATAGGTTTAAAAATTGTTTCTACGTCTAGTGTATTTATGTTCATATTTATGTTTATTTATGTAGCACCGTGGTCCTGCGAGACACGACATTTCGTTCCACTGTATGTCCACACATGTAGTGGAATGACAATAAAGCTTGACTTGACTTGACTTGACTTGACTTGAAAAGTGTGTCATCTTTCTATGTTTAAGGTCCAGAAAGGTAGTAAGGACATTGTTAATATAGTCCATGTGCCATCAGTGGTTCAAGTGTAATTTTATAAAGCAAAGAGAATACTTTCTGTGCGCAAAGAAAACAAAAGAACAACTTTATTCAACATCTTGGTACTCTTATTAACGTGCGTAGAGGACTGATACAGAAGTGAAGAAACTGTTCAGTAAAGTTGTTATTTTTGTTTTCTTTGCGCACAAAAAGTATTGTCGTAGCTTCATAACATTACGGTTGAGCCACTAATGTAACATGGACTATTTTAACAATGTTCTTACTGCCTTTCTGGGCCTTGAAAGTGTCTTGCTGTCTATGAAATACCTTAATTTGTGTTCTGAAGATGAACAAAGGTCTTGCGGGTTTGGAACGACATGAGCGTGAGTAATTAGTGACATAATTTTCTTTTTTGGGTGAATTAACTGTTAAACTAGACTCCAATGTTCTGTTAATATGAAGTATGATTAATCATATGAATATTAATATGAATATTGTTTCATTTACAGGTGTTTTTTTTTCACATCTGTATTATGAATTACATATTGAACTGTACTGGGTTTAAGGGTTAAAGGAAATGTAAATTTAACATATAATGTCCTGGCCAAACGTTCCCTTTTCCATTTTCTGCGATTTTTTTTCCTTATACCATGCACTGAGAAAGGCAAAACATAGAAAATAAGTAATTAGTCTTGTATGTCATCCTGTTGGCACACAACTAGTAGGTCCTTACAGTAAGTATTCATTAGTAACTTATGCTGCAGGCACTACCAAAACAAATGTACAAGGTAACCTACCCATGTCCATATTGTTGTTTTGTCGAACAGAGTCAAAAGAGAAAAGAGAACCACAGTAAACAATGTCAAAGATAATATCAGTTTAGTCTTTAGCACTTGTTCTGTATGATTATTTTATCTTTATGGCCCAAAAACAGGATGACCACACCTGCCACTTTCATTTGCACTCGAGTTGAAATCTCCAAAAGACTCCAATGTTAAGTGTTTAAATTGCGACCTTTAATTTAAATGTATTAAGTGCTTAACCCAGATAACCCTTATCCTGTGTGCTTCCTCAATTAGACTTGTTGGTCTCCCAGGGTCAAATGAAGCAATTACAAAACAATTGAGAAGTAAACATATTACTTTCATGGTTTGTAAGCGTCCTTCTATGACTGCACAGAATGCTGTAATATGAATGTTACATAACTAAATATCACAAGGAAATCATACAACGCTTTGTTTAGCACAGGATGGCCTCTGAAGTTGTGTTATCCGTGCTGTAATTTTAAATGATTGTCAGCACTGGTGCTGTTAGACATGTTTATTTCTGTTTCGTGATAAAAAAAAAAAGAAACATAATATACAACTAACAGAGACTAGTTTTTCAATGTTTGAATATGGTTGTGTAAGCGTGTCCATGTTTGCGGTAGAGGTCATGTTGAGGATCTGGGGCCGGTTGCATAAAAGGTTTAGACTAGTCTTAAAAATTTAGTCAGCTAATTTTTCTTTAAGACTGGTAATAATTTATTTAAAAACAGTTACTGAAAAATGTAAATTAGTCTAAGCTGAATCCAAAAAATAATAATGATTACCCTTTGGTTAACTGCTAGTTAGTCAGACAAATAGTTAAGACACTGTCTTAACATCGAGGCTAAGTTTATGCAACTGGCCCCTGATAAGTTCATTCTGCCCTCCAGTGGAGAATATCCGTATGTTTGTCATAACGGAAACTTAAAGGAGAAGTTCACTTCCAGAACAAAAAATTACAGATAATTTACTCACCCTCTTGTCATCTAAGATGTTCATGTCTTTTTGTTTTTTAGGCAAACATTTCAGGATTTTTATCCATAGAGTGTTTTCATGTTACGTCATCAATCCGGAAGTCAGTGATTGCGCCAACACTGGACGTAAACAATGACATTAAACCAAATGGAACTCGTGCATGGGCTTGGCGAAAAAAAATAAGGAACGAAAGTAATTTTACAATGTTACTATTTTTTGGGTTATTAGTCCAGGACAAAGGAGGCAAATCGTACGTACATTTACCACCTATTACAGGGCTTGACCATATGGACTGACCTATACATTCATGTAGCAAAAGTTATTTTCTAAATAAATTGACAATACGTTTTAACATCAAATGCTCGTCTTGTCTAGCTCTGTGTGATCTCTGTGCATTCCGAGTCAATACAGTTAGGAGGTTATGTCGAAAAACTCCCATCTCACTTTCTCCTCCAACTTCAAAATTGTCCTACATCGCTGCAGAAGTACCGACCTAGTGTTTACACAGTGAACACACAATTAGGGTTAAACACCCTTTACCAAAAAAGGTAAAACAGCAATGTAGGATGATATTGAAGTTGGAGGAGAAAATGAGATGGGAGTTTTTTCGACATGTACTGTCATGTACATACACAGAGTTCACACACAGCTAAGCAAGACGAGCATTTAAGGTTAAAAAAGTATATAAATTGTCAATTTATTTAGAAAATAACCAATCGTTTTACTAGATAAGACCCCTCTTCCTCGGCTGGGATTGTTTAGAGCCCTTTGAAGCTGCATTTAAACTGCATTTCTGTGGCAGGCACCACAGAAGTATATCACTCCTGAAAACATAATTTGTTTACGACTGAAGAAAGAAAAACATGAACACCTTGGATGACAAGGGGGGTGAGTATTTTATCTGTAAATTTTTGTTCTGGAAATAAACTTCTTTAAAAAGTCAGTCAGTTCACACAAAAATGATTGTTTACTTACTCTAATGTAGTTTAAAACCTGTATATGGGATAGATGTGAACTTCTGAAGGAAGGCAAGATATATTTTGGTCTGTTCCTCACACAAATCTGTAATATGACTTCAGGAGACTTGGAAGATACTTAACACTTTTATGGTGCTTTTATATTGTTTTTTTTTTTTTGCTCTTTTTAGAGCGCCTGAACTGTGATGACATTTACTTTAGCTATGACAAAGACATTAATTCTCTTGATGCATTTTAATAACTGAAGCACTACAACACTTATGATAGTTCTCAAAAAATATACAAAAAAACACCATGTACATCATAAGCAGCGAAGGGTTAGATTGTATTCCGTGTGAGAATAAATGGTTTGTAGTTCATTAATGTGACCTACAGTACAGCAAACACATAAATACAAGTAGAAATGGTGCTATCGAAAAATATATACAAGAATTAGTGGCAACTATCAGTGAGATCAAACACTGGTTAAACAACAAAGCAGTGGGAGATCTTGATGCTCAACCATCTCTTAATATGTCTAAGTAAATCTGTGTGAAATGATCCTGTATGTTATTTCATAAAATTAACATGAGCTTGTTCAAGCTTCCATCAGCCATTTCTTTTCAGTCTTCTTATCAACATGATAAACACATCAAGGCATCTTTTCTTGGCTTCCTCTCACATGATTTGTGGATTTGAAAAAAAAAAATCTGATTGGTACTTTTACGGTAAATCACCAGAAACAGTTTTACCTCTACACATCATTTCAGCCTGTCCGACAGGTTAAACGGATCATAATCTTGTGTTGTGTGTTTTGAGGTCTGTGTAAAGTAGGTTCCACGGGACCCTGTGGGCATCCCATCATTAACTCTAAGCAAAAGAGTAGATGGCCACAGGAGACGTGGGCTCAGAGCTGTCCTGGTACGGGCTCCTGTCGATGTTCCTCTTACTGACGCCCGTGTACTCGCCGATGAAGGAGCCATCCTCGTTAAACTCGATCTCTTCGCCCTCACCGTACTCCATGAGGCTGTCGTCACTGTTTGTTCTCCTGCTAATGTGCTCGATCGCACCTTGACTGCGTCCCTGTCGACTTTCTTCCTCCCTGAGGAGGAAATTATTCATTTGAGACTAATTTTACAGGGAGGGAAGATCATCATTATTCCAAACAATACTCATAATAAAACTTAAAGAGTACTTACCGTCTGCTATAGGGCATTGTGGACACGCGTGTTATCCTGATATAGAAGCCAAAAAGTCAGTTAACATAATGTGAAGGAGCAAACATTAACATGACAAAACATAAAACATGTGACAACTGTAGTCAATAAAATAATGCACTACTGTTTAAAGGTTTGTGGTCGGTAAGATCTTTTTATGTTTTTAAAAGAAGTGCTAACCAAGGCTGCATTTATTTGCTTAAAAACACAGTAAAAAGATCAATATTGTGAAATAATATTTCATTTTAAAAGAATTGTTTTCTATTTGAATATATTTTAAACTGTAATTTATTCCTATGCTGGCAAAGCTGAATTTTCAGCATCATTACTCCAGTCTTGAGTGTCACACGATCCTTCCGAAATCATCTATTATGCTGATTTGCTACTAAAGAAACATTTATTTTTATTAATGCTGAAAACAGTTGTGATTTCAAATAAAACTCTTTTTTAAATTATTATAATAAATATCCTTACTGTCACTTTGGAACAAATTAATTAATCCTGCTGAATAAATATTAATATTAATTTCCCAAGCCTTTGAACAGTAGTGTAGAAACAGTTTTAAAAATATCTTAATCGTTAGACTGAAATACTTGTAGTTTATTAAAATACTGTAGTAAAACAAATAAGGTCATTAAATAAAAAAAGTCAATTGTTATGAATGACATGTATCATACCTCTCAAGAGACCTTCAGTGGTCCAATCGTAAAATACATAAAACAAAAATAAAGGAGGAATAAACAAGGTGAGAAATGTTTGATGGATGGAGTGATGAATATAAAACAATTATTGTGGTATACAGTACATAGTACAAAACCTGTGCTAATGCGATTATGTTATGACTTAAATTATAGGATTGATTAATTTTTCATCTTTTAGTGTATCTCACATGCAAGTGTATCACTGAAAATAAATGTGTCTGTATAAACTTAAAGGGATAGTTCACCCAAAAATGAAAATTCTGTTATTAATTACGCACCCTCATGTCGTTCCAAACCCGTAAGAATCTGTTCATCTTCAGAACACAAATATTTTTTATAAAATCCGAGCATTCCAACCCTGCATAGACAGCAATGCAACTGACACATTCAATGCTCAGTTCTTATTTTTGTTTTCTTTGCACACAGAAAGTATTATCGTAGTAATGTAATGTCTCATAACATTACGGTTGAACCACTGATATCACATGGACTATTTTATCAATGTCCTTACTATCTTTCTTGGCCTGGGAATGTTTCTGTTGCGTTGCTGTCTATGCAGGGTCAGAGAGCACTCAGATTTCATCAAAAATACTCTAATTTGTGTTCCAAAGATAAAGGAAGGTCTTACAGGTTTGGAATGCCATGAGGGTGTGTAATTAATGACAACATTTTTAAAAAAAACTTTTTAACATTTTCAAAATCAAACAGAAAATCACCTGTAATCGAACGTTCCATTCTCTCTATCATCCATTGGCTCCAGTGCAAAGTCCTTTTTGTCTCGCACTTACAAAAAACACAAACAAAACAATGATTTGCCACATATATTATAAATAATGCAAAATATATATATGCAACTTGTCTTAAGTCATTTATATCATACCTGGGTACTTTCCTCCTCGGCTCCTCTTGATGAAAAAGACTATGAGCATGATAAGAACAAGGAGAGCCACTGCACACATTAAGCCAATGAACCAACCCTGCGTCACAATGTCCACTTGATCCCGGGTATGTTCTGTTCATGCGCACAATCATATTAGGAATCATTCCATGTTTACAGAATAGTGATCTTATGAATTTAAACAAAAACAAGTTACCCTCAGTTGTAAAATGGGGTGATTCCTCAGTAAAAGCCTCCCCGACTCCAACCTCGGTTTGTGCTGCTAGTGAGAACTTGTATCGGGTGTAGCGGTCAAATCGCCGAAGGGAGAAGTAGGTGATGTTCGGAGGAATGTATTCAACCTGGATTCTGTCACCTAGAGTGACGTTCACTATAAAGAAAATATAAGAATTAGTATTTCTAATGCTTAATAAAAAAGGCATGAGAAGTGATGCAACTGCACTTACATGTCTGATATTTGAGAATATATCCGGTCAAAACGCCATTGGGTTCTGCAGGTTCCTCCCAGTCTAGATAAATGGTGTCATAGTGTCGGTGCATGATTCTGAATGATCTGGGAATCGAGGGCACTAGAGTGGAAATGAAGACGCATGTAAGAAATCATGTGTGTGTTTGATGTGTTTTAAATGTTATTTAATCAGTTTAATACCTCCTTCAGGTGTCTGAAACTCAATGGTGTTGCTGGGCGGACCCTCGTAGCGGTTATTGGCCACTACAATATAGATTCTGTAGTTACTATACGGTACAAGACCCGTCAGGGTCCCAGACAGACGAGGTCCATTAGCTTTAAAACTCTTGGTCTTAATCCTCCTGCTCACAGTGTGCCAGGGTAGGCGACTGCTCTCTCTCCAGTAATAAACCTGAGAAACCAAACACAGCTTCATCAGCCGCTCACTGCATGGAAATGAACTGGCCTGTGCAGCTACGAAATCATACTTTGTACTCCTTTATTTCCCCCATGATGTCGACTCGTGCCACTGGTTCCCAATGGACTGTCAGCTTTGTGCTCTCAATGTCTGACACGCTCAGGTCAGTTGGAGCGGCGACAGGACCTGTTATATAAGTGAAACACTGACTTTAATCTCTTTTTCCTAATGTATGTTTAACTGAAGTTCAGAATCAATGAAGTAGATGTCAACTTACGGTCCTCTCCAGAGTAGCCAATCACAATAGGGGATTCTGGGCCATAGCCAAAGAAGTTGATGGCCTGAACTTTAATCTCATAGGGTGTGAAGGTGTCAGTGTCATAGATGATGTGGCTACACCACCAGTACGTTGTGTAGTTCTTCCACTCCTCCCTTGAATCCCTTCGTCTCCACCAAACCATGTAACCCAGTTTTGGCCCATTCCATTCTCTGTACTCCAGTGGCTTCAGACATAACAAAAACAGCACAGTTAATATAAATCATATGTGTGTGATTACATCACAGTCAACAAATCAAATGACTGAAATAACTAAAATAACATCCATCAATCATCAATACATCACCTCCCAGCTGATTTCCATGTTATTTCTGAAAACTCCACTTCCCATTCCTCGGATGTTTCTTGGGATGGCATCAGGCACTAAAGACACAAAACATTATTCAACAGATAATATAATATAATATACAGTTGAAGTCAAAAGTTTACATATACCTTGCCGAATCTGCAAAATTATTGAATAATTATTTTACCAAAATAAGAGGGATCATACAAAATGCATGTTATTTTTTATTTAGTACTGACTTGAAAAAAGATATTTCACATAAAATGTGAATGTGATGTTTATATATATTCCACAAGAGAAAACAACAGTTGAATTTATAAAAATGACCCTGTTACCTGAATGATCCACAGCTGTGTTTTTTTTTTTAAGTGACAGTTGTTCATGAGTCTTTTGCTTGTCCTGAACAGTTAAACTGCCTGCTGTTCTTCAGAAAATTCTTTGGTTTTTCACCATTTTTGTATATTTGAACCCTTTCCAACGATGACTTTTTGATTTTGAGATTCCTATTTTCACACTGAGGACAAATGAGGGACTCATATGCAACTATCACAGAAGATTCAAACGCTCACTGATGCTCCAGAAGGAAAAATGATGCATTAAGAGCCAGGAGTGTAAACTTTTGAACAGAATGAATATGTGTACATTTTTCTTATTTTGCCTACATATAATATTTTCTCCATTTAGTACTGCCCTTCAGAAACTACAGAAGATACTTACATATTTCCCAGAAGACAAAATGAGTTAAATATACCCTGATCTTCAAATTCAAAATGTTTACACCCTTGGCTCTTAATGCATCGTTTTTCCTTCTAAAGCATTAGTGGGCATTTAAACCTTCTGTAATAGTTGCATATGAGTCCCTCAGTTGTCCTCAGTGTGAAAAGATGGATCTCAAAACCATACAGTCATTCAGGTAACAACAACACAGTATTAAGAATCATATGTAAACTTTTGAACAGGGTCATTTTTATAAATTCAACTATTAATTTTTTTTGTGGACTATATGCAAGAGTCTTAAATGTGAAATACCTTATTCAGGTTAGTACTAAATAAAAAAAATAACATGCATTTTGTATGATCCCTCTTATTTTGGTAATTCTGCTAAGTGTAATTAAACTTTTGATTTCAACTATATACGATTCAGTTTTTTTTTTAATAAATTAGTACAGTTATTCAGCAAGGAGGCATTACATTTATCAAAAGTTACAGTAAAAACATTTAGAATGTTACAAAGCTTCTGAAAAAAGTATTCTGAAAGATATATATCATGGTTTCCACAAACATATTAATCAGCACAACATCTTTTCATCACAAACTCTTTTCAGCATTGATAATAATAACAAATGTTTCTTGAGCAGCAAATCAACATATTAGAATAATTTTTAAAGGATCATGTGACACTGAAGACTGGAGTAATGATGCTGAAAATTGAGGTTTGCTATCAAAGGAATAAATTAAACTTTAAAATATATATAAAAAATAAGAAGCAGCTTATCTAAAACATAACAATATTTTACAATAATGGCCTGTTCACATCAAGAACCACCAATAATTATATTGAATGATAACTACATAAGTGTCCACATCAATGTATGATAACATTCTGCTTATTATAAGCACATGCTGCAGTTTTGGTGTCTGCCTCTTTAAATGTTCAAGCTCTGATTGACTGCCAATATTTTGATCACTTATCATTCTGAAACTGATTCCAACAATATTGTTCCTCTGTGCTGTTATTGTAACAGTTGTGGTGTTGACTTTGCTATTCTTTTTAAACTTAGATAAATTTTTAAAACTAAATCTTTATTGTTATCATTATAGTTAATGTCCTTGCTGTGAATGAACCTTGTAGTTGCGATTAACCAAAAAATCTTTCCAACCGCAAACTTTTGAATGAGAATAGAATAGAATAGAGACCTACCAGCTCCTCCAGTCTGGTAGTATTCGGATGCCCAGCTGGGTTTACTGGGACCTATCCCGTTTACAGCGATGACCCGGAATTTGTACTCTACAAATGGTGTCAGCTGTAAAATGACAGAGTTTAGGTTCCCCGGGTAGCTGGACAGGTTCTTCCAGCCGCTCGGCAGCAGCCAATAGTCTGCAAGAAGATCTTCGGTATATTGAACCAGGTACTCTAAAAGAGAATTAATTCAAAATGATGTCATTTTAAGGCTGTCATTGTTTGCATCTATGTTTGTGTGGATCTTTGTATCTGTGTACCTTTAATAGGACTGTGGTTGCTCAGTCCTGGTACCCAGGTGAGTCTAACACTCCTCTCTGATGGGTCTGAAATCTCTAGGTCAGTGGGTGGGTCTGGACGATCTAAAAGCAACAGCATGCATAAATAATATGCTCATGTTTATACTGTATGCAAGCATAAAGAGATTATACTTTATGTGCTGATACCCATCACAGTAAGTTTGGCTGAGGAAGTGACATCCTCCAGTTCACTTTTAACCCTGCAGGTGTAGACGCCTTCATCTCTTCTGTACACATCAGCAATGCTGAGAGAATCTTCATCCTTCGTCATCCTATATAGTCAAGTGCCGTAATTTTCAATGCAGTAAACCATTAGAATAATTAATGACACTTCCATCATGCAATTTGTTGTGCTTACCTCCTTCCTAAGATCAAGAACTTCTTGTCCTTAAGCCAAGTGACTGTGACATCCAGAGTCGAGTCGAATTCAATCTTACAATCAAAGCGAGCCAGACTTCCTCTTATAACTACAGTATTGTGTGGGGCACGGACAATTTTAATGGGCTCTATAAAATAGAAAGTTTAATCTTTTAACAAACCTGCATTATGATATATAAAACATATACAAGAACAATGTAGAATCAAGAATGTACAAAGCAAAAATGTAATGTTTTTCCTCTTGGATGTTTCACAAACCATAATAACTTTTTAATGTTTTAAATGGACACTGGTGCATATGAATTATATACATTTAATTAGAAATTTCAAAGCAGGAGCTTTCTAAATACTGACCTTTGACCTCTAGTTGGACCTCTTTCTCATCTCGTCCAATGACGTTGCTTGCAACACACACGTAGCTTCCTTGATCTTGTAGCTTTGTGTTTCTGATTTCCAGTGTACCATTTGGAAGAATCCTATGACGACCCCCTTCTAATGTACCTAGTCCTCCTTTTGACCTATGCACATGTTGATATGTTGAAACTTTATGTGCACTTTAATTAAAAGTGACAATTAAAGGTCAAAACTCCCTAAAAGTTACAGTTAACTTACTGTTAACTTGCAATACTGACTTGTATTGTACAATGCTGAATATAAATGATAGTAAGACAATATATTTACCACCGCAGGTCAGGTTTAGGAGAGCCAAAATATGGGCAGTTTAAAAGAGTATTATTGCCTTCTGTTGTTTTAATGAGTTCTTCTCTTGGACCTAACAGGCGAGGTTTCATATCTGCAGACAACATAGTAAAGTTGGAATTACTTGTTAAAGTTGATGGTGCATTTAAATTTGAATATCTAGCTTCTTCTAGCTCTTACCCATTACAGCCAAGAAAGCATTTGCCATGATATAGCCGTACTGGTTTGAAGCGTTGCACTGGAACACAGCAGCGCTGTCTGGAACCACACCCCTGAACGTCAAAGTGTCTCCTGAAACCTGTCTGCCTGGACTCTTAGGAGCATCTAAGGTGAACAAAGAAAGAGTGACCATTAAAAAGCTTGGCAGTGCACCTGGTAAATGAAGCGTTTTTTTTCCTCACCACTGATTGGCTCTCCATTAACCAGCCACTGTATCTGGGGTCGAGGAATTCCATCAGCTCTACACACTATACTGCCACCGTCATCACGAGACAAAACCAGACTCTCAGGCTTCTCCACCCAGAACGGAACCGCTAGAGATGGAAAGAGTTAGAAAGACAACTAAGAATGTGACCTGTGAATGTCATGCGTAAGTAATACTTAAAATAAAACTGCATCATTATTTATTCATCTTTTGATCAACATTTGATCAAAAATGTCTGAAAAGTTAATCAAAGTTGTCCTAATATAAGAACGGGTACTGCTTTGGTTTTAGGACAACTTTGATGAAAAGTTTTGATCCATTTTAAATGTTGACTACTGTAGACTGGTGTGCACCAAATCACCATATTAGAATGATATCTGAAGGATTATGTGACACTGAAGACTGGTGTAATAACTGCTGAAAATTTAGATTTGCATTACAAGAATAAATGTAAGAACATAAGATATTCAAATAGAAAGTTATTTTAAATTGTAATAATATGTTTGATCAAAAAAACGCAGCCTTGCAGGAGTCTTTTCTGCTCACCAAGCCTGCATTTATATGATTGATCTGAAGTACAGCAAAAACAGCAAAACTTTGAAATATTTTTACAATGTAAAATAACTGTTTTCTATTTTAATATATTTTAAAATGTAATTTATTCTTGTGATTTCAAAGCATTGCAATTCATAGCATCATTACTCCAGCCACATGATCTTTTAGAAATCATTTTAATATTTTGATTTGCTTAAAAAAACATGTATTATTATTATTATGTTAAAAAGAGAAGTAGATTTTTTTCAGGTTTCTTTGATGAATAGAAATAGAAATAAAAACATTTTGTAACATTATAAATGTCTGTATCAACACTTTTTATCAATTGAAAGCATCCCTACTAAATAAAATTATTAATTTCTATAATTTCTTTCCAAAAAAAAAACAGGAGACTGGATTAATAATGCTGAAAATTCAGTTTTGATGACAGGAATAAAATGCATTTTAAAATCAATTTAATTAGAAAGCAGTTATTTTAAATAGTAAAAAAAAAAAAAAAAAAAAAAAATCACAATTTTACTGTTTTTGCTGTATTTTGGATCAAATAAATGCAGGCTTGATGAGCAGAAGAGAATTCTTCCACAAACATTAAAAATCTTACTGTTCAAAAATTTTTGACTGGTAGTGTATTCAAATATAAAGTTATTTTAAACTGTAATAATATTTATTATCTCTGATCAAACAAATGCAGCCTCACTGAGTATTAGAAATACCCTTTAAAACATTAATACAAATTTAAAGGACCCCAAACTTTTGAACAGTATTGTGATTATGGAACCAGGTGTAATGATACTTATGTTAGATGATGTTTTAAATGTACAAGCTAATGTAAAAAAATCTTTAAAAACTTAAATTATTTAGTTTGGACTATTATTATATTGTTTTTATAATGTGTTTTGTTCAATGACAGATGTGGTCTGGTCACTACGAAGCATGAACTGTTTGTTATTGTATGGAAAAGAGCAGCGTAAACATTCTTCATATTCTCTATTTGGGTTCCACAGAAAAAAATGCCAGCATACGGGTTCGGAACATCACAAGAATGAACAAATAATGACAGAATCTGCACACAGTGATAGTCATAAACAATAGTAATAAAGTAATGAAGTATTCTACATTTGACCCTGACAGTGATGACGTGGTCCAGGCTGCCCATCCTGTTTGAAGCAGTGCAGATGTAGTCTCCTCCATCATCCATAGAGACGTTCTTTATTCTAAGTGTCTTATTAAAGTTCTCCAACTTCTTTCCTGTCATAGACATCTCCTCCCAATCCTTAGTCCATTTGATGGAGGGCGTCGGACTGCAAGAAAAAGGAAAGAATTAGAGTTACTAATGGTTATCATGGTTACTAATTGAATCATCTGCTCCCAGAAAAAAGATATGTGATCAAAACAATTGTAAAACTCACACTCCAGCAGCGAAACACTCCAAAATAAGCTCTTCCCCCAGCATCGCAATTGTTGTGCTGGCGGTTCCTTTGGGTTTCAGAAACTTGGGTGGCGTATGGGCTGCCATGCGAGCTACATAGACATAAAATAACACAAATTTGATAGAGAACTTCACACTTCACAAACCTGGCCAAACACTGTAAAAAACAATTTGTTGAGTCAATTTAAAATAATCTGTAACCTGGCTGCCTTAAAATTTTAAGATCAGTCAACTCAAAAAAACTTGAAATGTTAAATTATAGTAAGTGACAACTTAGATATTTGAGTTGAATCAACTTAAAATTTTAAGGTAGCAGGGTAACAAATTATTTTAAGATGACTCAACAAATTGTGTTTTTTATTTTTTACAGTGAAGCAGAGATGACTAGTTAGTGGATCTGTTAAGGTCTGTTGAGTGTTTACAATAAAGAAGCATAAGAAAGAGTCCTAACTCACCATGGTGTTAGACTGTTAGATGGTTTTAATCATGGTTCTTCCTCAACTAAACACACAGACATAAGCACGGGAGGAAACATTAAAACAGATTTGCTTAAAAATAATCCTGAAGCAGAATAAAAATCTCAAACACAGACCTGTGAGCACCTGCAGAATGAGTGGCGGTTTCTGCTGGATGGTGTTCGTGAAGGGAAACCGGGCGACACAGACATAGTTCGTAAGAGCGTCTTCTGCTACGATACTGGAGAAGTACAGATCTCCATTTTCTGACTTCGATACTCGACGATCCTGACGGATTGGTGCCATAGCTATGGAATAAGGATGAACTTGGATAAAAAATGACTGCTGGTATATTTAAAAGCTTATTTAAACACATAAACTGGTGAAACAGACACACTATGGTTCTGTTTTTGACTTAATGTTGTTTTTGAGACTTACTGCTGTTTAGCCAGTAAGTGTCAGGTTTTGGAGGACCTACAGGAGGATTGCAGGGAAGGATGAGAGGAAGTCCAACCACCACTGAGACTGGCTCCAGATACTCCTTCAACCACGTACGGGCCTCTGATCACAGAAATCACGTTTAAAAACCAACAGATTGTTAGGTGTTTTCACAACACGTCATCAATCAGCCATATTGGCAGCACTGAACATAAACAATGCCACTGAAACGAAAGAAACCCACATATTTAGCTGATTATTGCTGCTGAAAATGATCAATTATTGTCATGTTTTGGTCTGTACTAATCGGTCAGACTGGGAAAAACATTTGGAGTACTACAGACTGCCAAAAGTTCTAACAAATCAAGGAGAAGAGTGCAAAAAACTGCCAAACTAAACCAGGTTTTCCAGGACAAAAATTGACAACATTCATGTTTGTTCTTATCATTTCTGCTCAGGTAGGCTAATATCTTAATTAATACTGCTCATATGTATCTTTAGCACCTATTAACTTTAGTTCGTCAAAATATCGTCCCTCTCTATATGATTTAGCAGCTTCCACACATTTTTTCCATGGTTCAGACAGCATAAATTAGCAGAACAATGTATTCAGTAGTACATTAACTGTGCAATCCATGCTGCTGTTTACATGCAAGTATCGTCAGTATGGCTGCCCATCCGGGTCACTGACCAAATCATGACAGAAGTGCAAACCCTCTATAAACCAAATGCTATTGCAGTGTATTAACATTTGCATGCTGTGTAAGGCCTTACTGGAGACACGCAGATTGATGAAACTGGACAGAGCAGAGCCAAACTCATTAGTCGCTGTGCACTGATAGACACCCTCGTAGTCATCAGGACGACCCCAGAAGAAAATCTCTAATGTGCCAGAACGCCACCTCATGCTGACCTGAGGATCCCGAGCTACATTCAGGTACACTCCATTACGTGTCCATGTGAACCTATGTGCATAAGTGTTAACTGTCAATTACACTTTTTCTAACCCAACTGTACATAGTCATTTAAAATACATACATTTTACATTGCAAACAGTCAAAATTTTAGTACTTTTTACATGAACAATCAAAGGCAAATCATAGGAAATATCAAGACAGACTAGACAATCTATATGGTACACTACCAGTCAAAAGTTTTTGAACAGTAAGATTTTTAATGTTTTTTAAATAATTCTCCTCTGCTCACCAAGCCTGCATTTATTTGATCCAAAGTACAGCAAAAACAGTAACAAAATTTTTTTTTATATTTTTACTATTTAAAATAACTGTTTTCCATTTGAATGCATGAAAATCAAATTTATTCCTGTGATCAAATCTAAAATTTCAGCATCATTACTCCAGTCTTCAGTGTCACATGATCCTTCAGAAATCATTTTAATATGCTGATTTGCTGTTCAAAAACATTTTTATTATTATTATCATCAGTATTTAAAACAGCTGAGTGCATTTTTTCAGGATTCCTTTATAAATAGAAAGATACCGATCAAAGGCTTAGAGTCAATACACTTTTTATTTGGGATAGAAATGATAGAAATTAATACTTTTATTTATCAAGAATGCTTTAAATTGATCAAAAGTGATGATAAAGACATTTATAATGTTACAAAAGATCTCTATTTCAGATAAATGCTTTTTTTCCCCTGAACTTTCTATTCATCGAAGAAACTTGAATAAAATTCAACATAATAATCATTTGAGCATATCAGCATATTAGAATGATTTCTGAAGGATCATGAGACTGGAATAATGATGCTAAAAATTCAGCTTTGAAATCACAGGAATAAATGACATTTTCAAATATATTCAGATAGAAAACAGTTATTTTAAAGAGTAAAAATATTTCAAAATTTTACTGTTGTTGCTGTACTTTGGATCAAAAAAATGCAGGCTTGGTGAGCAGAAGAAACTTCTTTAAAAAACACTGAAAAACTTTTAACTGGTAGTATACATTAAGTAAAATAAAGGTACTATTAAGCAATCAAATGCCGGTTGCATTAACTGCTTAGACTAGTCTTAAAAAGTTAGTCATCCCTTTTTTTTTTTTTTCCTTCAAGGCTGGTCATAACTTTTAAATTCAGTTACAAAAAGATAAATTGGTCTAATATATGATATGAAAAATAAGACTGATTACCCCTTGTCTATTGCTAGTTGGTGAAACTAGTTCTTAAGACACAGTAACATGATGACTATGTTTATGCAACTGGCCCCAGGTCAGTCCAGTGCAAGAACTGACATGTATAATTATATTATAATATATTAAAATGCCTTGTTGGATACTTACACTGGAGGTGGATTCCCTGTTGCTTCACACTCCATTATAATAGGGTCAACTGGATCTACTATGTAGTCTTGAGGACTCTCTTTATAGATCATTGGAGGCTGCCTGACTGTGGGGATATACAGTACAGAAAAACGTAAATATATAATGTTTAAAGAATTAACAAAGGGACAGTGTATGAGAATAAACAGTGAACTTTGGTCACAAGGACAGCTGTGGACAAGTTCCAAATAGCAGTTCCTCACCATCAGGAGGAATTTCCATGGCTAAAATCCATGTTTGCTGTAGGATAGTAAGTATGGCAGGAATCCTCCAACACTTCAGAGCTCTCATCTCTGCTTTGTACAGCATCTGTCAACAGAGAAAAATACTGGAACCAGTACTAAGATAACTACAAAATACTCAAGTATTTCCCTACATATGCTTGTCTTGAATCTTCTTGTTTGTTAATTCCTAACTTTTGTTTAGTTTTGTACGAGTTGCGTAGAAGTTAATGGTAAATCCTGAAAAGGCTTGTTGCTATAGCGTTTGTAATGAAGCAGACAAACCAGAACTATTCCATATGCAAATGAACCAATGGTATTATTTTAAGTCCCCGCCCTCTTCCGCTTTCCGCTATTGTGATTCGCTGCCCACATCAGAGCTATTTTGCATTTACGCACCTCCGTAGCCCGTGCGTAATCCTACTGCGTCAATGAATGTGTTACATTTAAAACAACAAGAAACTTATTATTTCTATTTTTAAAATGTATAACCCGCCGATTATTTTCATTATTTATAATTCTACATATGTGTATGTTTAATATACGATTATATTAATATATATTTAAAGAAACGAACGATATACATATTAAAATATATTACGCATAATTTGTTAAATAAACAATAGCATATGTGTATAATTACACAAACTAGCCTACCAGTTGAACTGGTGTATCCAGGATTCACAAAATCGTCTTTATCTGTGTCAGCAGGTCATTTCACAGAGCTAAAATAAAAACAAACAGATATTAAAATGACATTATATATTATGCAAATATCACATTTGTCAAATACCACATCTGGAGAGTGTTACCTTCTATATCAGGCCTGCAGTTTGTTTCCTCATTATGCTAATATTAATCTGTCATCATTGCCCCATATTCCAAAAATGTCATTCCAATCCCAAATGTTTCTATTGCATTCAAATAGGTCCAAAACAATGTCAATCCAAGCAGATGTCTTCTGTAATGTATACCTCTCCAACTAACATCCCTCTTCACTGTCTTCATCCATTTGCCCACATGAACCATGAATGACGTCCCACCCTCTCTCTCTCTCTGTCTCTCTCTCTCTCTCTCTTGCTCTCAGTATACTTATGGAAGATGTCCAAAAATGCAAACAAATGCTAAATATATGTTAGTTACAGTGGCAACATTTTTATAGCAAAATATTGATTCAATAATACAAGCTTTTATTTCATTATCTGACCTTTTATTATTATCTCGTCATATTTACATTGGCCATAAATAGGCAAACTCATTTGAAAGATATGTTGCATTCTTTTTGATTATGACATCAATGTGTGGGTCTCATTGTTTGCTCATGAAAAACTAAGCTAACTCATAATGAATGAAATGTTTGTTTCGCAGTGAAAATTAAAATGCGGTCATGCGACTCGTGACTGCATCTAAATCAGCTTCTTAAAAACTTATACTCTTTCCCTGGTGAAAAACCAGCATATGCTGGTTAGGTAGGTTTTGATGCTGGTTTAAGCTGGTCCTTTGCTGGTTCATGCTGGTCCTTGACCAGCAACATGACCAGCAAAAACCAGCAAAGGACCATCTTAAACCAGCATCAAAACATACCTAACCAGCATTTCAGCATCAAAACATACCTACCAGCATATGCTGTTTTTTTCACCAGGGTTTGTACAATTTAAATATTCACTTGAACTGAATAACACTTGGTTAACATAAGTTATCTTGGTTAAAAAGCGAAACAGGTGAATGACCATGTCACAACAGCGTCCCAGAGGGCAGAGCTTGACTCAGGAGAGAAGATTGTGGGTGGAAACAGGATCTCAAGCACTGAAACACATTCCCAACCCACATCGGCTCAGGCATCCAGGGACGCATAAAGTACAATATGGCAGCACGGTCTTACTGTACACTCCACAGATTAGCTAATACGATGAAAGAACAAAAAAGTTCTTGAGTCAGCTCACTTAGTGAACAGAGACATAAGTGTGATCTAATTCTGGTCATGTTCCTCAGCGCTTCAGGATCCTCAGCGGTGCGTATGACATCAGCAGAGCTGCAGTGCCATGCACCAAACTGTACAGCGCAGGACACGAGCCTGAATGAACCGCTTCCTCCAGAGACGGGACAATGAAACCTCTGTCCACATGGACACAGTAAGCTGGCTCTGTTCAGACAGAATAACTCTGAGGGTTTTATCAGTTCAGCCTTAAAGTGGCACCACAGCTTGTTTGGAAGAACTGGTTAACCTGTCATACTGAATCTAAATTGTATATAACCATAAGGAAGATAATGAACTACACTGCAAAATAATTTCAAATATTAAAGAATATCAGTTTTGACTAATAATGTTCAGAAGTCTATATTTTATGAATGTAATGTAAATGTTTTCCTTGCACAATTCCTTATGCTTATCTTCTTAATTAACAGTCTCTTCAACAGGCTCATAACTCTGTTTATATCTGTCTGTGTTGTTGACACTGTCTTCAATGACAAGTGTAATTCAGATGAAGCAGCTGACTCACAACTCTCAGCTCAAGTCAGAGAGGAGGATGACATTATAATGAAACATACATTGTTTAACCGACACTGACATCACACTGTTTTGCAGCCAGTAATGGTGGAACTTTCTCCCAAATAGCAATACCAGATTTATAGATACTGAATTTTTTAATATAAAAAAGTAATATTAAAAATGTAAACAAAAAATATAAACAAAGAAAAAATTCAATCATAAAATCATGTATATATATATATATATATATATTTAAATATTTTCTTACCCGAGTTTATATTTCAATGGCTTGAGTGTTCAGTGTAGATGGAGGATCCTGTGCTCTGTTTTCAATTTACAAAAGCATCATTATTGCGCTCTTTGTTCATGTTTTGTGTCCTAAGCCATGACAGTCTGTCCAAAATCTTAGGAGAAAAAAAGTCCACCAGTTTTTTCAAAGCAGAGGTTTGAGGTAAAATAACTTCTTATAGCGACAAATTTGCACATCGGTCTAAAATAACAAACAGAGCTCTTGACTGATGTCCCAGTCGCTGCTAGTCACATGAGCGATGACTATGTGGCTTCTTCGCTTCATTTAAGCATTGAAAACATCACTAAAATCACCATGATTATTGACTCCAATATACCATATTGTATATTTTAAGGAATGGTCAAGAGTGTTTCAAAGGTTTTTCATTTTACAATCAATCCCATGACATTTAAAATGTCAAAACCGCTGCATTTCCACTGTTCTCAGATTATTTTTATAGTCTTAACTTCATATCTGAATTTTTAATTATACTTTACATCATCTGTTATGTGCTTTCATCTTATTAAAAAAACAACATAAACTAGTGATTAAATAAAAGTAGTGTTCTTAGTTTTATTTCATTTCATAAACCTAAAAAATGAAAACAGATAAATAAATACATCAGTCTATAAATATTGACATTTACATTGGCGTGCTTAATACATTGTCTAAAATGCCTGTGTGTTTGATTTGTAACTTATTTAACAATGATTTGTTATTCACAATCTTGTGCCACCAGTAAGAACATATTCTTCAAAATATCTTCATAGTTCTGATCCAGATAATTTCATACATTCAGCTGAATTCTCATCAGCACTATGTAAAGTGTAAAGTCAAGCCCAGCGCTGCTGCAGCTCCCACGCTTTCCCACCGATCCAGTCACGTGTTTTCCAGATTGCTGTGCGCTCTGCCATCAGCACTTCACACAAGCGTTCCAGTTTGGGTCGGTTCCGGTCCAGGTAGAGCTGTGTGTCGTTCTGCAGCTGCTGAAGCACTTCAGGCCTGCTTTCATCCAGTGTCACGTTTGAACTCAGCATTGGGTTAAAGCGGAAATACACGTTCGGTGATAAGAGGTCATCCAATAGAGTGTGAACACCTGAAAATGGGAGTATGAATATCATACTCAGCACCTCAATATATCTAAATGTTTATTTATTTATTTATTTATTTAGAAGTGCATAAGCATGTGCAAAAACTGGCTAAATACACAATGTCATATGTAGATTTTTTTTTTAACAAATGCATTCAACATACATTTGTCCAAATTATCAGGTGCATTTATCTTAAGTAAATATTTTAAGAACCTCAAAAAATATATATATTTTTTATTATTATTAAAAAAATTGTAAATGGCGTATTGTACACAATTAATAATTGCAGAAGTATTCTTTGCAAGTGTGTGCCAAAAAGCACAATTGTACATAGCATCAAATATATACATATGCACATCAAAAATAAATTAAAAAATTATTTTAAATAATAATTATATTTAGAATTTAAATATAAATGTATTCAATTAACAATTATTCAATAATTATACAGTAAACTGTGTACTGTACATAATTAATAACAGTAAAATTATTATTTGTAATATTATTAAACGTGACCCTGGACCACAGAACCTTCCAGAAACCGTCTTAAGTAGCATGGGTATATTTGTAGCAATAGCCAAAAATACATTGTATGTCAATTTCGTACCGTAAATATATCAAAACTTAATTTTTGATTAGTAATATGTATTGCTGAAAACATCATTTGGATTTTCAACTTCATTTCTACTTTCAAGTTAATTTTCTCAATACTTAGATTTTTTTGCACCCTCAGATTCCAGATTTTCAAATAGTTGTATATCAGCCAAATATTGTCCTATCCTAACATATATCAATTAAACAAAATTACCCTTATGACTGGTTTTGTTATCCATGGTCAGAAATGTAAAATTATCCTCATGGTGATATCAGACTAACCTTCAGTATCGGTGGCGCTCCAGATCAGGTTGCTGATTTTGGCTCTTAAACTTGTGGAGGTTGCAGGTCCTCTTCTAGCGTTGTCATACCGGCCAGTTCCCAGTGACAGCACACACTGGAAGGGCTGGTTGGGCCACAGCAGCCGGCTTTCATGGACAGCTAGAGCACAGGGGTTATTGAGGATAAGACCACCATCCTGGAGAAAAAAGAAAGGAACAATGTCTGGATACAAGTATATTTTGAATCCTCATATTTACTAGTTGTCTAAAACAGACTGTTCTGACCTGGTGTATATCGCCATGAAGAGGGAACTCCTGGAAGTATCCTGGAGCAGCAGATGAGGCCCGGACAGCCTGCCACAGCTGGTATCCTGATCCTCCGGCGTAGCGGCTCAGTCGTCCTGGAGCATGATTATAGTTGCGGAAAATAAATGCTTTCGGACTTTTCCCCCAGTTCACTACGGCACTTACAGCAGACACCTGTGTGAGAAGACAACAGCAGATAGATCACAAACCTCTTTAAAAGTAAGTTTAAAAAAATGCCAGATGTTATTTTTGATTCACCTTTGGGCTCAGCACATCTCTGGCTGTTTTAATTAAAATCTCCTCCCCCATCTTCTCCCTGATGAACATGAAAGAATAGTTAAGAAAGCTACACTGGCATTAACACAGTGGTTACAGTTTTATACTTCCACTGAGTGTGTAAATCCAACCTTAAGATCATCTCCCATGTTTCTGTGTTGTAGTAGGAGTGTGTCCAGCCCATCTTCACAGTACCAACTAGAGGGTTTTGTTGAAAAACATCTGACCCAAAACGATGATACATATCTTCACATTCATCCAAAGAGATACGAGCTAGACCCAACATGAAAGCCAGAACTGCTCCTGTACACCAAACACAGAGATAAAAAGTACATTATATAATATGTAGTTGTATACAACAGTTCTTTCTGGTTCTCAAATCTGATTGGCTGAGAGGAGTGCAATATTCTAGTTTTATTGTATCACTTTGCTTGCAGTATTTCTCACAGCGAATGTCATGGCGGATGCATATATCCACTATAATTTTATAAATTATAGGCAAGTTTTTTAGGCAAGAATGCACTTGTTTAGACTTCAAATATATGGTTTGTTTATAAAGATAACATCTATATTAAAATTTGTGAGCTTTTCTTTTTTTTAAAAAAACAAAACAAAACATTAATTAAAAAAATAATAATAATAATAAAAAATCTTGCTGACCCCAAACTTTTGAGGTCAGTTGAGGTCAAAAGTTTCCATACACCTTGCAAATTCTGCAAAACGTTTAATTATTTTACCAAAGATTGAGAGGGATCATACAAAATGCATGTTATTTTTATTTAGTACTGACCTCAGTAAGATATTTAACATCAAAAAGATGTTTAGATATAGTCCACAAGAGAAAATAATTGCTGAATTTATAAAATTGACCCTATTTTAAAGTTTACATGCAGCTGATTCTTTATACTGTTTTGTTACTTGAATGATCCACAGTTTTTTTTTTTTTTGGCTTAGTAATTAGTTCATGATTCCCTTGTTTGAGGTTTAAACGGTCACTGATGCGCCAGAAGGAAACACAACGCATTAGGAGCCGGGGGGTTAAAAATTTTTAGGGTAAATTTAACTTATTTTGTCTTCTGGGACACATGCAAATATCTTCTGTAGCTTCTGAAGGGCAGTACTAAATAAAAGAAATATGATATTTAGGCCAAATAAGAATAATGTACACATCTTCATTATGTTCAAAAGTTTATACCCCTGGCTCTTAATGCATCGTTTTTGCTTCTGAAGCATCAGTGAGCGTTTGAAGCTTCTGTGATAGTTGCATATGAGTCCCTCAGTTGTCCTCAGTGTGACAAGATGGATCTCAAAATCACACAGTCATTATTGGAAAGGGATCAAAAACACAAAAATGCTGAAAAACCAAAGAATTTGTGGAACTTGAAGGATTTTTCTGAGGAACAGCAGGCAGTTTAACTGTTCAGGACAAACAAAAAAGGGACTCATAAGCAACAGTCACACACACACAAAAAAAAAACAAAGTTGTGAATCATTCAGGTAACAACCACAGTATTAAGAATGAAGCGTATGTAAACTTTTGAACGGGGTTATTTTTTTAAATTCAACTATTTTCTCTTGTGGACTATATGTAAATGTCTTTTATGGGAAATATCTTATTTATGTCAGTACTAAATAAAAAATAACATGCATTTTGTACGATCCCCTTTTATTTTGTTAAAATAATTAACATTTTGCAGATTCTGCAAAGTGTATGTACACTTTTGACATCAATATATATGTCTCATTTTACATTTAGAAGTTTTGTAATGTATTATTACCTGTGCTGACTCCACATATATAGTCAAACAACTGATGCACTCGTTTTCCTGTTTGAGCTTCCAGCTGTTTTAGCACTTGTAGTGGAACTAACCCTCTGTAATACAGGAAAAACAGCTTTAAGTAACAGTAAATCTTGGCATAAACATGTTTCTCTATATGAGTGACAAAAAATAATCATATTTATTACATATATATCACTAAAAAGCTGTTTTAGAATATATATTGGATCATATTTGTCTAGTTTTACAGGGATAAACTGTAGAGCATGTTGATCAAATGTGATATTTCCTACTTGGTTCCGCCTCCATCAATGGAAAGCACTCTGACCCCACAACCTTTGACCGGATCGGCATAACCAATCAGAGCCAAAGTTTCCCTAATGGCTTCTTGAAGTTTTTCATTCATCCAAAAGATCCGGCGTCGTCTAAGTAGCTGCAGTGCTGCTTTTTCCTACATTTAATCAAAGAAATGAACAGAAGAGAAAATTCACAATTTCTACAGTTACATAGCGAGGTCTATATTTGGTGATAAGATTGAGTTTTTTCTTGTATACCTGCCACACCACAGCCTTGCATGCTGGGTGCTGAATGAGGTGAGCATTCAGCTCCTTCACACAGGAAGTGATGGATGACGGTACCGCAGCCTTTTCCAGTCTTTTCAGTAAAACTCTAGTTATCTCATCTGCATTCCTCCTCCTTAAAATCTAGAAAACAGATTTCCTGCTAATCAATCTATTCATTAAATTAAAAGTGTGCATTAAGTGCAAAAAAATATTATTTAAAATAATTAATTTGCCAACATGCTTGAGTATGATTGAGGTGTCTGACTAAATTATGATTTCTGGTCATGCCAGAGTTAGCAAGACTCACCGTTTCATCCAGAATTTCCTCTGGGGTCCTTGTAACGGTTGTGGTCTGTTCACTACGCCTGGAAGAGCCCATTCCCAAGTAGCTTCCCACAAAACCAGGTATGGTTGAGGGTTTCAACAGACACTCATAAAAGGACACTGGTTTTTCTTGGATCACCGTAGCCTCAGCTGAACCTCTATAATACTCTAGCTGTCCATCCACCTCCTCATTCTCTAAAGCTGCAGATCCTTTAAAATACTGGTTGATGTGGTTGGCCATATAAGAGTAATTTTCCCCAAAGCGTGTGGTGAGGTTGCTCATGTGGAACAATCCTGGGGATTTGGGTTGAAGAAGTGGATCCTTAGTTTTATTTAGAACCTCTGGTGAGACTGAAGTCTTCAGGATGTTCGTCTCAGCATGTGTTGATTTCTCAACTGTATCTGCTACTTTCGCTCCAAAGTATCGATTGATGTGATGGGCAAAGTGGAGGTATCCTTCATCCCAGGAACTAGATACACTGTTATCAATCTCCGGTCTTGCACCCATACTGTTTTGCTGAGTTTGCGCAGTTTCAAGAGCACTTTTATTACTCATAACACTTCGCTTTCTTGTAGACCTTCTGAGTCCATCATCTGGTGATACCTCCATGTGTATTTGCTTTGTTGGATTTCTAGAGAACATAGTGTTAATGTGACTGGCCACATAGCTGTAACTCTCCCCAAATCTGTTTGCCAAGGAACTGATGTGGAACAACTGTAGTCCAGGATAGGCTGAGGTCAAAGGTTGATCAGAGGAATCTTCATGGACCTGGTCAATGGCAGGTGTCCCTATAAAAGCTCTGCGTCTCTCTCTCTGAACTCGTCTGGATGCTCTGGTTAGTGGTTCTTGCACTGCAGACATCAACCCAACTTGCCCATAATCCACCACAGATACCTGTTTCTCCTTAAAGTATGAGTTTACGTGTCTGGAGAGATGATTAAAAGACTCTCCTAATCTCAGTCCAAATAAGTTCAGGCGAAAAGCAGTCCTGCTGTGTTGGTAAACTCCAATGGGAGCTTCTGCTTTGAAAGTCTCTCTGTTGGAGGTTGAGTATAATCGATCATTACTGCTAATTGCTCCAAAAAGTCTGATAGTCTTCTTTGATCTATGCGATTTGAGAGGACTGCTCCTTGTAGACTGAGAGGAGCAGATACTCTCACATGACCTATGAGGCCTCCTAATAAGGTGAGACACATTTCTGAAGTTTGTGAGCAGATACTTCATCTTGTACAGCAAACGGAGCTGCTTTGACCCCAGGTGAGTGACCCGGGGTTTGTCAAGGTACCAAGCCATCAATGAAGTACCAAGCATATAAACTGACTGAGGACTGAATGGGCATTGGCAGCAGAATTAGGATAAAGGAATGTCTAAAATACAAAGAAGCAAACAAAATTCAGCACAGCAGAACATTTACTCATATTAGTTGTTTCCTTATGGTGTATATCTTTAATGTAAACAAGTGGTTCTCAATTCCAGTCCTGGCGTGTTTTGCACGTCTCTTTTATTTCACACACCTGATTGAGATAACCAGCTCGTTAGAAGAGAGCGCCATGCATGAACTGTGTTCCCATTGATATGCTCCCTACACAGTGTTTACGGATTTCCCGTACTTGGACACATTTATTCACGGATTTGAGCTTCGCCACGGCTTGCAGCGTCTTCACACAGAGACAAAACGTACTAGAGAAGTGTGACGCAATATATATCTGTAAATACAGTTTTTCTCAGTCGCTTTGGTGCATTTCTCACAACACTATTTACATTTGCACAACAGTTAATGCATTTCTCAAAACAATTAGTACAAACTGCAAAACCTAGTTGATAACCTGCAAAAGCGTGTCACTTGCTCAAAATGGATAGCTCATTCCTCAAAAGCAAGTATTCATGTCAATGAAAGTGTCAGTGTCATCAAGATGAAAAGTCCTGACACCATTGTTTATGAACAAGATAGTCAAATGGCTTTGTCATGTTTTCATTATGACAGTTTACTCTGTAAATTTTTTCCTATGCAAAAAAGTCAGATTTTGGTGAAACTTCCTGAAAATGCTCAAGACAGCACTATATACTATTTGCACAGCCATTTGAAAACTACAGTAAAGCTAGACATTACTGTATTTAGTGAGGTATCTGAGTACAAGACACTGAATATGTATGTTTCACATTTTTACTGCATATGCTCTTTGCAATTCTAATTTATTCAAAGCATTGTGCAAACGAATAAATACACCCTTATTTACAACAAACATAAACTACCTTTGGGTAGAGCTGTGCACAATTGTAAACAATATTGCAGTACATATTGGAACTGAACCTACAACATACATAGGTCTGTAAATCATTCATGCACATTTGCAGAAATTGTTCAATTTAGAAGACATTTTCAGGAAAAAAAAGATTTAAAATTTTTTATAAAATTTGCTTCACAGATTTTGACAACTAGTTCAACATTTTTGTATGTAATGACTCAAGCAATGAAATGAGGACTATTAGTTTTATATGGAATGACTATTCAGCATTCACAAGTTTAGTTAATTTTGACTGACATGACATAAGCAAATGATAATGTTATAAAACAGCAGAGAGTTGTATGAAAGCAATTGATGCATGTCCAAAAGCATTTGCAATTTGTTGGAAGGAATGAGAAACTGCTACTATGATGTGCACAAATGACTAAATGTTGTGGAGGTTGAAGTAAATGTTGTGCAAATGTAAATAGTGTTGTGAGAAATGCACCAAAGCGACTGAGAAAAACTGTAATATAAGTTAAATTCACGTCTCGCACACTTTAAAGCCCTTTAAATGGAACATATACACTCCCTTCGAACTGGAATCATGTCGTAATATCATATGTCCACTTCGCAGGGCACTTCGGTCGATATTACGCATTGAGAACCACTGATGTAAACCATGTTAATTTATGTTTTTACGCCCCCTCCTGGTCAATTATGGAGCATTTGTATACGTTTGTTTTATACAGTCAAACCAAAAATGTATCAGACACCTTCAACATTTCTCACATTATCACAGTTTATTCGCTATAGTTTGGAAAATATTGATAAAATATGACAAGAATTCAGAGTTAAATAGTTTTAGAACAAGTTCATCTTGATAATGTCAAATAACTTTGATAGAAAGGTTTGTATTCCCTGGTGAAAAAACCAGCATATGCTGGTAGGTCTGTTTTGATGCTGGTTTAAGCTGGTCCTTAGCTGGTTTATGCTGGTCCTTTGCTGGTTTATGCTGGTCCTTTGCTGGTTTATGCTGGTCCTTGACCAGCAACATGACCAGCATAAACCAGCTAAGGACCAGCTTAAACCAGCATCAAAACATACCTAACCAGCATATGCTGTTTTTTTCACCAGGGTTACAATTGATCAAAAATGTAGACAACTGTTAGTATGACAATATTTACACAACTATCAGTACTTTGTTGACCAATTACCAAGCAATGCGTAATATTGTTCAGTCTGTGGTGTAGAAAGGTCGCATTAGCAGTTAAAGAAAAACGCTTAAGCAAAACGTAGTCAGGTCAAAGTGTCTGAATAATTTTTGGTCCCATTTTTTTTTTTAATCAATCTTACTGGTAGTCCACTGTATGATGAATGTTGGGTATAAAATGTCTCAATTTATTTTTTTTATTTATCTTCACTAGTAAAAAAATATCAAAAATAATATCTGGTGTCTGAAATTTTTGGTTTGACTGTATACAAAATTAACTAATGATGTGTATTAGTAAATAAATATTTTATTTGTAAATAAATGTCAAAAATACACCCATGTCTAATGAATAGATGTAACTTTCATGATTGAGCGTTTCATAATTTATTGACACTTTTAGCATTTATTAAAATGGCACCGCAATTTTATAGTGAATTGCTTTGAAGTTTGTACTATTTTTTTTTTTATATATCAATAGTGATTCATAAGCAAATCTTCTAATAAATAACATGCAGCCATGCAGATTACACACAAAATACTGACAGAAAAAGTCTGAGCCAATTCAATTCATAAAAATGCAATCATATTAACTGTGATGTTTTAATTATCTAATTTTAATTAAGCCTTTAATTCATCAATCTCTTTAGGGATTTTGCAGAGTAGTTTTATAAGCCATTCTGTGAATAAGAACAGAGTGACTGTGCTCAGAACTGTGAAATAGGACACCAAGGTGTCGACAGTAGGTCAGAAAAATACCATGTTTAGTACTTCCATGAACCTCCAGTACATATTTATAGTTGCCTGTTGGTCACATGGCAGACAGCGGAGAAGCACAGCTATTTTGCCTCTTTTGTCTTTGTTGTGATCTATGAGGACTGGCAGCGGCCTTTACGTCACATTGTGTACAGACAGTTCCACAACGTGCCCATATCCATGTGCTTATGTGTAGTGAAACAACAAGTGCTCTATTTAAAATGCCAGACGTAGTAAAAAAGTCACCAGCAAACCCAATGACTGCTTCCTCTTTTGTAATCTGTTCCAGTGTGTAAAATATTAAGTTCGTTAATGTACTGTGACAAGGCTGACCTTAATGTATATCATAAACAGCTGAGAATTCAGGTGCTAAGTATCTATTATCAGACTCATATTTAGCAAAAAATTTAAGCGCTAGTAATAAAATGAGGATATTATATCTATCTATATAAATACATAATATTAAGAAGCATTTGAATGAATAATCATTAGTCATAAATCTCACTGGCCTTAATAAAACAAACTAATCAGAGTGGATATATACATACACACTCTATCTATCAGCTGTAATTCTGTAAGTTAAAGGGCTTGAATGTTTACAGTGTGCAGCTCAATTAATGAAATACAATATTTTATTCTTTACTAAGACAGAAGGTCAAGTTGTCCAATTCAACGAAGCACACTTAACCTTGAGGGTTACTTGTAGATCTTTTCAAATAAACTAAAGTTTTGTCTTACCTGTCCTCTACCTGGCTTTCTCTTCTTCTCCCGACTTCAAGGTGATAAATTAATGCTCAATCTTCTTCCAAAACACTTATATTGTTTGTTTTCTCTTGGATTACTTCCTGTGGTATTTACACTTGTTTCTGTTGTGGTTTTTTAATCCCGCCCTACTCTGAAGTTCAAAACCTATTGGTTGGTTTAAAGGGACTGCTGAGTCTGACCGAGCCCCTGACCATTCCTCATTAAAGCACAGTCTGTCCTACCACATCCTAACAGTTGATCACCAGTCAGGAGGCATCTAAATTTAGAAAAAGTTCTTTTAGAGCTGTCAAAGTGTCAACACTCTGACGTTAGTTCCCTCCCAGTAAGAACAATTTATTGTATATACATATATTACAGTGTTTTTTAAAGTGAAGTTGTAGATTTTAATAAAAGATCATTTATTCTGAGCACATACTGACATTATAGTTATATTTAGACTCTTTTAAATATTGGATGCAAAAAGGTTAAAAAACAATAACAGCTGTTACTACCAATACATCCATTGACCCAGAGGCAGTAAAGTATTTTTACTCTGCTGTAAAAGTACTTTTCAAGTGTTTGTACATTATCAGTGTTTTTCTTTAGAAAATGTTTCTTCACAACATTCCAAAGCATACTTTTTACTGCACTAAATTTTATATTAAATATAATTTAATACCAAATTACATTAGAAATCTATTACTTAAAATCTATTCTACTCAAGTAAAAGTAATTCAAAGATTTACTTGAGTGCAAGAAAGTACTCAATTTTTTATGTTCTTGAGTATTAAAGGTAAAACAAACAACAACTTTTATGAAATGTAGTGCAGTAAAAAGTATGACATTATGTAAAGTTTTCCAAAAAAAAAACACTCTGATAAACTACATATACTTTTTAAATTTACTTGAGTAAAGTAAAAATACTTCACTACTGTCCGCCTCTGCATTGACCTGGAAAGTCTGTTTTAAAGCGTTTTGTCCCTTATGTTTATTTTTTAGCACAGCGTCCATTGGTGCATCCCTCTCTTCCAGTCCACTTCAGTCGGTTTCTTGCAAACACCCCATAGGCTCGGTTCATTACAGGCCTGATCAGTGGGAGAGAGATGAATGTGCCAAGCCAGCCCAAACCCACCGCACTGTACATCACTGTGAAAGCTGGAACTCCACGATGAATCTGCACTCAGAAGAACAAATGGTCACATTGAGGACTACTGAACTAAATATTTGATCAGGGCTGCGTTTCTTAAATTTAAATACCATACAAGAATGTTTCAGACTGAGGAAAACCAGTGAGAACTCATGAAAAATTTCTAAAGAATTAAAGAAAACCCCCCAAATTCTTAAACGCTTTCATAGATATTTTTAAAAGGATAGTTCACCAAAATGAAAATTCTGTTATTGATTACTCACCCTCATGTCATTCCAAACCTGTAAGACCTTTGTTCACCTTCAGAACACCAATTAGTTATTTTTGATGATACCTGAGAGCTTTCTGACCCTCCATAGACAGCAAGGGTTCTTCCATGTTCAAGGTACTAAGAACATTGACAAAATTGTCCTCTTTGTTTACGTGCAGATGAAAGCGCACAGATGAGTCATGGTACTCTTCATTATGGCGCTAGGGTGATGTTAACAACCCAAGTTATTTTTGTTTTGTTTTTTGCATACAAAAGTATTCTTGTAGTTTTATAAAATTACGGTTGAACCACTAATGGACTAATTTGTCGATGTTCTTGGTACCTTTCTGGGTCTTAAACGTGGAAGGAAACTTGCTGCCTATGCAGGGTCAGAAAGCTCTCAGATTTCATCAAAAATATCTTAATTTGTGTTTCAAAGACGAATAAAGGTCTTACGTGTTTGGAACAACATGAGGGTGAGTAATTAATAACAGAATTTTCATTTTAGGGTGAACTAAACCTTTAAGAAAGTTGGTAACTAGTTTCAGTTCCCAGCATTCTCCATAATATCTTCCTTTATGTTCAACAGAAAAAAGTCAGTCACATAGACTTGGAATGAGATGAGGAAATTATGACAGCCTTTTCATTTTTAAATGCTTTTGGGACTTTACAGATCATTAAATAAAAAAATAATTGATTACTCACCTTGTTCTTTTCATCAATCACTGTCATTTCCCCCATTGCCATCTCATAATCGACTCCTTCATATTTGCTCCCGTCATACTCTGGCAGTGAAATGTCCACAAAATCTACTTTTCCCGTTCTATTTCTCTGAAGAAACTTAAGAAAGCTAATTTCTTTAACACATATTGGGCATTCTCCATCATACAACACCTATGACACAAAATAATACTCTTGTTTAAAAGGATGCATGTGTGGAAATCTCACTAGGCTTTAAGAGACTTATTTTGTGACGCTTACAAGTTCAAGAAATTACACTCCCAAGTCCATTTATGCATGTAAAAAATTATTAGACTATCCTGGACGTAACAACGACGCCACTGTAATTCGTTTATGTATCTAAGAGAGAAGTGAGTTCTCACCCTTATAGTGTCAGTAGATCCTCCTTTCTTTTGAGAGGAAAACTGTCGCTGTGTACTAACGACACTCGTCCTGGAGCCGATATAACGTAAAGCTCCAACCAAAGGTAATCTGATAGCCATTTAGCCCTATAAACTAATTTGACTGAGTAAAAGGGAACATTTAAAATCTCCTGATGTACTTCATGACTTTCCGGTTCCGATGTCTGTTAGCTAACTCGTTAAGAACTTACACAACACGTTTAACGTTAGATAACGCATTAAAAGACGAAGTAAAACTTGTTTTTGTTTACCGAGTACATGCAAGCATGTGTGCTAAAGACATTTCAATATTGCAATACAGTGGCGTCAAATTAATTATTGTACTTGGTCATCAATGTATTATTCAAAACAAATGCCAGTGCACACGTGAGATCTCCGACTGCAACTCTTCCTTGTTACGTTTCCAAAATAAAAGTCCCATTTACTGTATATTTTAAATACATGAAATGACTAAGACAACTGCGACCTTAATATAATAAGTAAATATTTAATCCGACACAGCCTTGACTGGACATCACAATCTTTATTTTAATGTTTTTATACAAAAAAAAAAAAAAAAATAAAAAAAAATCCTCTGACAGTGATTGGAGCTAGTTCATACCTTTACTTTCTCTTGGTCTATGCAATTCATGTTTTGAGCTTCTTTGGACAAATTGACCATACAATGAAACAACATTCCATGAACAGTAAAAAAAAAAATTCACAAAATACAACAAAATATATAATTTCATCAAGCCACGCCTTTATTTCTCTTGGGTATAAATTGTACAAACAATAGTGTAGATCAAATCAGCAACATCTCAATGTGACCCAGTCCCTGATCTCCATCTACATCGTCAATTCCTGTAAAGACAGACAAAAAGATAAATTGAGTAGCACTGCTTGATACCATGACACTAAATTTAAAGCCTGAGCTCTTCTCAGAACAAATGAATTGGCTTCAGAACAAATTCAGAAGAACGAAAGTCAAATGTTAAATCGTCACAGAAGAGTTCTGTTAACTCAATTACCTGCATAAATTGTTTTAAAATAAAGATATCATTTTAACTCACCATAATAGCATTAACAATGTCGTTATTGTTATTCTTCAGTGCACGCACAGCCTTCGCCCTGGATACATTGGCCTGTGACATGACCAGCTCAATGTCCTTGACCTCCACTCCGGTCTCATCAACCTGTAAATGGCAAAGCAAATCACTCATGAATGTGGGCATTTGACTTTTCGCAAGACCTTTCATGAAAGCATGTTCAGTATTATTCTGTGCTACAAGCACAACAGCATTAACGCTCACCTCTTCCTCTTCGCTCTCCTCCTGTACTGTGGGCGTCTGTGTGTTTTCCTGGATGTTTGAAACGGCTTCTCCTTGAACCTTGAACTTCTCTGCGGCTGCTAACTGAGCTTGCTGAGACAGATCTTCAATCTGAGAGGAGCAGAAACCATCAGGATGTTAGTTTGTTTTCTGAGCTTCAATGTGTTCTTCATTTACACCACTGTGAAAGCTTTCTCTCTCAGGACAGAAAGTTTGGCTTCATCAGACTCAGAAGAACGAAAGTCAAACTGTTTAAATCATCATCAAGAGGTCACTTAGGTCTACATTACTAGGCAAGGTTGCCATGTATAATCAGGGCTGAGACAGGAGAAGTGCACATCAACCTTAAATGAAAAAAAATCTTTACCTTGGCCTCACCGAAGACAATGTAAGTATCTGAAGCTGGACTTTTGTAGACATCTGGTTTGGTGATGACAAAGAGAATGTTCTTGGACTTGCGAATGGTTACTCTGGTAACACCAGCAACTTGTCTCAACCCCAATTTGGACATGGCCTTAAAAATGGAAGAAAGGGTACAGTTAAACAACACTGCATTCATTCTAATTGGTCTAATTGGTGTTCATTTAGCTCCTGAGGATGACCTACCTTCCTGGCTTTCTTCTCACTCCTGCTTTGTTTTGCTTTGCTGACAGGTTCCTCATCGATTTCAGCTGCGGCTGCAAGCTATGGAAAGGGAATGCGATTTAAGTTCATATCAATAAAAAACTGAAAAAGAAACGGTGGGAGAAAATGAAGTGGAGAGAAAATAATGCTTTTTGTATATGCTGATTAAAACAATCTTACCTGTGCCTGCTGTGTTTGTGTCTGTGCAGAGTCCTGCTCCTCCAGTTCAGGAACAGATTCGTCACTGTCAGATTCAGTGCCAGACCCTTAAAACACCCAAACACATTAAGTTAATTTGCTATTAGACACATAGATTTTCACCAGAACCCCTGTTGGAATAAACACAATCTTCAAATGCAATGGGGAAATGGGTGAATCAGTTTAACAGTGTTTAAATTACACTTTTGTATACTTTAAATATGCCTCAAAATGGAAGCAAAAGTAAATTGCCATTACACTTATAACTCTGGACAATATCCACATTAATAAACTGAACAACTTCCTGAAAAGCATCCAACTAAAGCTTTAATTTCACTCAGAGACTAAAGTAAAGAGATTTCCAGACCATTAAGTTACCAGGCTAAATTTCACTGATGAAGTGACCCTAAAGCATTTTTGGGGAGGGATAACATCATTTTGCAATATATACCAGCATAAGCATAGAAAGGAAAAACAGACAGGAAGAGAGAGAAAGAGATACCCTTGTCGTTCTTGATGACTGGGTCCAGTATGGATGGGGCTTTAACTGGTTTGGGAACAGGGGCTGGCTCAACTTTAGGGACAGGTTCAGCTTTGGGAGTAGGGGCAGGCTCAACTTTTGGGGCAGCAGCCTCAACTTTGGGAGCAGGTGTAGCCTTAACTTTAGGGGCAGGAGCAGACTTAACTTTAGGAGGCGCAGCCTCAACTTTAGAGGCAGGAACAGGCTTAACTTTAGGGACAGTCTCAGCTTTAGGAGCAGCAGCCTCAGCTTTGGGAGCAGCAGTCTCAGCTTTGGGAGCGGCAGCCTCAGCTTTGGGGGTAGGCTTACCTTTAGGGGCAGGCTTACCTTTAGGGGCAGGAGCAGCCTCAACTTTAGAAGCAGAGGTAGGCTCAGCTTTAGGGGCAGGAGCAGCCTCAATTTTAAGAGGAGCAGCCTCAACTTTAGAAGCAGGTGCAGGCTCAGCTTTAGGGGCAGGAGCAGCCTCAACTTTAGGAGCAGGAGCAGCAGCCTCAACTTTAGAAGCAGGGGCAGACTCTGCTTTAGGGGCAGGCTCAGGCTCGACTTTAGCAGCCAATGCCGCCTCAGCTTTAAGAGCAGCAACAGGCTTAACTTTGGCGGCAGGAGCAGCCTCAACCTTAGAGGTAGGAGCAGAGTCAGCTTTAGGGGCAGCCTCAACCTTAGGAGCAGGAACAGGCTCAGCTTTAGGGCTAGGGGCAGCCTTAACTTTAGGTGCAGGAGCAGCCTCTACCTTAGGGGCAGCCTCAGCTTTGGGAGCAGCAGCGGGCTTAACTTTAGCAGCAGGAGCAGCTTCAACCTTAGAGGTAGGAGCAGACTCAGCTTTAGGGGCAGCCTCAACCTTAGGGACAGGAGCAGGCTCAGCTTTAGGGCTAGGGGAAGCCTTAACTTTAGGTGCAGGAGCAGCCTCAACCTTAGGGGTAGAAGCAACTGCAACTTTAGGGGGAGGAGTAGGCTCATCTTTAGGGGTGGGGATAGGGTCAACTTTAGGTGCAGCCTCAACTTTCGGGGCAGCCTTAGGAGCTGGTTTAGTTTTAGGAGCGGCCTTTGCTTTAGGGCCAGATTCAACTTTACCAGGAGCTTTAGGAGCTGCTGGGGTAACTACAGGCACTGTGCTAGGTGGCATGGGGGGGAAAGCAGGCATTGCAAAAGGATTCTCAGGTGGTAAGAGAGGTGGGAGGTCATCATCCTCAGAGGCTGCAGGAGCAGGTTTTGGGGGTGCAGCAGTGGCTGTCTTCACATTTGGCACTTGGGCAGGGCTAGGCTTAGCAGCTGCTTTTGAAGGCGAGGGGGTCTTGGCTTCTGAAACAGCAGGGGCTGCTACTTTTGGAGCTTCAGAGGCGACCTTGGGGGCTTCAGCCACTTTGGGTGGACTGCCAGTCACAGCTTCTGTAAACGACTTTGGTGCTGGGGCAGCAGACTTAGAAGTTACTTTAAAGGCAACGGGAGCCACAGCAGCTTTGGGAGAGACAGGGGAAGCATTTCCATCTCCTGCTGGTTTTGCTACCTCTGGTACTGGTATAGCCAGAGACGGTGGAGCTGCAACTGGTGCAGGCTCCTGAGCAGGCTTTGAGGCAGAGGGAGGTGCTTGCTCAGATTCAGCAGGTTTAAAATTCTTTGCTTTCTGTTGCTTCCCTTGTTTACCAGCCTTTACCACCTTGGGAGCAGCCTGCTCAGCTTTCCCAGCTACAGAAGAGTCAGCCAGAGGAGAGGCCAAAGGGGAGCATGGAGGGGTGGCACGAGGGCCAGAAGCAGATTTAGGAGAGGTAGGGGAGCTTGAAGAGGCAGACAGAGAGGAGCGTTTCCTGCGTCCAGCAGGAACTGGCTTAGGAGCAGTGGTGTGAGGAGAAGAGGACAGCTTGGGGTTAGTTTTGCCCTCTTTGGGCTTTGCCTGAGAGGGAGCAGGGGCCGCAGCAGCAGGTGTAGCTAATGGAAATAAAAGGGCTAGAGTGACTTTTTTGGTAATTAAAAAGTTGCATGGTGTAAACCATCACATCCATGCTGGTTACGAGGGATGCTGTCAATTGCACAAATGTGTTAAACCTTTCCACAAAGGACAACTGGATACTAAATCAAACCAAACACACCTTGATTATCAGGTTAGGAATTGTAAGGCTTTGTAAAAACATCACTCTGCACATGCATGAACCAGACACATATTGGCAATGAACTACAGTATACAAAAACACTTGTACTAAACTAATGGCACACATGCCCCCGGTTTCATAGATGAGGCTTAAACCTAGGCCCAGACTAAAATTCATGTCTGGGCTGTTTTAACTAAAAGATACTTGCACTGACTGATCTAAAAATATGTCGGTTTCATTGTTACGTATCAAGATACACACCAGTACTGTTTTTATCTAAGGCATATTTATAAAAGCTACTTAAACGTCCTAATTGAACTGTGGCCTAAACCTGGCTTAACCTAAGCCCTGTCTGTGAAACTGGGCCTTAAAGTCCATGGGAACTGGAACTCGCTACCCATTTTACTTTAGAATTGTGATGCAGACTTTATATACAATATATTATGATAAATTAGATCTAAGGACAAATGACTAAAACCTGAAAGGACAATTACACCGCAAGTATAATTGTGTAATTGCCTATTCAGACAGCTAAATAGTTACAAAACTGAAACAGTGAATATTTGTAAGCAAACACCCTCAGAGGTGCAAGTAACAAATGGCATTTTAAAAAAGTGGTGTATTGATTTTACAGTACATGACCCCAGTTAAAAAAAAAAAAAAAAAAAAAAAAAAATGTAAAAACAAAACATACTGTGAAATAATGATCACAGAACAATATAAACTCAACTAAAAACACTATCTTTCTGGGTCAATGTGTGATCAACTTGTGCATGAGAATGGTTTGGTCTTATATGCATTTCTGTTCAAAAAGGCACAATAAAATTTTCAATTTTACTGGTTAAAAGTATGAACTATAATTCCACAAGCAGTATCTGTTAAGTATCAATAATAAGCCACAAGATGCACTTGTGCAACTTTAGTGTTTAAAAAAAAAAAAAAAGGAAAAAAGGAAAGAGTAGGAATGGGCTGACAATGTCATACCATCAAACGAGAACAAACATAAAACTGTCGTCACTGAATTTGTAAGGTTTTTTTTCCATTACAAAATTATTACAAATGTGTATGTAACCAATAAACAGACTATTAAGACAACAGAGTGCCCACTGCTAATTTGTACCATGCAGTACTCAAGTCCCAACTTCAGCTAAACTTCAAAAACAGTAGTCAGGATATCAAGAACTATATTCATTCCTCATTTTGTCATAACTGCAGTTTACCAAAGTACTAAACATGAGATATAGAGTTCCAAATCTGTGACTAAACATGCCCTATATTTACATTTACATAATTACATTGTTAAAAAAACAACCAAAAAGCTTGTAGTGTACATAAAGATGTATACAGAAAAATTTGTTTCCTCAAAACCAGAATCATTAGATTTAAATTGTACACGTTACATTGCATGATTCTCCTCATGAAGATCTCAAAGCCTTTCAAATACATTTCTGAACACAATAAATCCTTCCAAGACCAATACACTTCATAATCTAAGAAAATAAACCTAAACAAAAAACACTTGTTATAAATGTCTTACAACTATTCAGGCTGTAATCACTCAAATTCAGTGAAATGTTAGGAAATGTTCATGCAGAGTGGCACTGCCCATATTCCACACACACAAAGAAAATTAAGGATGCATGTGCTTTCAATACCACAACACAACTTCAGTGTAATGTTAATCAGAACAAGCAAACACTGTCGGGCAAGGCAGTCCTGGATTTTTTTAGAACCAAATGTTACCATTACCTTATAACCAATCAATATATCCGTAAGTAAATTATGAAGTCGCAAAACTACACTGTATGTATGACTTAAAGCTTAAATCATTTTTTTTGTCAGAAAGATATTGTCTATACAATTAAAGTCAATAACATACTTTAAAATCTTTTGTGTTCCCATGGAAGAAATTCATACAGGTTGGCCAAACTATCCCTTTTCCCAAACTAGTGCATTTTTTTTAATCCAGGGAGGGGCTCAAGAACATTAACTTAAAATGTCTAGGTGGAGAAGCCTGACTCAAACTGCATCCCCACCCTACAAAGCAACAAGTCACCACTCCAACTAGAGAAACTTGCTTTGTGAAGTCTCTACAACAGCTGGTGGAGGACCCTAAAAGAAAAACCTTAGGAAACTCTAAAACAGGTGCAAAAACACCATAAACAGACTGATCCTTGCTATAACTGCTTTATTTAAAAAATAAGTAAAAACTGCCAAAATGTTAAAAACTACAGCTCCAGGACCCCTTGCACAACACACATTTAGTGTCAGACATGCACATTTAAAGGCAGTACTAACCCGTCTCAGCCTGGGGCTGCTGCAACTCCTGCTCTGTGACAGGGACAGTTTCTGTGGCTTCGCCTGGCATTCTGGACTGCAACAGAAATTGACATACAAACATTACAAGGTTTGCAAAAATGAAGTTAATAAGTTGTTTTAGACATGTTTTAGTCTGTGCTTTGTATTCATGTGGCTTTTACTATTCAAAGTGAGCAGCACACTAGGCCTCTTCCTGTAGGCCTCTGCTGTCAGCTGTTCAATGGCCGGCTGAAGTACAGTAAACCCACTGCTGTGTTCACATCTGATCAAGTATAGAGCTTGCATACTAACATTTCACAAGTCCACTGTACGAAAACTGAGCTTTATAAAAACCCAAACACATAATATGGCCTATTCAACATCACAACCCAAAAGCATTGTTCTATACCCTGCTCTTAGTTGCGCGTGTAGTATGATGCACATTTCACGTGTGTAACAGAGCAGCACTGTCACGCTGCTGCTGTTTGAGAGAAAACATTACCCAAATAAAAACAAAACAACGCGAACAACGTTATTTACGTTTTATGTAATCACAACACGTGTACCTCTGTATGTTTATAATTTATTTGTTTAATAGACGAAATCAACTTTCCAATGAGTGATTACCGACCGACACACAAAGCAGGTTATTTTTGCTACTACATTAAATACTTTCACACATACGGCTCTAGTTGTTTATAAAACTAACGTTATATTTCGTATGATTTTAACGTTTCGTTAGACAAAAAGCCCACGGCTTAAGTCCTCGCACACAGCGAGTGGCGGTGCGTCTCGCTTCGCCCATTTTGAACTGGCAGCCGGTTGTATTCAATAAGATATTTCCTCAAAAATCAAGCCAAATAAATAAATTTTTACCGTTCCGCACAGAGAAACACTAAACCAGCAATACAAGTAGCAAATCAGAGGTGAAAAGCGTCAAAACAGCATTGGATGACAATAGATGTAACACAGAAGTACTCACTAGTTCAGGGCACAGGATCCAAGATGGCTGTAAGAGAGGGTTTCTGACCTCCGCGTCGCGCTGATGTCACAGCTCTGCTTCCGGCCCCAGCAGGAAGAAGCTTTTGGATTCCCTCTTGCTGACAGTGAGAACCCACATTTTCAGGTAAAAAAATGTTGTTTATGTGCTAGTGCTTTGTTATTTCGGCACAGAACGTTTGTGTATTAGATGGCCGTGATGAGGAACTCATAATAACCGTTTTAAATGAAAGCGTGTGTTTTTGTTTACAAAAAATAGCAATGCTATGCTAACCTGCATACTTTTGAGAACGTTTGCCTGACGTACTAATATTACAGTTGGTTTATCATATGAGTGTAATGTGATAACTATAAGCAGGCTAAACACCTTTATGTAAATACTGTTTTGCCTAAAACGGATGTTTTCAGTCTTTTAGGCAACGGACACTCAAATATCATCATCCCCATCTTAAAATTTTAAAAGGCATCGATATATATTTTCATGCTAAAAGATCTAATTTATGCTGTAATAAATAAAATAATATTAAATATAATATTAAAAATAATATTATAAACATGTGAGTATATATTTAGTCATTTTTAAGTCACTGTAGCACTATGTATTTTTGTTTTATCTATCTATCTGTCTGTCTGTCTGTCTGTCTACACTACCAGTCAAGAGTTTTTGAACAGTAACATTTTTAATGTTTTGTAATTAAGTCTCTTCTGCTCACCAAGCTTGCATTTATTTGATCCAGAGTACAGCAGAACCAGTAACGTTTTGAAATACTTTTGCTATTTAAAATAACTGTTATCCATTTGAATATATTTTAAAATGTAGGTTATTCGTAGTTTCAAAGCTGAATTTCTAGCATCATTACTCCAGTCATGTGATCTTTCAGAAATAATTTTAATATTCTGATTTGCTGCTCAAAAGTGTATTTTTATTATGTTAAAAATAGCTGAGTAGAATTTTTTTCAGGATTCTTTGACGAGTAGAGAATTCAATTTAAAGCATCCTTGCTAATTAAAAGTATTATTTTATATAATTTTTTTCCCAAAAAAATATACTGACTCCAAGCTTTTGAATAGTATAGTGTATAACGTTACAAAAGATTTATATTTCAGATAATTGCCGATCTTTGGATCTTTCTATTCGTCAAAGAATCCTGAAAAAAATGTACTCAGCCGTTTATAATAATAATAATAATAATAATAATAGTAATAATAATAAATGTTTCTTGAACAGAAAGATTTTTGAAGGATCATGTGACACTGATGACTGGAGTAATGATGCTGAAAGTGTAGCTTTGATCACATGAATAAATTACATTTTAAAATATATTCAAATAGAAAGCAGTTATTTTAAATATTTCACAATATTATTGCTTTTGCTGTATTTTGGCTCAAATAAATGCAGGCTTGGTGAGCAGAAGAGACTTCTTTAAAAAACATTAAAAATCTTACTGTTCAATAACTTTTGACTGGTAGTGTGTATCTCTCTCTCTCTTTTTTTATAATTTATTTGATCTTACACTAGTTACAATTTTTTTTTCTGCAAAATTTTCAAGGGGACCCCCTTGCAGCCCCCTGGGGGTCCCAGGACCCCAGTTTGAAAACCCTGGTCTAAAACAGTCTTCTGTCTAATTCCAGCAGAGAGATGTCTATGTCCCATTTGTATGGGCGTAGAGGTGATGAGGAGGAGGATGGTGTGGAAATTGAAAAGTTTGAGGTGACCGAATGGGACTTGGCCAATGAGTTCAACCCAGACAGACGCAGACACAGACAGACCAAAGAAGAAGCGACTTATGGGATTTGGGCAGAGCATGACTCTGATGATGAGCGGCCCAGCTTTGGGGGTAAAAGGTATGTGGTTGTTGTTGATAATATTTTGGCTGTCAAACTGCTAGAGACCTTAGTGACAAAGCGGTAAATGACAATATTCAACATTGATATTTGTATCCACACAGATCAAAAGACTATTCAGCTCCTGTGAACTTTGTGAGTGCTGGTCTACGAAAGACTGCAGCTGAAGAGAAAGCAGAGCAGGAGGGTTCAGATGACTCCAATGATGATGGAGATGCACCTCCTCCTCCACCCCGCGCTGCTGCTCCCAAAAAACTCCAAACGGTAACGTGAGATGCCAACACACAACAGCAAAGTCTTGTTTTCAATAAGCCTTTTAAGCTCACCAAGCCTGAATTTATTAGATAAAAAATACAGAAAAAACATATTGCTATATTGCATTATTATTTAATTAATTTTTAAAATATTCAAAATGTAATTAATTCCAAAGCTGAAGTTTACTCCAGTTGTCAGTGTCACATGATCCTTCAGAAATCATTCTAATATGCTGATTTGGCGCTCAAGAAACATTTCTTCTTATTATTAACGTTGGAAACAGTTGTGCTGCTTAATAGTTTTATTAAAATCTGATTAATCTGATCTTTTGATCAATTAAGCAAGTCTTTGGCTTGTAGATAAAATTATATTTCTTTCAAAAAATAATAGTCTTACTAATCACAAACATTTGAAAAGTTGTGTAATATATTTGAAATCTTTATTTTAGGGTGGGAGCTTTAAGACATCCCAGAGGTTTGCAGGTGGTATTAGAACAGGGCAGGACTTGGGATCCTGGGAGAAACACACACGAGGCATTGGTCAAAAACTTCTGCAAAAGATGGGCTACGTTCCAGGAAAAGGATTGGGCAAAAATGCTCAAGGTAAAACAATTCAGTTCTTCATTTCATACCTCAGTACACTGGTTTAACTGTTTTGCATGGTGTCATGATGTGAATATGCTTTTATAAATTGTGTGCAGGTATTGTGAACCCAATTGAGGCTAAGGTGCGGAAGGGGAAGGGAGCGGTTGGTGCATATGGTAATGAGAGGACCCAGCAGTCCCTGCAGGATTTCCCTGTTGTAGACTCTGAGGAGGAGGAAGAGAAAGTAAGTCAACACTAACAAATTCTTAGTAGTTACAGTGACAAATCAAATTCAAACGCTCAGTCAGAGTTGTTTAAAAATGCACATATCTAAAGGGATAGTCACCCAAAAATGAAAATTTTGTCATTAATTACTTGCCCTTAAGACGTTCCATACCCATAAGACCTTTTTTCAACTTCAGAACACAAATTCAACTGACATGTTCAAGGCCCAGGAATGTAGTAAGGACATTATTAAAATTGTCCATGTGACATCAGTGGTGCAATAGGAAATCTTGGAAAGAATTTACACAAGCATGCATTCAACTCAGGTCACAAATGGAAAGTCTTACTTATTTGAACAAGAATATACGGACGATGAACTAAGAGAGATGGACATTGTACGTCATGACCGCCGGCTCCTGTGTCAACAGCACCACACGCATATGTTGTGTTATTTATAATGAATGCGTGGTGGAGACTGACACGGAAGAGAAGAAATTGTTGAATGAAGTCATTATTTTTGTTTTCTTTGCACAAAAAGAAAATTCTCAAAGCTACTTAAAATTACCACTGACGTCACATGGATTTTAACGATTCCCTTACTACCTTTCTGGGCCTTGAATGTGGTAGTTGCATTGCTGTCTATGCAGGGTCAGAAAGCTCTCAGATTTCATCAAAAATCTCTTAATTCGTGTTCCGAAGATGAACGAAGGTCTTGTATGTTTGGAACGACATTAGGGTGAATAAATAATGTTTGAGCTATCCCTTTAAATGACACAAAGGATCCTTTTAAATGCTGAATGGATAGAAATCCATAGTTTTCTTTTTTGGTAATGAAACAAAAATCATCTGACTAAACAAAACACCAGCTGGTAAAATCCCTGTTTTTACATTGTTTGCTTTATTTTTATTTTTAATATTTTTTTCCATCTTTGAAGGAGTTTCAGAGGGAGTTGGGGCAATGGCGTAAAGAACCAGGAACGGCAAAGAAAAAGCCCAAATATTCTTACAAGACTGTGGAAGAACTGAAAGCTCATGGCAAACTGGACAACAGGAGCATGAGCAGACCTGCTGGAGAACTGGCTCAGGTTAAGGTAAGAGTGCAAACCCTTAGAGTAATGCGCAATAACCGTTTATAGCTATATGTCACAAGAAACAGTTAACCATCTCTTATGTGTTTCAGGTAATTGATATGACAGGCAGAGAGCAGAAGGTGTATCACAGTTACAGTCATATGAGTCAGAAGCACAGCGTTCCTGAGGAGGCTCCTTTGAGTGTGACCACGCGAGAACAGAAAACCTCTGGCTTCTCTTTACCAGAGCTGGAACACAACCTCAAACTGCTCATTGAGCTCACAGAGCAAGACATTCTACAGGTACAGTACATATAAACTTGCACTAAATTAGCAGTTAAAGGGATAGTTTACCCAAAAATGAAAATTCTGTAGTTACTCACTCTCATGTCATTCTAAACCTGTAAGACATTTATTCATCTTCGGAACTCAAATTTATTATACTCTTATTAATAAACTCAAAAGATATTTTTGATGAAGTCCAAGAGGTTTCTGACCCTACATAGACAGCAACGCAGCTACCATCTTCAAGGTCCAGAAAGGTAGTAAGGACATTGTTAAAATAGTCCATGTGGCATCAGTGGTTCAACCGTAATTTTACAAAGCTATGAAAATACTTCTTGTAGGCAAAGAAACCAAAAACCCTTCACATCTTATCATATTTAAATGCATAATTCACTTCAGTGATGGAAGCAAACAGCTCGTTCTTAATTTTATGATTTTCTGTTTGTGTGTGTATAGAGTGCACGACGTCTGCAGCATGAGAAAGACACTGTGGTGACCCTGACCCATGAGAGTGACGCGCTGCAGGTCAGGCTGGCAGAGGAGGAGCAGTCTCTTGGTCGGCTGGAGCAGGTGATGAACCTGGTGGATCGTTTCGAAGCAGGCGATAGAGAGGGCAGCCCTGCGCTCAGCCTTCAGGAGTGTGCTAAAATCTTCCAGCAGCTGCAGACAGAGTTCTATCAGGAGTACAAAACCTTGGGTTTGGGAGATCTGGCTGTTTCTGTTGTGCATCCTTTATTAAAAGAAAGACTTCGCAGCTGGGATCCACTAAAGGTAAAAAGACATTTTATTAAGCATGTTTTTACACCACTGGGGTCGGAAGTTTTTTTTTTCTTGAAAGTATTTCATGCTCACTAAGGCTGCATTTAGTTGTTAAAATACAGTAAAGAAACTATTTTCTAATTAAATATATTTTTTTAAAAAGCTGAATTTTCAAAAGGCATTACTCCAGTCTTCAGTGTCACTTGACCTTTCAGAAATCAATCTAATGCTGATTTGTTGCTTAATATTTCTGTGGAAACAGATTTTTTTCAGGATACTTTAATCTTTGTTTAGTAATCATTATTTATTTTGATATTTTAGTATCTCTGAGTTCTGAAATCTGCACTCTCTCTGTTTATCTATAGGACTGTTCAGATGGTTTGGAGGAAGTCGGTCAGTGGAGGGCCATTCTTGAAACCTCACAATCTCTTCATGGTGGTCCAGACACTTCTAACATGGACCCCTATCACAGGTAAACCATATCTGAGAGTGTTTATGTGGAGTGTCTGTGGAAGCAAATTACTTTAGTGAGTTTTATGTGCAGGTTAATATGGGAAGTGTGGGTTCCAGTCATGAGGATCTGTGTGTCTCAATGGCAGCCGAGAAACGTGGGCCCCATGGTGGACTGTGTCGAATGCTGGGCCCCTGTATTACCATTGTGGATTCTGGATCATGTTTTGGAGCAGCTTATTTTTCCACGACTACAGAGAGAGGTTTGTGCGGAACATATGAGCAATTCAGTGTACATTTTCTTGTCAAACACAAGTGTGAGAAAGATGTTACTTTTCTGATTGTTTTTTTTTTTTGGATAGGTGGACAGTTGGAACCCTCTGACTGACACAGTACCAATCCATTCATGGATCCATCCCTGGCTGCCTCTGATGCAAACCCGTCTTGAGCCACTGTACGCACCCATCCGCAGTAAACTAGCCCACGCCCTGCAGCGCTGGCATCCCAGCGACTCCTCCGCCAGACTCATTCTGCAACCCTGGAAAGATGTCTTCACACCTGGTGCCTGGGAGGCCTTCATGGTGAAAAATATTGTTCCCAAACTAGGTATGTGCTTGTCTTTTAGATTGTCAGTGTCAGACTTTGGGAGTCTGAGGGAGTTTCTGAAGGTTTTTCTACTGTGTTGCAGCTCTGTGTTTAGGAGAGCTGGTGGTGAATCCTCATCAGCAACTGCTGGAGCCGTTCAGCTGGGTGATGGACTGGGAAGGGATGCTTTCTGTTTCCACTATGGTTGGCCTGCTGGATAAGAATTTCTTTCCCAAGTGGCTACAGGTCAGCCTAACAGTCTTTTACAACTAGTCAGAAGAATACAAAACAATTTTAACCAATAAGAACCAAATCTGATTGGTGTAAAACATCAGTATGGCATGCATTTTTGGGACTAAATGTATGATAGATTAAGATTGCCACTTAAGAAGAAAAAGAAGGAATTATTTAAAGGAATTTTTTTAAACCTATTTGTTAGTTTACCCCAAAATGAAAGTTCTGTCATTAATTACCCTCATCTCATCCCAAACCTGTAAGACCTTCATTCACCTTTGGAACACAAATTAAGATATTTCTGATGAAATATAAGAGTTTTCTGACTCTGCATAGACAGGAATTCAACTACCATATCCAACACCCAGAAAGGTAGTAACAGGGTTCGTACAAGGTGCTAACTTGACTTCTTTTTTAAGGCCTGGAAAACCCTTGATAATAGAAATATTGTTTAAAAGGTACTTGAATTATTGAAAGACAATGTATCTATGAAATAAGTGTTTCATTTATCTTTTCATGCAAAATTCACGCAATTCAAAAACATACCCTTTTCGCTTATTTCAGTTAATGTCAGAAAACAAATCGAGCTAAGCCAGTAGTAGTACTACCAGTGTCGTGAAAACATGGCTGAAGATGCGAAAAGAGGAACAGAACCAAATCAGTAGAGTCATTTAGGTTGGGATTTTTCATTTTTGAATTTCAACATCGCTTGTAATGATTTTAAAAAGCATGTAGTCGTGGGCAAAACTGAGGTTTTAGAAACTCTGAATCAGTTAAACCATTACGTCACAAAATGATTCACTATTTCAAAGCGCCCCAATCGGACTTCAAATCGCGTATAGCGAGTCATTTGATTTAGATTGGAACGAGTTTGTGAATCATTTAGCGAATTAAATGATTCAAATCAAATGATTCAGAGCGCGGATTGCGAATCATTTGATTCAGATCAGGACTTCGGTGTGGGTTCACAAATCATTTATTTCAGATCAGGATTTTGGAGCAATTTTGTGAATCTTTTTTTTTTCTGTTTTATTTTCTTAAACAGTAAAAAACATCAAACCATTAATGTAGTACAGTTTTAAAAAAGTATACACAAATACAAATCCTTTAAGAACATGAACAGTGGTTTAATATAGTAAAAGTGTTGTATAGTTTGTAATACTTTAGTAATACTTTGCATGTGCTTCTCCTTATTTTTGCCATTTTTTAGTAGTATACTTTTATCTATTTCTTCTTTCTTTTATTTGAAACGGAAAACATTGTTTGATAAGTGTGATCTCTGATTGAAGTCCTTGAAAATCATAAGTAGTAGTGCTTGAAAAGTCCTTGAAAGTCTTGTAATTTCATTTTACAATATCTGTATGAACCCTGTAGTGAGGACATTGTTAAAATGGTCCATGTGACATCAGTGGTTCAACTGTAATTTTATGAAGCTACAAGAATACTTTTAGTTTAGTGTCACTCGTACATTTGAATTGAATACTAGGTGTTTCTTTTGTTTCCTGGTGCAGGTGTTGTGTTCTTGGCTCAGCAACAACCCAAACTATGAGGAGATCACTAAATGGTATCTGGGCTGGAAGAGCTTGCTGTCAGAGAACCTTCTCAGTCACCCTTTGGTCAAAGAAAAACTGAACGAGGCCCTTGACATAATGAATCGTGCTGTTGCCTCTGGACTAGGTCAGTCACACACTAGAAAATAACATGTTTAGTCCACTAAATGTATTTCTAGCTTTGTACAGGTCTCTCATTCTGCCTTTAACTTTACGGTCTGTCTTTTTGCAGGTGGGTATATGCAACCTGGAGCAAGAGAGAATATTGCATATCTGATTCAGACGGAGAGAAGGAAAGATTTCCAGTGCGAGCCTCAGCCTGAGCGCCGTGACGTGGAGAATTCTGCTACGCGGCCACCGGGCACCGCAGCGGTACCAACATCTGTACCTACCAACTTTAAAGATCTAGTCCAGGCCAAAGCTGAGGAGAATGGTATCGTCTTCATGCCACTGGTGGCTAAACGGCATATGGGCAAACAGTTGTTCACGTTTGGCAGAATAGTCATCTACATTGAGCGTGGGGTGGTCTTCGTCCAAGGTGAAAAAACATGGGTTCCAACGTCACTACAGAGTCTAATTGATATGGCCAAATGAGACTGAAGCTCGGCAAAGAGAAGCTGTTTAAATGTTGCCGTCTAGTCTGCTTCCATGCAGTTTGTAACACTGTGTCAGACTTGTCTATCAATGTTGTTTTATATTGCTGAACAACTGGTTTGAATAAATTTGTCTTTAAAATTAACAACAAGCTTGATTGTTTTATTTAGCTTCCCACCACTTTGTCATTCTGACTAAATTCAAATGTTACACCAACCATTTTTGTAAATGTTCTTTTCCCTTTTAACCAGACAACAAAATAACAGATTTGTACAAGTTATTTTATTTAGCTGGTAGAAAAACGAAACAAATTCCCAAAAAAGTCTGATTTACAAAACATAGAAAATGAGAGAAAACCTATTTCCATTAGAAAATTAAAGGAAAACAGTATCACATGGAAATAAATGACATTTTATACATCATTTGACTGATCCTCTGATGGAATGTTTCAGAGAAAAACTGTTGTGGTTCTTTGTATATCAAAGTGTCTGTTTCTTATGGAAGCCCATTTCCACCACTGAATGAGGAAAAAAAAAGGTCACTGCAACTTTTTATCTCACAATTCTGACTTTTTTCTCAGAATTGCATGGTACAAACTAATAAAGTCAGATTTGTGAGTTTATATCTTGCAATTCTGAGAAAAAAAAAAGTCAGAATTGCGTAACAAACTCGTTTGCGTAACAAACAGTTGCGAGTTAAAGTCAGAATGGCAAGATATAAACTCGCAAATAATTTTTTTCCGTCAGAATTGCGAGGTACAAACTCAAAATTCTGACTTTTTTCTCAGAACTGTGTAATATAAACTCACAATTCTGACTTTTTTTCAGAATTGCATGATATAAACCATAGTCAGAATTGCATGACTTATTGTGTAGAACTGAGAGTATTTATATATTAAAAAACACACTAGTCTTTTTCCCCCTCAAAATTGGACTTTATAACTCGCAAATGAAAGTTTCTGAAAAAAAAAAATCAGAACTGTCAGAAAAAAAAAAAAAAAAAAAAAAAAAATCACAAATCTGCCTTTTTTTTTTTCCAGGATTGAGTGATAAACTAAACAATGCAAGTTTATACAGTCAGAATTGCGAAATACAAACTCACAATTCTGACTATTTCCCAGAATTGTGAGTTTATATATAAATACATAACATACCAGCCTCTTTTTTTCCCTTCAAAGTTTGACTTTATAACTCGCAATTGCAAGTTTATCTCACAATTCTGAGGCAATGAAGTCAGAATTGCAAGATACAAACTTGCACTGCAAGAAAAAAAAAGTCAGAATTGTGAGTTTATCTTGGAATTCTGACTTCACAACTCACAATTGCAAGTTTATATTTCACAATTCTGGCTTCATTTCTCAGAACAGTGAGTTTGTTTCTGTATGTAAAAAGACACAATTAACCTACTTTTATTTTTTATTCAGTGGCAGAAATGGCTTCCATAGGTTCTTCAGAAGTAGACAGCCAGCAGATAAACATGTAAATGTGTTCTGATAAACTGCTGTTTTATAGTTCCAGCTCCTTTGTCTTAAAAGTCCTTCTGAAGATCTGTAAAAATACAAAAAAAAAAAAAAAAAAGAAAAAAATCATAATCTGCACGGTCACATCAACTAGAACCACCATCACCGACAAGTCAATTTTCATTTCATAGCCAATATTGAAATAATGAATTATTTTGTCTAACTGAATAAAAATAAAAGTAAAACAGAGAATTAAAATAACTGGTTATTCATTTTAAAGATTACATTTAATAATATTAAGTTATTAGTATTTATTATAATTAAATTATTACTTTTTATTTTTAAAACAAAAGATATAAGCATGCAGAATTAAATATTCAATATCGTAATGTAATATTTGTGTGTATATATATATATATATATATATATATGTAATGTAAAATGCTGAAATCGATTAAATGTGAAGGACATTAAAGTCAAAGAAAAACGGAGAAACTTGTTTCCAACTCACCGCTCTTCTTCAGCATCTCTCCTTTACGAGATCGAGCCATTGCTTCCAAAAACCGATCAAAGACCTTTACATACTTGGCCAGGCTGGTCCGCTTATAGTCTACAAATAACCAAAAAACATGTTTAGCACACAGTACCTGCTGGCAGCACTGAGGCTGACTCCTGAACGATACCAACACATGAATAAACGTATCGTTAAACATGATGTTTGCTCACCTCTGATTCTGCGTCGCTCTCCAGCTTCTTGTTCATTCTCCTTGTCCTTCATGTCATCCTCCTCCGCCTCGTCTGGTCTGGGTCTCTCCAGCTCCTCACAAATCAGACTACAAAGAGACCAGTGAGTCTAGCACATCTAACTTCAGACAAAATCTCCAAGTATTTTTAGAAACAACAGCAGATACGAAAGCACGAAGATGGACACTGATATATTCAGCATTTACCTGATCGTAGGCACCTCGAAAGGATCAAACGTGTTGAGTTCTTTCAGATCTATTGGCACTGAGATTCGACCTATAGAAAATGTTGAATACAAAAAGATGTTAAAAATCAAACTTAAATGACATCAGCAAGCAACGTAAAACGCATACACAGGTGATACTTGCACTTTTTTTTGGCTGCATTTGATTAAAAATATCATTCTAAAGGCCTTTTATTGTGGCCAGCCTAAGGCACACCTGTGCGATAATCATGCTGTCTAATCAGCATCTTGATATGCCACACCCGTGAGGTGGATGGATTATATCGGCAAAGGAGAAGTGATCACTAACACAGATTTAGACAGATTTGTGAACAGTATTTGAGAGAAATAGGCCTTTTGTGTACACAGAAAAAGTCTTAGATCTTTAAGTTCAGCTCATAAAAATGTGGGCAAAAACAAAAGTGTTGCGTTTATAATTTTGGTCAGTGTATGTATGTTGAGATGTATAAAGTTACTCTGGTAATATTTGTTCTCACCTGTCTTAGGGTGTACGCTGAATGGGCTCTTCAGTAAGTGATTGACTCCTTTACTGACGTTGACATCCAGGCGCGGGTAACAGTACTGCAGCATGATCTCCTTATCGAAGTACTGACCACCCTTCTTACTATTCGACTTCACAGACACACACAAACAAATATAAACAATAGGAAACTGAACTAACCACCCCTGGTGAAAGGTTTCATTTGTCTAAAAAGAGGAGATCTCAAAGTTGTTGCGCGGCAAGTTGTGCGAATAGTTTGTATTTACCCTTTTCTGTTCAACTACAGTGCAGAGTCTGTCCCATCGCTTCACTGGGTTCTTTTCATCTTGATAATTGTCCGTCAGCTCCTTTTTGATATGTGCAGTCAGACTTAAAGAAATAACAGCCAACTAGGCTCCACTTATAATCAAAACTGGTACACAGAATTGTGAAATTTGACTGGAAAAGCTACAAACTACTGAAATATTGGTATTGTGACAGCACTACAAGAAATGAAAGGATATCTTCAGGCAGCAAAGCGAGCACTTTGTCTACACTGTCCTTACTGCCCAATATGTCTTGGTCCACGATGGCGTATTGTCGGAAATAACGCTCGACCACAGACAAAGAATGACTAAAAGAAAAAGAGATTGTAGTTACATCATTTGCATTTACACATTATGTACGTAAGAAAGTAAGTCATTATTTCCCCTTACCTGATGAAAGGATGGATTGGATCTGATAGCACAACTTTTCTAACAGTCTCCTCACCACCCTAAATAAGCATGCACAGGACACACAATTTAAAAAACAAAGCTTTTGCAAATTGTACACCATTATACAATTTCTAGTATGATGATTTATCTGATATTTGAATACCTTGACTAAACTGAGATACTCTGCCACGGCAGACCGTGCCGCCACCGAGAGCTTCCTAGCAGCCTCATCACAAACCCAGCAATGCACGCCTCTCCTGCCCGAGTACACCCACAGGAGATGATGGAATCCAAAGTCCTCTGAAACACACAAACAGCACAAGTATGTTAAATTTGTTTCATATATTTGTTATGACGTTACTCAGTGTTGTGTTGACGAGAAGTTATGCTTACCTCGAAGTGCCCGGTCCAGAATACGGATAGCGATGGTCATTAGAGTCCAGCACTTTGAGCAGATATCAGCAGCACTGAACAACAAAAAGAAAATGTATTTAAAAAACTGTTTTTAAAAAACTATTCCTTAAGATGGAAGAAGCGGAGAAGGCATCTGTATACCTGCAGCAACGTCTGACATCATCATAGTCTGTCATGTCAATGTCAAACACCAGCTCCTTCTCCAGGGCCTGGAAGGTTCCAGACTTCACCGCGTTGTGTTGACTGGGCTGTCAATCACAGAACCAGAGAAATTAGGATCTTTTCATTGATAAGAGAGTTCATTTTCCACATGAAAAGTAGCAGCAGTTTTCATCCCATGTCAGGATCTAAAGCTATTTTCAGGGCAAAAAGTGAGTCGCAATAATACAAGAGTTAGAGAAACACAAAATGAAAACTAAGCAAACAAACAAACAAACAAACAAACAAAAAATAAATGCATAAGATTTTTAAATTAACATATTATAAAAAATCTAAAAAATTTATTTTGGTAAAAATCTTACTAAAGTTCCTGAGTGTGCATACTCCATAAAAAAAGTTTTCTACTTGCTTTTAAACCAGAATGAAGCAGATTAGAGATTATAATTTACAAAAAATAAAATTAATTCATTAAAAATAAAAGTTTTTAGTAACACAAATATTTCTTAGCCATAAAAACTTATATATACACACTACCAATCAAAAGTTTTTGAACAGTAAGATTTTGTTAAAGAAGTCTCTTCTGCTCACCAAGCCTGCATTTATGTGATCCAAAGCACAGCAAAAACAGTAAAAATGTTGAAATATTTGTACTATTTAAAAACTGTTAAACTGTTTTCTATTTTAATGTGTACATTTTTCCTGTGATTTCAAAGCTGAATTTTAGCATACCGTCACTTCAGTCACACGATCCTTCACAAATTAATTATAATATTCTGATTTGCTGCTCAAAAAACATTTATCATTATTATTACGTTGAAAACAGCTGAGTATATTTTTTTCAGGTTTCTTTGATGAATAGAAAGCCCAGAAGAACAGCATTTATCTGAAACAGAAATCTTCTGCAATATTATAAATGTCTTGTTCATTACTTTTAATCAATTTAAAGATACCTTTAAAATTCTTCCTTAAAACAACATTAAAAATCTTACTGTTCAAATACTTTTGACTGGTAGTGTACTTACTGTACTATACACTAACCATAGTATTTTCTACATAGCTACAGTACTACTAAAATAAACAGAAAAACTCAAATTTGTGAGACATAAATACATTTTGGCCCACTGTATTTTATTGCAAATCCTGCATTTGATAAACATTTTTAGAAGTATGAATATTCCATCGAGTCTTTCAATTAATATGCATATCTTCATAAAAAGTCATAGACATAATAGCTACAATACAAAAGAATGCTGCTTAAAATATACTGTTTTAGCATATAGCACCACAGGACGTGCCACCTTTAAATATAACATAATATAATTTAATATAACACAGTAGAGATGAGTTATATTACCCTGTGGCTGTAGACTGCTCCAATGTCAATCTTGTAGGGAACCATTTTCTGCATCTCTTTCTCCAGCTCATTCTGAGTGGTGAAGGACTGATATCTCACATAAATGTCATCTTTTAGGGTGAAGGAAAACTCACGGTTCTGGAAGTAGTTTTTAGACACTGCGAGAGGCAAAATTGAGAGATGAAGCAAATCAGATATTGTGGTTCTCGCAGTGGTGAAGTAGACACAAATACTGATGAATGTTAAAGTACGCTTGCAAAAGACATATTAAAATAAAACCATATTGAACGAGTCTGCATTGTAAATACATAAACTACTGGGAAAAGCATTTTAAATATCAGTCAATCGCTCGTTGTGTGATCACAGACTGGTAACGTTAAGTTAGTTAACATTAGAGGCTAAGAGATTTACTTACCACCGCCATAACTTAACCAGCGATAGTACTGTGAAAACGGGAACAGTCTGCGGTAATACAGCGGCAACAAGTCAGGCAAACAAGCTGGATCATAATCTGAATTTGACATATTGAAGTTGTTCAGTGTTTATTCTCAATGACAGCTGACCACTACAACCAGCGCGGGAAAATTATCGTAAATAGGAAATGACGCAGTTGGTCCTTGTTCGTCTGTTTTGCGGACGGCTGCTGTTTACTCTGCTGCCACCTCAAGGTTCGGAAAAGAGTGGGTTATGACTATGTTGAATCATAATGGACTGTCCACACACCTGTTCAGAGTGTTTCGCCGTTAGGCCCGAGGCGCTGGAATGGGTTCCTGCAATCCCGGACACTACAACACGTAGAAGATGGATGTGTATGTGATTAAAATCAGGCGAACTCGTGCAGGTTAAAGGTTTAGCCTCAATAAAGTTTGTGAAATGTGCTTATTTTCCAAAGAGACAGCGTCAGTGAAGAGCTTGAGAAATATGAGACACGTAATTTGTGAAGAAAACAGCGAAAAATCAGGTAAATATCAGGTGTGAACAGAATGTGTATTATTTTTATTGTGTCTCATTTTCAGTAAAGTTCTCATTATTGTCAGATTATGGAAGACAGGTTAATGTATTAGTTTTGTATATTAAGGGTAATTAAATGCTAACTGTGTAATTAACCCTAGCAAAACAAAGGAGATGGACAAAAAAAAAAAAAAAAAAAAAAAAAAAAATATATATATATATATATATATCTATAATGTAATTTTCAATATATATAGTTATATATATAGTTTTTATATATATATATAGTTTTTGAACAGTAAGATTTTTAATGTTTTTAAAGTCTCTTCTGCATTTATTTGATCCAAAATACAGCAAAAGCAGTAAAATCATAAAATATTTTTACTATTTAAAATAACTGTTTTCTATTTGAATATATAATTTGTAATTTATTCCTGTGATTTCAAATTTGAATTTTTAGCATCATTACTTCAGCATCACTTGATCCTTCAGAAATCATTGTAATATTCTGATTTCTTGCTCAAATTTTTTATTATTAATATGTTTAATACAGTCACATTTTTTTAGGTTTCTTTGATGAATAGAAAGTTCAGAAAAACAGCATTTATCTGAAATAGAAACCTTTTGGAACATTATAAATGTCTTTATCATCACTTTTAATCAGTTTAAAGCATCCTTGCTAAATAAAAGTATTAATTTCTATAATCCCCCCCCCACCCCAAAAAATGCTGATCTTTGGGTCTTTCTGTTTAACAAAGAATCCTGAAAAAAGTACTCAACTTTTTTAAATATTGGTAATAATAATAATAATAATAAATGTTTCTTGAACAGCAAATCAGCATATTAGAATGATTTCTACAGGATAATGTGACACTGAAGACTGGAGTAATGATGCTGAAAATTTAGCTTTGAACACAGGAATAAATTACATTTTAAAATATATTGAAATAGAAAACAGTTATTTTAATAAATATAGTAAAATATATTTAAGTAAAATAAATATAGTAAAAAAAAATAGTAAAATATTTTAAAATTTTACTGTTTTGCTGTACTTTGGATCAAATAAATGCAGGCTTGGTGAGCAGAAGAGATTTCTTTAAAAAACATTAAAAATCTTACTGTTCAAAAGCTTTTGACTGGTATAGTGAATAGTATGTTTAAAGGGATAATTCACTCAAAAATGAAAATTCACTCATCTTTTGAAGTAAATATTCATCATATAATGCAATCTCATCTCTTCACAAGATATGAAATAAAATGTTTGATTCATTTTATGATAGGTTTATAACCTTTTTAGATCCTCTAAGTCAGGGGGTCACCAGACCCGGTCCTGGAGGGCCGGTGTCCCAGCAGAGTTTAGCTCCAACCCTAATCAAATACACCTGAACCAGCTAATCAGGGTCTTACTAGGTATACTTGCAACTTTCAGGCAGGTGTGTTGAGGAAAGTTGGAGATAATCTCTGCAGTACACCGGCCCTCCAGGAACAAGTTTGGTGATCCCTGCTCTAAGTTTCGGTTACCTGAACTTTCAGTGGAGGGACAGAAACCTGTCACGTTTCATTAAAATATCTTAATTTGTGTTTCAAAGATTAACCAATCAAATGTCAGAAGAAACAGCCATTAAAATATTACTTATGTACTAAAATACAGCGGCTCACACAGAAAATCAGTCAGCCTTTTTATATCTGCATTCAGTGTAAAACCAAACACTGAAATGCTTTTTTTTTCTTTCTTCTTTTCCCTTTCATATTCTCTGTCTTACCACAGGAGGGCAGGAATTCCTTGAGTACTGGACAGACCGTGCCACAGTCATATCGACTGCATGCATATTGATAATTCTGCAGCGAATGCTGGATCCGATCTGCGGAGTCTACAGTCACTGCGGTAAACAGGTGAAGGTATATAAATGTATGAATATGATGTGTGGGTATGATGTTGCACTGGGCCGTCATATTGTCCTAGGTCTTTGTCCGGTGCCAGTGAATGAAGGGTTCCTCCAAAGTATCCTGTGATGGAAGGAAAAACACTGTCCCAGGCCTCATGCACTGAAATAGATATTGGAATGTGTTGTGATAGGGTCTTGTTGCTGCAAGCCTCTCACAAACTCTCTAAAGAAATGTCATATTTTATGTGAGTAACTGAAGGTAAATCCTAATGGAGTGCGGCTCACAGGAACTCATGTACAAGTAAGAGCTCTCACAGAGAGTGAGAGTGTCTGACTGAGTGCACTTGTGTCTGAGTGTACTAGTCTCATTTGCACCTCTCACCATCTTTTTATTTAGTGTTGAGTCCAGTACATTCATGTTAAGCAAGGCCTGTCTATGTGTTCCTTGTACATGTCAGAGGGTTTTACTTCTGTCAGCGAGTCTCTATATTAATTACTAGCAGCTTCCTGAGTGGCTCAGCGGAGACGTTCTCATGTAGCAACTGGTCAAAGCTATTTTAGGCATAATATCCTTCCCCGTTGTCCTTCGTGGATCCTTTTTCAGCACTTTGAATAACTTTCTTCCTGTTCTTGAAGATACAGTCCCTTAATAGCAGAGCATGTTGTCAAATTATATGGGGCAAGCTGTCACAATGCAACCTATCATTAAATAGACAAGTTTTTCAGCAAAATTAAAATAGCAAGCATTTATGAAACACAAATGATGATATGTACAGTACTGTTCATAGGTTTGGGTCAGTACGATTATTATTTGAAAGAAATTAATACTTTTATTAGGCAAGGACACATTGAATTGATCATAAGTGACAGTTTTACAATGTTGCGAAAGATTCTTGTGTCACTTAAATGCTGTTATTTTAAACTTTCTATTTACCTTCAGAAAATCCTGATGTATCAAATGTTTCTACAGTTAATACTAGACAGTTTCTACTTTAATATTAACAAGCACAGTAGTTTTTAGAATGGATAATTATAAGCAATGTTTCTTGAACAGCAATTCAGCATATTAGAATCAGGGGCAGAAAAAAAAGTTTTATTAATGGGGAATATTTGTCCCCTGGAATTAATATATTTCACATTTGTGAGGGCAATTTTTATAAGACAAACATGTCATTCCATGACGTTAGTCTAGTCTAGCGCAAGTTATGCAAAAACTCTCTTTGTGATCACTGAAGCTATTAAATTAATCTTTTATTTACATCATATCTGCACTGTGTTGTTTATGATGAGGAAATTAGCCTTGCCTTTTTCAGCACTGACTAATCGAAGCGCCTCTGATTGGCCAATGCATTCCTAAGATCAACAGAAATGCGTTTGATTGGTTTTAAGGCTCAACGCTGCACAAAACAGCGTGTAAAAGCAATCTGATGCAGTGTAAGTCAGTCTAAATGTAATACAGGATTTAATATATACAGGGGCATTTTTCTGCCCCTTGTCTTGAATTTATGGGGCATTTTAGTTCATTTTCATGCCATTTTTGCCATAAGTCCTCGTTAATTTTTCGGCCCTGTTTAGAATCATTTCTGTGACACTGAAGACTGGAGAAATGATGCTGAAAATTGAGCTTTAGCGTCACATACATATATATATATATATATAAATGTGATATATATATATATTATATTTGTTAAATATTAAAAGTTATTTTAAGTTTCAGTAATATTCCACAATATTACTATATATTTCTTTAACTTAATTTGGATTAATGCTTGGTGAGCACAAGGGACTTAAAAGATTTTAAAAATGATTACAGACCTCATAATATCAACAAATTCAACATGTTTTTGTTCATGTTTTTTGTTTGTTTGTTTTTGGAATTTTTCCAAAACTAATTAATCTCTGAATGTCGGGACCTCTCCTGGGTTATTGAATCTCCAGCAGGTTGCACACATATTAAAATAATTGTTACTTATTGTACATAGTTGTTTGTGATTATGTACATTATATTTTAATTATACTAAATACATCTAATATGGGAGAGACAACTAACTTTACAGTATAATATAATATAATATAATATAATATAACAATATTTTAAATATTTGAGAATATAATAAATACTACAGATATATTTCAGTATTAAGTATACAATTTTTATTTCGATAAATTAAATCTTTAATATTGTTAATGGTAATCTAATTTCTAAATTATTTAATAATTATTATTAAATTAATTTTCTTTTGAACTGTAGTGTTATGAAGTAATAGAATAATTAAATAATTATTAAAAATAAAATAATTTATTAATATTTTCACATTTATATCACTTTATAAAATATAACAACTAGCCCTGACCTGAAATGTATTAAAAAAAAGAAAGAAAGAAAAACACATGCTTATCCTGAGGTTCAAGTTTTAGTTCAAATCTACCTTTATTTTATGGTTTGACTTTGAAGTACATGCTAATGTGGTTTAATAACATTTACTGGTTTATCTATAGCAAAAATATATTGATTTTGTAAGTTTGGAGAACAGAATTCACAAAAATGATTTTATTTGAAGAATGTTTGGAGCACAGTGATTGATCTACTACTACTAAAAAAACAGATTTTTGACTCAAAACCCCATACTTACTGAGATGTAGTGCTTCTCGTGTGACAACTAGCTCCTACATTACTAAAACGGCAGCTTGCGAACCTCTTTTTAGTGTTTGTTTGGCACAGAGTCTCTGTGATGAGATAAATAAAAAGAGGTTGGCGGTGCAAGTTCAGCACCACCTTGTTTACTTGATCAGCCGTGACAGAAATAGACTGTAATGTTTGTCTTATAACAATGGCTGTTGTTGCGGGGCAGGATGAGGGACTGGTAGAGAAGCATGAGAGGAGAGAGAGGCTTATCTGGGCGACAGGGTGAAGCATGTCAGGGCTTCGACTACGGAACTCCACCGACACGCGAGTCTCTATTGTTCAGTTCACATCCTCCTCCTCCTCCTCCTCCTGCAGTGGTGTTCTCCGTGTGTGGGTGGAAGTGACTTTTCCCTCAGTGGAAAATCTCAAAGCCGGGCTTCCCTTCATCAGCCCTTCCTTCTGAGGAAGAAAGAGAACTTCCTTCAAAACAGGTGCAGACTGTTGATGGGGGGTTTGTGCTGGAAAGGCAGGCTCTGACACACTTATGATCTAAAGCGGATACCTGCTGTTTGAGTTACAGGTAACATCAATTACTAATGGTACCTCACCCAGCAAGTATTACGAACATTAATACGCAGTCTTGATCATCGTTTGTGTTCATTGGAATCAAATGAATTTCAAATGGGGTCATTGCACAGAAAGGGTTGCGTGGATATGGTTTCGATTACTGATAAACGCAGGGCACAGGTGTTAATTAAAATGTACCATTTTAGTTGGGCCGATAAGCGCCTGTTTGCCGCTTTCATCTTTGAACTGAAATGTACGTGTGTTCAGAAGAGAGCTGAATCCGTTAAATATTTCATTTCGTACGATTTTTCTCTTTCAGGCCGATGAAAAGTAAATCTGTGTGCACACACGCACCTACACACAGACACTCTTGCACTAAGACTTCGCTGCTGTTGCTATGACTACATGCTTTCTGCGGTAAATGTGTTGTCTGACACTGTAAAGTCAAAGAGAATACTCATGTTTTCATATCTACTCCTGTCTTTTCTTTCTCGCTCACGTCCTTGCTCCTCTCAGGCATACTCAAGGTTGTGGGCAATTTTGATTACGACTTTGTGTGACCTTGAGACTCTTGAAGAGCGGCTTACAATACAGATCTTTCTGGATGTGTCTGTTGTGAACTGTCTACAGATAACTAGCGGTAATGCTGTGAATGTCCAGAATTTTACTTTAATATATGCCCTGAGTTTTCCACCTTTGGATCCCTTGGTAGAAAATAATGTTAATATTAATGTATTTACACACTTTGTTATGATGCTATGGTTTAAGTTAGGAAATTGTAAGAAATTTTCTGGCCATGGTTCCATTAAACTACTAATAAAATATTATGGAAAATTCAAAAACAATCAGAAATCAAACATTTTTGTGTTTATTACTTACTCTCAAATTGAGGGGGTCCGGGGGGGTCCGAAAACTAGTCAGTATCTGGTGTGACCACCATTTGCCTCACGCAGTGCAACACATCTCCTTCGCATGGAGTTGATGAGGTTGTTGATTGTGGCCTGTGGAATGTTGGTTCACTTTTCTTCAATGGCTGTGTGAAGTTGCTGGATATTGGCAGGAACTGGAACACGCTGTCGTATACACCGATCCAAAGCATCCCAAACATGCTCCATATGCTGGCCATGCAAGAACTGGGATGTTTTCAGCTTCCAGGAATTGTGTACAGATCCTTGCAACATGGGGCCATGCATTATCATGCTGCAACATGAGGTGATGGTCGTGAATGAATGGCACAACAATGGGTCTCAGGATCTCGTCACGGTATCTCTGTGCCTTCAAAATGCCATCAATAAAATGTAAAGTCCATAACATATGCTTGCCCATACCATAACCCCACCGCCACCATGGGCCACTCGATCCACAACGTTGACATCAGCAAACCGCTCACCCACACGACGCTATACATGGTGTCTGCCATCTGCCCTGTACAGTGAAAACCGGGATTCATCTGTGAAGAGAACACCTCTCCAAAGTGCCAGACGCCATCGAATGTGAGCATTTGCCCACTCAAGTTGGTTATGATGACAAACTGCAGTCAGATCGAGACCCCGATGAGGACGATGAGCATGCAGATGAGCTTCCCTGAGACGGTTTCTGACAGTTTGTGCAGAAATTCTTTGGTTATGCAAACCGATTGTTGCAGCAGCTGTCCGGGTGGATGGTCTCAGACGATCTTGGAGGTGAAGATGCTGGATGTGGAGGTTCAGCTCTGGTGGACATTCCTGCAGTCAGCATGCCAACTGCACGCTCCCTCAAAACTTGCGACATCTGTGGCATTGTGCTGTGTGCTAAAACTGCACATTTTAGAGTGGTCTTTTATTGTGGCCAGCCTAAGGCACACCTGTGCAGTAATCATGCTGTCTAATCAGCATCTTGATATGCCACACCTGTGAGGTGGATGGATTATCTCGGCAAAGGAGAAGTGCTCACTAACACAGATTTAGACAGATTTAGAGTTTTAGATCTTTGAGTTCAGCTCATGAAAAATGTGGGCAAAAACAAGTGTTGCGTTTATAATTTTGGTCAGTGTAATTGTAAAATAACTTAATTTTACTAAATTATTATAATCATTAAATAAATGATTATATATAAGAATTTAAAATATAATATATAATATTATATATTAGTGTGTGTGTGTGTGTGTGTATATATATATATATATATATATATATATATATATATAATATATGAATGAAGTATTTAAAATATTATATATAATTAAATATTAAGTATAAAATGTGTTCATTAAATTAAATCTTTAATATTTTTAATGCTAATTAAAAATTTCATAAAATATTTAAAATACTTGAGAATATAAAAAATTATATATATATATATATATATATATATACATATATATATGTATGTATATATATATATATATATATATATATATATGTTTGTTTGTTTATTTGTGTAATTAAATATTAAGTATAAAATGTATTCATTACTTAAATCTTTAATATTTTTAATGCTAATATTTTTAAATTAAAATATTTAAAATACTTGAGATATACAGTAGTCAGCATTTGACAAGGGATCAAAACCTCATTAAATCATTGTTTTTAATGCTAATCAAAAATGTTATGAAATATTTCAAATATTGAAAAAAAAAAAAAAAAAAAAAAAAAAAAATATATATATATATATATATATATATATATATATAATATCAGTATTAAATGTATTCATTTAATTCCATTTTCAATATTTTTAATGCTAATATTTTTTTTTTTTTAGATATTTAATAATTATTATAAATTAATTTATATTTGGAGTACATTTAATATAGGGCTGTGCAAAAAATCGGATGCGATTATCATGCACATCTCATCAGTCTCATCAGTAATGCCGGTTCTGTAATTAGTCATAAATCTCCATCACGTGCTGTCAGATGGAGCAGCATTTACTACACAGAGCCGAAGTTCACTGACAAGCTACGCAAAATTGCATTCATCATCATATATCGCCTCCAATAATGAATGCAATATTGCGTAGCTTGTCAGTGAAATACGGCTCTATGTAGTAAATGCTGCTTCATCTGACAGCACGCAATGGAGATTTACAACTAATTACGGAACCGGCATTACTGACGAGATATGCATGATAATCGCATCCGATTTTTTTTTTTTTTTTTTTTTTTTGTAATGTAATATATTTTTCAATATGCATTTAGTATATTGTTGTTTTTTCCTTTTTTATATAAATATATATATGTGTGTAATATATATATATATATATATATATATATATATATATATATATATATATATATAATACATTAATTCCATTTTTGCAAGCAGTAATTGGCAGACCCCCTGTAACCCCACCTTGGACCCCCTGTTGTAGACCCCTGCTTTGGTCTGAATCAATCAGGAGCTGTTCCAAATTCTCTCATATCTCTAACTTTGAAGTCTTTAGTACTCGTGCTGATAATGATAAGCTGTGGAAGCAGTTTTCTTAAAATATATCTTTAATCATGGGTTCATTGTCTGGCATATTGTTGGTTGCTGTGATACTTGATTGATAACATATTATACGCATGGGATTGCAATCAGGCTTCATTGTTGTATATCATTGTTTATTTTCTGGTTTAACAGGAAAAGATTGTATCAAAGTACAAATAAAGACACACTTTTTCTTTTGTTTGCATGTAAGAAAATATCAGTATACCAATATCTACATGAAAATTCAGCATATACAAGCATTTTGGTTGCCCCACCCTGCTGTGATTGTGGGCACAACTGCATGTGTAATGCACCCTGACCTAATTAGCTATTTACAGTTTCACACCTAACCGCACACCATATGTTAAAATGTGTCCTTAAGAGACATAAATCTCTCTTTTTAGTACATATACAGTACATGCAGCTTTATCTTCATAAAACAGCTTTTGCATGACCATATATTATATAGAATTGTTAATTTGTACACTTAACATTGTGTTTACGGAGGCACAGGTCAATTCGAAGTCAAGCACCTGAGCCAAACAAGGGACATCTGGACAGTTTGTAGCTCTTAAAATAGGTCAGTTGTTTTTTCAGATTATTTTTAAACTAAAACATTGTTCTTCAACCCACATTTTCAGCTAAACCCCCTGTGCTACTTTAAACTTCCAAACATGGCTGGCCATCCTGACCTGTCCAAACACAACACACATCTTCTTTCTTTTCTATGGCCCAGAGACCCAGATGCCACAAAACCACGGTTGGCTAATTAAACAGTCAAATATGCTCATCCATTATCAGCATACCTCAGGGGTTCACCGTGACACACTGTACATATGTGTGAGAGTGAGTGATAGTGGGGGTTGGGTGTACCTCATGGGTTTTAGGGCAGCCTTGGGGACCCCGTTGGCAAGAAAAAGCCCATGGCTGTGTGAGAGGTATGCCCATATGAGGGCACATGTGTGGTTGTTTTGTTCTGTTGCCAACGCAGCACAAATCAGCTGTGCAAGAGTCTCAAAACACTACAGTATTAAAATCATCAGATGTTGTTGCAAATATGACTTTGTTTCTTTGGTAAAACACAAAAGAATATGGTTGAGTGCAGGGTCAGAAATTAACTTTTCCATTATGGGGCAATAGTTGACTATATTTATAATCACCTTACTATTATAATCATCATACTATGTTGTCTTTAATCATGAATATTTAAATTTACCCATTTATTTTAATCAATGTTTTTAAACTTTTGTCAATATCAATAGACTGTTTAAAATGGTATCTAAATTATACATGTAAAAACAGGAGCTCATAGGGCTGCAATATTATGACAGAAATCATATTTGTAGGTTATTGCTCTTTATATTGTAAAGATAATAATGATTATTATTATCAATTTAGAAAAAAAAAAATTGTTTTGTTTTGGGCACGTCATTCTGGCTTCACAGACAAACATGTCGGTCCATGATATTAGACTAGTCTACCACAAGTCACGCAAAAACTCCTGTTACACATTGTGTCTGCGTTGTGTTGTTTATAATGAGGGTATTTGCGAGCATGCGCATTCAACAAGAGCTTCTGCGTTTTCAACGCTGACTAATCTAAGCGCCTCTGATTGGCTGTTCAGCAGAAGTTCAGCAGAAATGCGTTTGATTGGTTGTGAGCCTCGACACTGCACAAAACGCTGCATTTTCACATTTTAGTTTAATCGTGACAGCCATTATAATTTAATTGTGCAGGAGAATTTTTTGCCCCTTTGTCTTGAATTTATGAAGAATTTTAGTTCATTTATGAGGCATTTTTGCCACAAGCCCTCGTTAATTTTCGACCCTGGTCGTGTGTTGTCTTGGACCCCATTTACTTTCATTGTGTCAACTGTTTTTGTCTGTACATTCTTGAAATGATAACAGATTTCCCCCCAGCAACAACAACAAAAAACACCTGTGTTTGGAATTTATTATTATTATTATTATTATTATTATTATTACTGTTGTTGTTATTATTTAATATGATTGATATGTTAACTTACTGAAATGTTAACTTATTTTACATCAAATGGGTATGACTAACAAAAAGTTTGAATCTCTTCTTTAATGACGATGACAAAGGTAATTGAAATGTGAAAGTTAGAAATAAAATATTCAAAATCATCTGATATATTTAATATTGTCTGATATTGTCCACCCTGTGAAATCCATTTTATTTCCTTTTTTCCATTTTAATTTTTTTTTTTTTTTCTGAAATTAGGTTTTTTTTTCCATTTGAACTTTTCTGGATTCATTTTTTTCCTGTTTTAATTTTTCATTTTTAAATAAAATTTTATTAATCAAAAAGCATGCCTAATCAATTAAATTATGAAACAATATACATTTTAACATCAATTTATTAAAAGTTTAACAAAAATGTATTTTTTGGCGGCTAATGAAATATATATATATATATATATTTTTTTTTTTTTTTTTTTATAACAAGCTCTCAAAAGTTCAAAAGTTTACATACATTTAATTCTTAATACTGTGTTGTTACCTGAATGATGCACAGCTGTGTTTTTTTGTTTAGTGATAGTTGTTCATGAGTCCCTTGTTTGTCCTGAACACTTAAAGTGCCCGCTGTTCTTCAGAAAAATCCTTCAGGTCCCACAATTTCTTTGGTTTTCCAGCATTTATGTGTATTTTAACCTTTCCAACAATGACTGTATGATTTTAAGATCCATCTTTTCACACTGAGGACACCTGAGGGACTCAAATGCAACTATTACAGAAGGTTCAAACACTCACTGATGCTCCAAAAGGAAAAATTATGCATTAAGAGCCAGGGGTGTAAACTTTTTAACAAAATGAAGATGTGTACATTTTTCTTATTTTGCCTAAATATCGTATTTTTTCATTTAGTACTGCCCTTCAGAGACTACAGAAGACACGTGCATGTTTCCCAGAAGACAAAATAAGTAAAATTTACCCTGATCTTCAAATTCAGAAAGTTTTCACCCCCTGGCTCTTAATGCATTGTTTCCTTTTGATTTCTTAGTGTGAAAAGATGGATCTCAAAATCATAGTCATTGTTGGAAAATGTTGGAAAACCAAAGAATTTTTGGGACCTGAAGGATTTTTCTGAAGAACAGTGATCAGTTTAACTGTTCAGGACAAACAAGGGACTCATGAACAACTATCACTAAACAAACAAACAAAAAAACAAAAAAAACCAGCTGTGAATCATTCAACACAGTGTTAAGAATCAAGTGTATGTAAACTTTTGAAAAGCATTATTTTTAAAAATGTAACTATTATTTTCTCTTGTGGACTATATGTAAACCTCTTTTATGTGAAATATCTTATTCAGGTCAGTACTAAATAAACAATAACATGCATTTTGTTGGATACACTTTTGACCTCAACTATATATGCTATTGCACCACAGTGATATTCAATGCAAAAGTACGCCTATGGGCAAGACTTACGGTTCATTATCCGCTAGAGGAAAATAACGAGAAGAATAAAAACATGCAGCTATTTGCACTATAAAGCAGTGTGTTCATAATTAAGATAGTACATTACAATAATATGGTAAGACAGTCTAATTTGCAATATCAAGCAGAAAAACCAGCTGTTTTGTACAGCCAAAATGTCTAGACCCATAAAATTTACAAATGGCTGGGCCCACTTTTACAGAAGAAATAAGCTGGATGTGATAAGATGTTAATTTTACTCAAATTAAATGGCAAAATGTTAAGTACTCTCAGAGCAGTTCTGGGGATGTTATTCATGTATTTATGTCCTCATTTAGTAAGTGCGCTATAGTATGTGTTTAGTAAATGAGACCGTGTGTCTACGCCATTCATTTACACAGAGACGCAGAATGTGCAGAATGCATATATATAGACTTTTTGCAGCTTAATATTTACAGATACTAGTCCATATTGCATCTTAAGTGTACCAACCTACTTTTGATTAATTCATCCAAACTTTGACAAATTCCGTGACATTCCACGTTATACAGTAAATTACATTTTTTGAGTCTATTCCACGATTCCGCATTGCGTAAATCGATCATAAGGCCATACTGATGTATCATGCATCTCTAAAAAGGACGTGTAATGTAAATCAGAAAAGTATGGTAATGTGATTTGAGAGGTTTCACATTGTTTATGCTAATATCTGAATAAATTTAATATGCTGATTATGTACATTCATTTCTCCTGAGGCCACAAGGCCGGCAGTTGTTCTCATGAGTGTGTGTGACATGCTTTGCTTCAGTGAACAGACAGTCACCCTGACTGATTCAACAAGGGTTGACTGAGCTTGTTGCTTTGAAACAGCACTGAAAGTCCCTTTTGAACCTTGAAACAACATTCCTCTGATAATGTAAGTATGAGACGGTGAATAACAAAAGCAGAAAAGGTGCATATGAAAGAGTAGACACCACATTTGAAGGTCTGAACTCGCATACCGAACACATACGTGTTTTCTCCTGTCATTATGATCCCAAATTGTTTCAGCGGTTCTAGATGATCTGTGGCATTGTTGGCGCTGGAGTCACAGTGGCTTGTTTGATGGCTGTGTGTGTTTGTGTGCATGTCTCTATGGCAGACTGCAGCTTGTCAGTAATTGGAGAGAATAAGTCTCCCCCATCATTTCATTCCTCCTTTACTCCTTTACTCACTAGGTTTCTGTCGGTTGGATGTGAGGCATTGGTAATGAGCCGGCATTCTGTCATTCTCTTACTTTACACCCCAGAGCCTTAGAGAGGAGAAAGAGACTGGGGCTGTTTTGGATGGAGAGGACTTCAAGCAGCTGGAAGCTGGAGCTTTTTCCCTAAGGTTCCCTTGGCGATGATGGTTTTTTCCTTCATAACATTCCTCCTAAAATCATATTTAAAGGAGAAGTTCACTTTCAGAACAAAAACGTACAGATAATTTACTTACCCCCTTGTCATCCAAGATGTTCTTTTTCTTCAGTTGACAATAATAATAATTTCTTGAGGAAAACATTTAAGGAATTATCTCCATATAGTGGACTTCAATGGTGCCCCCAAGTTTGAACTTCCAAAATGCAGTTTAAATGCAGCTTCAAATGGCTCTAAACGATCCCAGCTGAGGAAGAAGGGTCTTATGTAACGAAACGATCTGTCATTTTCTAAACAAATTGACAATTTCTATACTTTTTAACTTCAAACGCTCGTCTTGTCTAAGTCTGCGTGAACTTTTTTTTTTCGGTTTAATATGGTCAATACGGTTAGGGTATGTTGAAAAACTCTGATCTCGTTTTCTTCCCTAACTTCAAAATCGTCCTACATCGCTGCAGAAGTACCGACACAGTGTTTACAAAGAGAACATGTAAAGAAGATCAAACACCCTTTACAAAAAAAGGTAAAACAGCGATGTAGGGCGATTTTGATGTTGAAGATAAAAACGAGGCGGGAGTTTTCCGACATACCCTAATTGTATTGACCCGGATTACACAGACTACACATGCGCATCGTAGAGATGAGACAACCCTTAGGAAAAAGAAGTTTATTCAAGTGTGCTATTAGTATACTTCTTTTAAACTAAAATAGGAAAGTATACTTTTAGTCTATATCAAAACTGTAACATTATGGAATAAAATGTGACCCATGAATAAGTAATAATGACTGTCAAGCTTTAGGGTGTTGATTGACTCCATCTACGTTTTGATTATCACTCTGAATCCAATTCATAATTCTTTTTCAGCTTTTTGTTCAAAATGTTTATTTATTTCTTTTTTATTATTATTTATGAAACTTACCCACATTCAAGTATTTATAAAAAAGAATGCATGAAGCTAGAATAAAATGTTTTGTTGAATTTTTTGTTCTTTCTTTTGATGTTTTGTATGTTCAGATATTCATATAACAAAATATACAAATTAATACCTAATAGGAACATAGTAGTATACTTAAAGTATGATGTAATGTTCACTTAAAGAAAACTTATGAGTATACTTGCAGTATAAAACTACTAAACTAGTAGTTTACTGAGATTATACTTAATCTCAGTAAAGGAGAAGTCCACTTCCAGAACAACAATTTACAAATTATTTACTCACCCTCTTGTCATCCAAGATGTTCATGTCTTTCTGTCTTCAGTCATAAAGAAATTATGTTTTTTGAGGAAAGCATTTCAGGATTTTTCTGCGTATAGTGGACTTCATTGGTGCCCCGAATTTGAACTTCCAAAAATGCTTTTTTAAAGGGCTCTAAATGATCCCAGCCAAGGAAGAAGAGTCTTATCTAGCGAAACGATCGGTCATTGTTTTCGAAAAAAAAAAAATTGGTATCCTTTTAAGCACAAAAGCTCACGTAGCACAGGCTCTGGGATGTACGTTCTTGAACGATTTGTTTATTTTGAACGAATCTTTAATGTGACTCGGGAGGGACAAGTCGTCTCAGGGAGTGATTCGTTCAGTCGCGCATGCGCAACATCCTATTAGGTACTGTACTGGAATTAGTTCACCTGTTTTGAGTCTTCGGGTTTTTCGAGTCGTTCGTTCATCTTATAGGGCACGTGATGCTGATTTTTCTAAAATGAACAAAATGACTCGGGGAAAAAAGATTTGTTCATTTTGCTGAACGAGACTCAAAGGTCCGAGTTGGTAAAATGATCTTAACTTCCCATCACTTCTACGAATCACGTCTTCGAATCACCACAAGTTCATCGTCTGTGTATTGGAGTATAGTAGAGTATGTTGAAAAACTCCATGTTATTTTCTCCTACAACTTCAGAATCGTCCGACATCGTTGTACCTTTTTGTTTGTAAACAGCGTTTGACTTACTTGCACTTTCTTAATCTTTGCACGTTCGCTTTGTAAACACTGGGTCTGTAGTTCCGCCTAGGTCCACTTGACCTTCCGACGTGATTCAATAGTACATGAACGCGCATCCCAGAGCCTGTGCTGCACAAGCTTTTGTGCTTAAAAAGTAAACAAATTTTTATTTTCCGAAAAATAATCACTGATCGTTTCGCTAGATAAGACCCTTCTTCTGCATTTAAACTACATTTTGGAAGTTCAAAATCGTGCACGAATGCAGTCCATTATATGGACTGTCATTTCTTCACAACTGAAGACAGAAAGACATGAAAATCTTGGATGACAAGGGGGTGAGTAAATGTAAATATTTATATACTAGAAAGTGGGCCAATTTAGTCCCAAGGAGTATTGAAATAGTACACTTACAAATATACTACTAGTACACTGGCTTACTACATTAAGTATACTTAATTATATACTTAAAATTTACTTAAGTATACTTAATGAAATAAATTAGAAGTATACTTCTTTTTGGTAAGGGAAGACGAGCATTTGAGGTTAAAAAGTATATAAACGGTCGTTTCGCTAGATAAGACCTTTCTTCTTTGGCTGCCCTTATTAAAAAAGTGTTGAGCACTTTTATGATGGATGGATGCATTTTTATGTGCTTCAAAATCTCAGCACCCATTCACTGCTATTATAAACCTTGGAAGAGCCAGGACATTTTTTAATATACCTCTGATTGTATTTGTCTGAAAGAAGGAAGTCATATACACCTAGGATGGCTTGAGAGTGAGTAAACCGTAGGGTAATTTTCATTTTTGGGTGAACTATCCCTTTAATGGGTTTTTGAAGTTGAGTGCCTGTTAAAGCTGTCTAAACTATATATATTTTAGTGGTTACTTGCAGTTGATTTTTTTTTTTTTTCTGTTTTTTTCAGAATAGACCTATAAGGTCTACCAGAATTGAGAACCACTGGTGTAGATTATTATGGAATTTTTTGAACAGATGGATAGTGTAGGGATATAAGTTTGTAGTAGTGGTATGTGATGCAATTGAGAAAGCCTGGTTGATGTGCAAGCTTCAGAAACTGGATATGGGCTAGATGGATTCATAAAGAACATCAGTGGACCAAAATTAATCAGATATATTTATTTATTTAGTTAAAGCTCTTTTTACCTTACAGTATCACCCTATTGTATAATCCATAGCCTTGTCTGCTTGTTGTTGGCTGTGTGTTCAACACTAAAGCTAGTCTTTTTATTGTTTCTGCCTCTTTATTATTCAGTTTTATGCTTCACTGCAAACTATTTTTGCAGAACAACATGATTTACTCCTGGTTTTTCTTAGACTTGTTGGCCTAGTTTTGAGTGCTATGTGAATAAACAGGTAATACGAGAGTCTATGAAATCTCTCCTGATATTTAAGATACAGTGTTCCCACTATTTTTAACTAATGCTTTTCCTTTTTTTTATGGATGTACAGTTCTTTTTATAGAGATTGCTGGAAAACATTTTCATTTTATTCATTTTTATGTTAAATGCATATACAGATTCTTTAAACATATCAGTTTTCTTATTATATTTTGGACTGCCACTGAATTTGCAAGTCTTAACATGTAAAAAGTGGTTATAAAATGCTAAATATTTTTAGATTTTCTCCTAACAAGTGCTGGGACTAAAAAGAAGAAAACATTCACATAATTTACTGACCAAATCCAGGTTTTAATTCATTTAAGAGTGACACGTGACATCAGAGACGAGGGAAAATAAACAATAAACAATATTCAATATAAAATAGATTGTCTGAAACTAAAGAATAAAACAGAACCAGCAATAATCAACTATTAATAAGTTACAGTTACATTGCACACACAATCATACTGTCTGTTTTGAACTGGTTTGCTTCACAGACTTCATTTAAAGGGCTGTACAAAACTGATTATGCACAACGTATGTACGTCCAGACTTTAGTAACAAAAGGAAGATTGTGGAGGTCCACCACATCAAACATGTAACATATAAGAGTGCTACTAAACCAGACAACAGTAACAAATTCATATCAAGATGATGGTCTGTAAGATGATTCATGTTTTGAACTATAAACTATAGCCATGAAAAGCCATTTGTTATGCTACAATGAGAAAACTTGTCCTTATATTCACTTTGTTTACACCGTTTCTCTCTCTCAACTTCTCTCGAGTGGTTTTCGGACATGTAGTCCAGCTTAACTGACTTGTCTGTTGCTAAGCAACAATGTAGAATTGGCGATCAGTGCATGTAGCATAAAGTGATGAACAACCTCCGAAAGTTTCTTTCAGATGAACTAGAGAGAATTTACAAAGTCAATGGTATAATAATAACAAAGTAGTATAAATGTGTGGTTAAGGCAAGACCAGCTTATATGTACAGTATTTTCATTCTCGTTCTCTAGATGGTGACAAATCAAATTTAGATTTGACTGAATGTGCAGTTTTTACAATATCCAGTGCTACAACATTTTGGATTCAATTAGTGAATATTACCCATCATTTTTAAAAATAAAAAGTCATTTCAGATCAGATTTCATGCTTAATAACCTGTTAGACCTGCAAAACACAAAGCTTTCTAATGTGACATGTAATTTTGATATCAGTTTTTTGATTTTCAAGGCCAGCCCCCTAATGGCAACCCCCCTAGAAAAGTTGAAAAAATGGGAATGGGAAAAACTCATGCATACACAACCGTTCAGAAATTTGGAGTTGGTTATTTATTTTTGGATGTTTTTGAAAGAAGTCTCTTATGTTTACTAAGGCTGCATCCATTTGATCAAAAAGACAATAAAAATGGTAATATTGTGAAATTACAATTTAAAATAACTGTTTACTATTTTAATACATTTAAAAATGTAATTTATTCCTGTCATGGCAACACTGAATTTTCAGCTGTAGCTTTTACTGACCCCAAACTAGGGGTGGATGATATACCGGTAGAAATTTGGCAGCCGGTAGAGATTTTGGACTATCATCTATCGCAGTTGCTATATATGTAGTTGCTGTACTACATGGTCATGCAAAAATGATCGTTTAGACACGTTTCTAAGCATTGCGATTTAAAAACAAGTGGTTTTTAAGCCTTTAAAGCGCAATCAGCAGTGAAAGAGAACTCATTTCACTATGTGCATGCTGTCTGATAGACTGTTTCTGAGCACTGTCTGAGAGGCGCACACACGTGAAGGTGGTGCACATAGAGCGCAGGAGTATCCAACACAGTTGTTTTTGCTACTTTATAGGCCTTGAACGACTAAATACACACACTTGTATGTGTCAAAATGCCGGTCTTTGTTAGTGTTCTCGTGAACACAGTAATTTATGTCTTAAGTGAAAGCAAACAGCTGAGAAAGAAAACACATATGTAACAGTGTACTGGATCCAGGTAGCTGGATAGAGTGGTCATATTGCCCACTCCTTCCCCAAACTTTTGAACGGTAGTGTAAATTATTCCCCAAATCACTTCTTTGATCATATTAAATCTGTTGAACTATTGGGTTGGAAGTTATTCTGAGGTCAGATTCTTCGTAATGCTGTCTCGTCTGACTTCCAAGTTCATTTCTACTTGGCCGTTTATAAGCCCAAAGTGAGGATTTGGTTGTTTTATGATTAAGCATTACACAACCAGGGGTTTACCAGAGATTACCAGAATGAGGCTTAGGATGAGAGTAGAGTCCTCTGTGACAGTGATCCGACCGAAAGCATGAGAATCACTGAAATTATAATGCAATCTAATGTCCAATCCCGAGAATAACTAGTAAGTTCACCACATAACAAGAGAATCGGCTCTTTACAGGCCTGTTATTGAGAATTGCGGCAGATTTTAAGACTACTGTAAACATTCAAATTATCTTCTCGCTTATGCAACATTGATCAGTTTTGGTGGACTGCAATGTCCCTTTGTAATTCCCCATGACCTTTCCAGTCCATCTCTAAAATTACTTCAGTGAAAGAACTTGTTTTCTAAAAAAGAACGGCTGGAACATCTGGAAGGGTTTTTGTGGCAATAACTCCTGCGCTATACTCAGAAATGGCCCAGGCAGTGCTAGGCTTCTCATTGGCTGAGATTTACGACCCATTCTCTAGGGGCAGAAAGCGCATGAAGGACTACAGTAAAGATAAGAGAGAGAGTGAAAGAGTGTGTCAGCATGTCCAATACATCTGGATTGTACAAATGTGATTGGATGCTTCATCTAGCAGATTTATAAGACTGTCCGCCTTTTCAGCTGGATATAAAATCTTGTTTGGCTCCTCCCCTTATGATCTCACATCGTAGTTCAGTGCCACAGACTTCAAGCAAAGCATAATTCTGTATTGAAACAGAACTAACGCCAACCTGTATTCAATCATCCTCTCACTTTCCGTTCAAAAATCACATCCACGTTCACTAAAGTGCGTACTGTGTAACACAAACACATCCTCTTTCTTTAAATATTAAATTACGTTCACAGCTCAACCCACATTCTTATACATGTATGCACGCTAACAAATAAGACTACCCACAAAAATATCCGACAGCGTCCAACGTTCACTGCATTTCCTTCTTCGTCTGACTGATTGATCATTGATACAAAATGCAGTTCATGTAAAGCCATATGCTGGTAAAGGGAACTCAATCGATACTAGGATGTGTAACAGCCGAAAACCTTGAACAATGGCAGCAGCTCTTTGTCGTAGGGATGAGTGTGTTTGCAGGTGGGGTGTCAGAATGGAAGAAGAACAACATAAGTGTTGAGAGAGGGAGGGGTCATGAAAGGTCATGACCTCCCCTCCTCTCAAACCCCCCCAAACAACCCTTTCGAAGAGCAAAAATATGTTTTTTTTCAGGAGCTTGTGCGGTGCACATGCAGCTCACATGATGGAACAGCTCTTGGTTCTCTCCTTGCTGAAGGAGGAGGTCAGGAGCTCTGCTTTGCTAGGCAGGTGAAGGAGGCGTTTGGACAGCCGACGAGTTGGACTTTGCTTTATGGGGGGCTGCAGTTTGTTGAGGCATGTTTGTGCCGCTGAGCGGAACACGCTGTGGATGCTCTTCTCCGATGTGAATGCAGAGCACTCCAGATACACCTCTGCTCCTACCTGCTTCGCCAACAAGGTGCCCTGCATATAGAAAGATAGACAGAATGCAGTCAGAGATGGAAAAAGAGAGGCGAGGTAGTTTACATGGGGTGGGTGCGATCGACTGACCTGCTCATGGGAAATGGGTGTCAGTCTCTGATTGGACAGCTCCATCAGTGTGCAAACATCAGTTCGCAGGTCCGTCTTGCAGCCGACTAGGATTATTCGAGTACTGGGGCAGAAATCCATGATTTCAGCTTTCCACTGCAGGGAAAGAGCTGTTAACATACTGCAGAAATCATTTTCTTAAAGGGTACCCCGGGTATTAAGGCTCGCATGGCTTAATACAATGTAAATGATGTCTCTTACTGAAGTACAGTATGTTGCAAAAAAAATTCCACATTGTTTTATACATATTTTGGACTATAGGGGGTGCCATTATTTTGATGATGTCAAATGGTTGTACTTGGTGAGTTACTGGTGCTACCTGTTGCTATTTTTACCGCAACACAATTGGAAAATAAAATACTGATACGATGCCACATTGCGTGGTTTTTGGTTGTAATTTTCAGTTGATGGGCAACAAGAGAACCAATGTAAGTCTCCACTGCTTTCATAGCGATAAGAGGAGAAAAGAATGGGAAGATGTCTGTGGATGAATAAAGACCCACGTCTTTGTTCTCTCCACTTTAGCCCTGATACTTTTGAGGATTTTAGTAGACAACAGCTACTGAAAGAGCTTACAGGTGGTGATGGATATAAGCGTAGGCTTAAACCAAATGCCGTACCATCATTTTTTTTCTCAATAGGAGGCTAAACACCCCTGGATATCGAGTGAAATCCATGCTGAGAAACTCCTTCAGTGGCTGCGCCGTCATGACAAGCGTCGGCATGTTTACATTCTACCAGGATGGCATCTAGCGTTTTTCTTTTTCTTTTTCAGTAGCTGTGGTCGACTAAAAGCCTCAAAGGCATCAGGGCTAAAGTGGAGAGAACAAAGACGTAGGTCTTTAGGAAGTTTTATTTATCCACAGGCATCTTCCCATTACTTTCTCCTCTTTTTATCACTAGGAAAAGCAGTGAAGACTTAGATCGCTTCTCTTGTTGTCCTTCGACTAAAAATTACAAACAAAAGCTGCACAATGTGGCATTGTATTAGTATTTTATATATTTTTTTGAGGTGTGTTGTGGTAAAAAATTGCAACAGGTAGCAGCAGTATTTTTAAATAGCATAAACCTTTCTTTGGTTTCCTACTACATATTATAGTAAAGGACATAATTTACATTATATTAAGCCATAAAACACCTAACATCTAGGGTTCCCTTTAAAAAGTATTTTTACTTAAGAAGCAACACTATGGTATAGTTTACCCAAACCGTTTTTTGTGATTGTTTTTGCCCTTACAGTAAAAGTCAATTGGGTCCAAGGCAACATTGATTTTCATTATGTGGACAAAAAAGATATATTATTTTTAATAGAAGAAAGTAAGTCATACAGGTTTGAAATGACATGATGGTGAGTAAATGATTACACAGTTGTGAGGCTGGACAACAAAAGCAGTCATAAGTAGCACGATATTTATATTTGTAGCAATAGCCAACAATACATTGTATGGGTCAAAATTATCGATTTTTCTTTTATAGCAAAAATTATTAGGAAATTAAGTAAAGATCATGTTCCATGAAGATAATTTGTAAATTTTCTACCGTAAATATATCAAAACTTAATTTTTGATTAGTAATCCTTTGGACAACTTTAAAGGCGATTTTCTCAGTATTTCGATTTTTTTTGTTTTTTTGCACCCTCAGATTCTAGATTTTCAGCCAAATATTGTCCTATCCTAACAGACCATACATCAATGCAAATCTTATTTATTCAGCTTTCAAATAAAAAAAATGACCTTTATGACTGGTTTTGTGGTCCAGGGTCACAATTTTTCATTTTTGGTTACATTATCCCTTTAAGACTTGTTTTGATAGTTTGTATCTTTATTATGTGTGTATTTTATCTTACTGCACTTTCATTTTTTTCTTTCATTTCTTTTGTTTATACTTAAAACAAGTGACAAAAAATCTGTCTGTGCAATGAGACAAAATAAACTAATTAAAAAATTAATTACTAACTAATATATTTTCTGTAAAGTCTTAATATTTTATGCAGTGTTGCTTCTTAAGTAAAATTGTCTATTTTAAGGATATTTTAACAGGAAAACATGTTAAATGAGAACTTTCACCTTTTTCAGAGAGCTTTCGACGGTCTCTGGGCGACTTATATCAAAGCAGAGCAGAACAGCGTCTGCATCACTGTAGCAGAGAGGCCTGACATTATCATAATATGGTGAACCTGCAGAAGCAACCACACAATGAACATTAATAATGGAAACTTGGCGTCAAATAAGATGCTTGTAATAAAGAAGTAAATGCGACTGAATATGGAAGATCAAATGCTGTGAGGGGGATTTGGCGATGGTTGAGTAACGTAAATAGCGATCGTATGGCAGTTCTTGTAATAGGTGTGTGCATGTGTGTGGGCGAATCTCGGAGATTCCTTTATTGACAGAATGGGTTGCTGAGGAGGTCTTGTCCCCCGCGCACACCGAACCTCATCACATTCCGTAACTACGGCAACGGCATTGAAGGATGCACACATAAACACTCTCATACTATGGCTCTATGGCGATAGAAAATAAAGCAAGTCCATTAAAGTCGCATTTCGCCCAATATCCATGTATTTGTGCTTATTAGATTATCGACTTTCAGCTCGGATGCTGGGTTTTGTATAATCCTCTCTGGGTCACGTACTACTGCTGTATATAGACAATGACTCAGCTCACTACGTTTAGACAGAATATATGGTTTACAAGCAGAAAGGGAAGAGAGATGTGATGAGACAAAACAAAGAATCTTCAGGCAACCCTGATATCACTGTTTATGCACAGTAGACAGTACAGTTCTTAACAGTAAGGCCAGTGTAACAAATTAATTCTAATTTAACTGCTTTAAATGTGTTGCTATTGTCAAATTAATTAGCTTGCAAACAGAAATGAGGTTTAGTTCAACTGAAGCATCAGTAAAACTTGGTTAAAAATCGTATACAATCTTATCTTGCGTTTTTATAATACAATATATATCTTAAAGGGATAGTTTACCCAAAAATGAAAGTTCTGTTATTAATCGTTTGCCGCCTTGTCGTTCCAAACCTGTAAGACATTCGATCATCTTCAGAACACAAATTAAGATTTTTGATGAAATCTGTGAGCTTTCTGACCCTGCGTAGACAGCAACGCAACTGACACGTTCAATCCCAGAAAGGTAGCAAGGACATTGTTAAAATAGTTCATGTGTAAAATAGTTTACATAAATGGTTCAACCGCAATTTTATGATGCTATGAGATTTTTTGTGCACAAAGAAAACAAAAATAATGACTTTATTCAACAATTTCTTCAATTTCTTTGATGCATTTTTATGACAGTACCACAATACATGTGTGTGATGCTGCTGACGTTCTGACGTGTTGTGGTACTGTCGTGAACATACACTGTAAAAAATAAAAAGCACATTATTTTAAGTTGACTCAACAAATTGTTTTTTACAGTGTACGTCAAAGAAAAGAAATTGTTAAAAAAAAAATAAATAAAAATAAAATATATATATATATATATATAATTTTTTTTTTTTTTTTTTTTTGTTACGAGAATACAAAAAAGTATTCTCGTAACAATGCAGGATCAGAAAGCTCTCGGTTTTGATCAGAAATTAAATTCTTCTTTATGTTCCAAAGATAAACAAAGGTCTTATGGGCCTTATGGTTTGTATGATGGTGTTTCAGTGCTACGGTAAAAATTGTAAAAAAAAATCTAAGTAGTAATATCTTAAGAAAGTTAAGAAATTACGAGAATAAAGTCAAAATATTTTGAGAATAATGTCAAAATGTTTTGAGAATAGAGTCACAATATTTCGAGAAGAAATTAGAAATATTTTGAGAATATAGTCGAAATATTATGAGAGTAGAGTTTTAAATATTTCGAGAATAGAGTCAAAATATTTTGACAATAGAGTCAAAAATATGAATATTAAGTCGTAGCAATTGCGAGATTAAAGTTATAATATTTTGAGAGTATAGCCTATATTGCGCATGCAATTGGCCCGGATTGGGAGCACTGGGAGAAATTCCAAAGTCTCAACTTTCAAATTCTGTCAGTTTTATAGCGAAATACAATATGTCTTAATGTGTTTTTCATCCTCCTTAATGTGGAGTGAGTTTAAGCTGCATTCGTTTCATTAAAATATGCTCTACTGTTTTTTTTTTATTTTTTTTTATATGCCTTCTGATGTTCCTTCACATTTATGTCCTGCTATAACTTGTAATAAAGAGGAAAAACACATTTATAATTTGTATTTCGTGATAAAAACTGACAGAATTTGTTATATTAAAAGCAACAAAGCACAAAGCTTATTGCGATTTAGTGGGTGGCTGGCACAATACAAATAATATATGCATTCAAAGATGCGAAATATTATTTCCACTCATTTATTATACTGTGAATAAAACACCTTGTGAATAGTCACCACTGATCTATAATAGAGAACTGGATAACTCATGACGTCATAGAAGTGAAGCCCGTTCATTCATAAATGGAACACATCTGTGTTTGAATAGAGATGCAGCTTAGTAGTGACTTTGTTTCAGACTATTTTCGTTGACGAAATTGAGCAAAATCAGGTAGTGTTATAGTCAGATAAATGTAATTTAAGGCACTTAATAGAATTTGCGTGATCTTTAAGAGTTTTAAATAGATGTTGCTCGCTTAGGGACATTAAAACATGCACATCATAACTTGGAGAAATAACGCTGACTAATTAAGTGCGCAGCTGACACACCCACCTGAACGATTTCAAAACATCGCTTATCCTGCTCGAAAAGACGATAAATACTGCAGATAAGATTTTAAGTAAAAATTAATTTACATACACATATCATGAAAACTATTCCTGTGTGACTGTTACGCTTAAAATCGAGTGATTTTGGGTCAGCGAGTTAGCTGTGAGTCAATGGTGCTCTCTCTGCCGGTAGGGAATAGTAAGATGGCGGATCGAACACTTCCGGTGGCTTCACTGCCTTACGACAGTTTAGAACGCAATGAGTGATCCAGTCATTATATATAGATCAGTGATAGTCACTTAACATTATTTATCTCAGAAAAGACAACATAAGTTAACGAGTTGGAGCCCACTTCAACCTTTAGAACATTTTATTGCTGTTTTTAATTAATTACATGTGAGGAATGAAAGGTTGGAGGCCACAGACGTTCTTGCGGAGTAGGGTGGTGGAATTTTCACAAAGAAAACAATAGAATTTAATGAAACAAATGTATCATTGTATTCGAAAAGATGATTATTATGCCACTTAAACTTAGGCGAAAGAGTGTGAAAAACACTTTATTATAAGACATATTGTATGTATTGAAGAAAGTATGTATTTTGCTATAAAACTGACAGATTTTGAAAGCTGAGACTTTGTTTTATATTAAAAGTACCAAAAGCACAAAGCTTATCGCTATTATTCAGTGGCTGTCACACTACAAATAATGAATGCATTTGAAGACGTGAAATATTACTTCCAAGCATAATCTCCCTGCGAGTACATGACACGCGGTATGATTTCTGCTAATAATTCCACATATATTCAAATAATTTGACAGGCCACCAGTGATTTCTCCTAGTGATCCCAATCATTTGCATGTGCAATACAGGCTATACTCTCAAAATATTATAACTTTAAACTTGTAATTGCCACAACTTAATTCTTGTAATTTTGACTTTTTTTTCTCAAAATATTTGAACTTTAATCTCTTAATCTTAGATTTTTTTTTTTTTTTAAGGTGACACTAAAATGCCATTAATGGCATTTTAGTAATTAACAGAAGTTTCATTTTTGGGTGAACTATCCCTTTAAATGGTTACATTTTTAATGTTTATTTCAAAACCAACTGTATTTTTTTTATATCTTTTGTAAAGATTATTTTATAGTTTTTAATTACATTTATTTGTGACAAAAATATTTGTTGTAAATCTACTGTGTGAGGGGTCATGGATCTTTTCAGATGTGAAGCTCAATGGTAAAACATCTCCCTGTATCTGTTATACTAGGTAGCAATTGCTCTTGACACCTGACCGTAGCTACTGTTTGAAAAACAAATTATAAATACTGTATATTCCTCTTGAATCAAATTTCTAATGATAAGAGCTACAGGAGTGGTCCGCACCAGGCCCTGTCAAAGGCTCAGTTGCAGCCTCTCATGCCCGTCTCCTCTTTGATCTGGAGAGTGTGTGAAGAGATGCCTGGAGCAGCGAGAGCCAGATGAGCAAATTCAATTAAAGCTTCTGTAATTAGTCGTGATTAGAGTGTGTTTGTTCACGTATGCTGATGAGTGTTTGCATGTGGGTGCGCGAGCATCTACCGCTCTGCCAGTGTTCCTCCTGCGCGTTGTCGCCTAACGAGGCTGTGCACAATTAACAAAGCCTAACTGTCTTAATGAGGGAATAGATGGGAGCTGTTTGATTGGCTTCTCAAGCTCTGATCTTTCTGAGATTCTGAATAAGTTGTTGTGCACGATGAAATATATTTTCCTTCATGGTTACCCTTTTTACTTCCGATCTGAATTCAGTTTAGATTAGGTTTTTCCAGTGTTGTTTCGCTCTTCTAGGTCAGTATGACTGGGAAATTCCATTTGAGTGTTTTTAACATTCCACAATAAGGCAGTGCGTTTAGATAAAATGCAGAGCAGGAAATACCTTCAACTTAAATAAGCATAGACAGGAAGTCGTCCTTGCTTAAGAGTTCATTTACAGCCTGTTATCACGTTCAGTAGATGTTTTGGCCTTTTGCTCGGAAGTTATGGTTGGTTGGTTGTTGTTCTTCTTCTTCTTAAAGGGATAGCTCACCCAAAAATAAAAAAATTACCCTATGATTTGCTCACCCTCAAGCCATCCTAGGTGTCTATGACTTTCTTCTTTCAGACGAAAGAAAGTCTCTTCCTGGCTCTTCCAAGCTTTATAATGGCAGTGAATGGGTGTTAATATTCAATAGTCCAATAGAAGTCCAATAAAGTTCATCCATATATCATAAAAAGTGCTCCATACAGCTCCCGGGAGTTAATAAAAACTTCCTGGAGTGAATCACCGTGTTTTTGTAAGAAAAATATTAAAATTGAACACTTTATCAACAATAATCTCTAGCTTTCGCTAACTGTCATATGCACAGTTACGAGAGAGTGGTGTTCCACTGGATGACGTAGGTGAGAATATGCTAGTCTTGTGAGAACCAAGTTTTGTTTACAGCAAAGGAAAACCAGTCTCCTCCTGGCTTATTTCGAAATCTTCTGACATTTTTTCTTTACAAATCCTCATTTTGTACTTCTAATTCGTGACCGGCGTTTTGTTTTGCTCTCTCCTTTGCGCTTCTGCATTTTTCACTTCTCACCGGAGCTTACGCTATGCTTATGAATGCATATACGAAGCTAGAGATTACGGTTTGCAACGTTTCAAATATAGATATTTTTCTTACCAAAATGCATTGTTTCACTTGAGAAGGCCTTTATTAACCCCCTGAGCCATGTGGAACACTTTTTTATGATGGATGGGTGCACTTCATTGGGCTTCTTTGGACTATTGAATATTAACACCCATTCACTTCCATTATAAAGCTTAGAAGAGCCAGGACATTTTTAATGTAACTACAATTGTATTTGTCTGAAAGAAGAAAGACGTATACACCTAGGATGGCTTGAGGGTGAGCAAATCATGGGGTAATCTTCATTTTTGGGTGAATTAATTGCTGTTGTTTCTTAAATAATTACATAATTCAATTATGCATTTTAATAATACAAATTATTATTATTTTATTATTATTAGTAGTAGTACACTGTAAAAAAATAAAAAAACACAATTTGTTGAGTCAGCTTAAAATAATTTGTTACCCTGCTGCCTTAAAATTTTAAGTTCAGTCAACTAAAATAAGTTTAGTCAACTTGAAATGTTAAGTTGTACTAAGTAACAACTTAGATATTCGTGTTTGCTAAACTTAACAGATGGTTAAGTAACCCAGCTGCCTTAAAATTTTAAGTTGATTCAACTCAAATATCTAAGTTGTCACTTAGTATAATTTAACATTTCAGATTGAATAAACTTGTTTTGAGTTGACTGAACTTAACATTTTAAGGCAGCCAGATTACAAATTATTTTAAGTTGACTCAAATTGTTTTTTACAGTGTAGTAGTAGTAGTAGCTCAAAAGCAGAAACAGAACAACTGTTAATCTAGACTATGTAAAAATGTGTTGTATCAGCTGCAAAAAAGTAATTTTGTCATTAATATGAACAAATTAAAAAGTTGCATTTTGAAACAAAGCTGAAATACTGTATTTTGCTAGCAAATTGTCCTAGTTTCCAGGTGAAAAATCTTAATTACCTCACATTGTGAGGTTTTGAATAACTAAATACCCTCCCATATTAAGCACCTATTAGAGAAAAGCAATATCACATCCGCTCATTCTAGTAAGTAGGCACTCAGTCAAGCAGTCAGGCATGACAATTAACACAGATTCAGATTCATCAGGCATCACTTGACTGATATGTTACACAACGTGCTACGCAACATGACCCTGAAGAACCTAGGTTTCACTCGACATGCAGTATGGCAGCAGCTATGGGATTTAAAAATGTTAAACCTACACTATTGGAAAGATTAATCTACTTTAAAATAGCAGCTATAAATCAGGGCATTTGGAAAGGGCATGATGTTCTTTAAAAAAAAATAAAACAAGCCAACAGAGTTTACAAAGATAATGTGTTGTTTTGAACTGTTGATTGTTTGAACTGTTTTTTGTCTGGACATTCTTCAAGCATATATTTTTCTTGCAGAAGAAAGTCTGAAACCACATGAGGGTAAATAAATGATAGAATTTTAAATTTTGGGTGGACTATCCCTTTAAGAGATGTCTTTTTACCCTTAAAGCTCCATGAATCCAGACTAAAGAAATTAGACTATCAGAAGAACATTCCATGTTTTTTTAACTAGACAAGAATGTAGATAAGGCATTGAACTACAGCTTTCTACTACTCGCTTATAATCTTAATAAGATTTCTAATCAGATAAATGTGCAAACACGCAGTCTAAACATTCTGATAGACAAAACCACAGGCACTCGAACAGGAGCTCATCTGTATAATCTACTTCAAAAAAGAGAGAAAAAAAAAAAACAGCATCTCTAAAAAGCTACCTATGTCATTGAAAAGGCTTTGTGTGTCGCAATGAGACATTCCGAAACATGCCAAAACCTTGTGCTGTCCTACACTGCCCAGATTATTTTATTAACCAGTTGTCCATCTCGTCTGATCCAGAGGCAGACAGAAGGTAAAGGTGGCACGCCGCCAGCGTCTGACGCTTGAGGGTCGGTCTCAGGTGTTGCAGCTGCCAGACCCTCTCACCCACTTACTGCATCCTCACACATGTCAGCTTGTGTTCCCTGACTCAGGGCTCAGGTGCTGATAGTGTGTCTTTCCTGTAACGTCTAACTGACCTACTAGCCCAATAACAGTCAACACGAAAGTCGGGAATGCACGCAACCTAAAGCATGTGGATGATTTGCAGAAAGTGATTTTGTGAGGTGAAGGCTTGCTATTGTAATTAATTCAAACAAAACATAGTTAAAATGAATCCAAATCTATTCTAAATTGAATTTAAAAATTGTAATGCAACATGTGATGCATTGAAGACAGTTCACTCTAAACAATGCTCGGTTAAATATGGGCAAACCCAGCAATTGGGTTGTTTTGACCCAGCCGTTGGGTTAAATGTCTAACCCAACCTTCTGGGTAGTGACTCAGCTATTGTTTAAAATTGCTATATTGCTGGCTTAAAAATGAACCCAGGTTGTAAATTAAAAATCAGACATACAATTACATCAGTAATAATCAAATGGTGAACATTATTATTAGTAAGCCATTTAAAAATGTTTATTATTTAATTATTCTTTTTTCAACTTATAATAAATGTTCATTTATTGGACATATTAATAAATGGTCATTTCATCTATTAAAACTACCCAGAAGGCTGGTTAAACATTTAACCCAACTGCTGGGTCAAAACAGCCCACTTGCTGAGTTTGTTCATATTTCACCCAGCACTGGGTTGTTTTTAACCCAGCATTTTAGATATCACAGAACAAAACAAGACAATAAATAGTCGATCAGCAACACGTTACTACAATGAGTGCATATTTGATATATATGAGTTATAATATTATTTTGACCTTGTAAAAAATTAAAGCTACAACTGCTCTGATGAACATTTACATTACACTTCGCATTGAAGCTGTTTGTTTATGTTTGTTTTATTCGTTTTCATCCATATAATAAAAGTAAACAGGGTCCAAAATAACACTGGACCCCACTGACTAAAACTGTAGTAATATTGTAATGAATAAGAGCCACGTTCGTCAGAGCATTTACTTTCACTGTATGTAAAACAATTTTTGTGTGTTTCATAGAAGAAAGTCATACAAGTTAAGAACGAGTAAATGATAACAGAATTTTAATTTTTGGGTATTAAACTGTATTAGCAAAAAACACTGAGTGCAAATGTGTTCATCAGTTTAGATGCTCTATTACGTAAACCAATATCACCGCTGTACAGCTGTTAGTCGGTCAGTTCCTCTCTCACCTGACGTGTCCCATAAACTGAGCTCGACACGCTGCTCCTCTAATTCCAGTCCAGCTGTGTAGTTCTCAAACACTGTTGGGACGTATGTCTGTGTCGGGGGAAACGAAATAAAAGCCGTTAATTATTGACTTACTTACTTAACTTTTCTGTAGAAACACTTAATTTCATTTAAAACGTTATTTAGTTTCAGTATATATCACAGGTTATGGTTGTTTGTTGCAAAAGCGTCGATTTCCCCCCCAGCGTCAACACGTGCACAACTCACATGAGAAAGATAGATGAAGTGTCATCTTAATGTTTTGTTGTATGAATATACAGGTTAATCAAACACCGTGCGTAATAGCCACACTATGTGGTTGCGTAATAACATAAGCAAGCATCCAAGTGCAATACTAGCGAACATACACGTAAACAGCCGCTCCGTGAATACGTAAGAGAGAGGAGGACATACCTCTGGATAACAGTCCTTGGCTAAGACTTGCAACATTGCGGTTTTCCCGCACTGCACTTCTCCTACTAAAACCAGCTTACAACGCATTACCAAAGGCTGGCTGATTCTTCTCTCCTTCATTGTAAATAAGAGGGTCCTGTGCGCGATGGCTCTCTCGTATGACGGCCCTGGGTAGTTTGTTCAGACCGCATTGGGGTTTGGACTAAATCTCCACGAAAGAGAGAAATACGGCACTGCGGCAATTTATACAGCTCTGCTGTCCAATCAGCGGCGCGCTCTCCTGAGTTCCACTGCCCCCGAAATGCGCCCACCCAGCTGGAGTCTGCACATTGATTTAGCCGATATAAATGCGCCTCTTACATCCAGCGATGGTAAACAAAGCTTTATGGGGGTTTTGAAAAGAAAGTTTTCACGGAAAGGGAGAAAATGACATAGACGTGGGATATCGCTAATGCATCGCTATAAAAGAGAACGTCTCAAACTCTTTACGTGTTAACGGTAATAATGAAATAATGATGAATTAATATTGATGTTGTGCAAACCTAATCACTCCTAATCAGTCTTACCTTCAACAGTGTGACATGAACTGTAATTTAAAGTGTGACCAAAATGTCTTTAAACTATTTGTGTTAGTGGAAAATTGAAAAATAAGCAGATTCTGATCTTTTGAAATGTTGTATTTAATGGTTAGTTGTTAGGTGGATTAGTTTTGTTGTAAGTGTCATAAACTAATTATGCTAAACCACCATTTTCTGTAATAAAAAGGCACATTTGTCTGTTAATTGTTTATAATGCCATTTTTTTTTAAAAAAAGGAAATGTTACAACTGACCATAAATGTGACATTAAAGGGTTAGTTTACCCAAAAATGAAAATTACCCCATTATTTACTCCCCCTCCAGGCATCCTAGGTGTATATGACTTCCTTCTTTCAGACAAATCCAATCGGAGTAATATTAAAAATTTATCCTGGCACTTCCAAGGTCTATAATGGCAATGGGCTGGTGTTTCTTGTCAACAGTCCAAAACAATTCCAATAAAGTGCATCCATCCATAATAAAAAGTGCCCTACGTGGCTCCGGGGGGTAAATAAAGGTCTCCTGTAGCAAATCAATGTATTTTTGTAAGAAAAAAATCCATATTTAAAACGTAATAATCACTTCAATTTGGCTTGCACTAACTGTCATACATGGAAGCTGTTCCAGGCAGATGACGTAGTACATCTGCGTTGCGCGTATACCGGATGCGGATGCCAGTGGAGAGCAGCAAATTAGAAATACAAAACGTGGATTTGTGAAAAAAACAAAACAAAGAATGTCTGAGGATTTCGAAAAAAGCCAAGAGGAGACTGGTTTTCCTTTGCTAAAGTAAGGAAACTTTGCTTCCTTTGCTCCTGTAAACAAACTTTGGTTTTTATGAGACTCACAGGCACATGCGCAACACCCGACATCCTACGTCGTCCACCGGGAGTGGCACAATAGATAACGGAAGCTATAGGAAAGTGATTATTATGTTTTAATGGATATTTTTCTTACAAAAATGCATCAATTTTCTACAGGAGACTTTTATTCACCCCTCTGAGCCATGTGAGGCACTTTTTTATTATGGATGGATGTGCTTTATTGGACTTGTTTTAGACTGTTGAAAAGAAACGCCCACCTGTTGCCATTATAGAGCTTGGAAGCGCCAGGATAATTTTTAATGTAACTCTGATTGGATCTCTGGAACTCTGACCTAGGATGCCTTGAGGGTAGTAAATATAGGGCTAATTTTAATTTTTGGGTGAACTAACCCTTTAAAGAACTATATTGGTTTTACCAATAGAACACTTTAATTTTTAAATATTCTACATTTTAAATGCTTGATTTATAGTATTGCACACAGACATCTGACAAATGGCTGATCTTTTGTCATAGAACGGGCCTTTGTATACGTAATACATCCTGCAAGTTTCACTACTTCACTCAACTTAAAATGTCCTCATTAAAAAAAAAAAAAAAAAAGCAGAGGGTCAGAATGAGGGTCTAAAATAATAATTTTTCCACATATTTATTTGTTTTGTGCAAAAAACTCTATGAACAAGTAAACCTCAAGGAACATATAAAAAAAAATCCATGTCATGACCTCTTTAATAAAAGATTATTAAGCAGCAACTTAAAAAAAGGATTTCTCCCTAAATTTAAACTATTCAGTCAAATTCACAGCTGTCTCATAGAAAAAGACTTCAAAGTGAGTCACATCAAGAGCTCTGGTGTTCACCTTCTCTTCCGACTCGATGACCGAAACAGGTGGATAAACGGCCACCCTTCAGTTGAGCTTTATTGAGCGTGAGTTGTGTAAAAGACTGATAACCTCTGACACATTATTGACTGCGTGTTGAGTAACAGTTTGACACTTTTTCCTGGTATTTCCTCGTTTGTTTGGTTTGCCAAATGAGAGCGTAATCGAACGAGTGCAAAGCTGCACATCCAGTAAATCTATAAACTGATCACATTGTTTGTGTGTTGTGGATGCATCTGACTGTAATTAAAGCCCATCCCCTGCACATAGACGCTAATTACATGATACGAAGACTATAATGCTATATTTGGTTCACTCAGGGCAGCGTTTCAGAGAATGTGTTCACACAGACTGTTCCATTTATTTTGAGACCCTTTGTGCTAAAGCCCCCAGGAGTGAAATGATTATGTAACTATCTCTGGATTCTTTGTTAGCTCAGCCCTCCCTCTCTCGGTCTGCCTCTCTCTGCTTATAAAACAAATCATATATTTAGACTAACAGATAAGGGTACAAACAGTCATAAAAACTAAAACAGGAAAAGAACCAAGGGGAGTTATTATGCGTTGATCATGAATGCACCCATTTTAGACCAGCTATAGTTGTTTCTAGTTTAATAGCGCAGCTTTACGATTTACCTTCCCATCAGGCTTTTTCTGTAAATGTGATTTCTGAATGTATTCCACTCTGCAAAAGCACAGTATGGCAGCGTGTGTATGTTTACAAGAGAGTTCTAGTGTGGTGGCCCAGGCCAGACATAGACAGATGGTCTGGTCTTCCCCAAACTGAGACAGGAAACACAGCAATGACATCTCAGCTGGGGAGAAGCATCAAGCATATCCTGCAGGCTGGAGGGAAAATGACTGTTCTTAGACAGTCTCATAACCACAGACATGTCTATTTAGTAGTAATGCTTGAAGTTTACCCCCAAAATGACAATGTACTCACCTTCAGGTCATCCAAGATGTAGATCTATAATAATACTTATTCTAGTCAAAAACTCCAGGCACCTATTAAATTCACCAACATATTTATTTACATAACATCGTTTGTTGAGGGAAACATTTCAGGATTTTTCTCCATATAATGGACTGCTATGGTGTCCCATTTTTAAACTTCCAAAATGCAGTTTAAGTGTGGCTTCAAACGATCTCAACTGAGGAAGAATCTAGTGAAACAATTGGTTATTTTCATTAAAAAAATTACAATTTAAAAACTTTTTTAATCTCAAACGCTCATCTTGTCTTGCTCTCCCTGAACCTGTTTTTGTTCTGGAAGTGGACTTCTCCTTTAATCATGATTTATTACAAACACGCATCTTTTCACTTAACAAGATGCTAGTTGTGTGGATTACTTGTGGATTATTGTGATGTTTTTGTCAGCTGTTTGGACTCTCGTTTCCCATTCACTGCAGTGGATCCATTGGTTATTGATGTAATGCTAAATGTAATGCTAAAGTTCTCCAAATCTGTTACAACGAGCTTGGATGGCCTGAGGGTCTAAATATTTTTAGGTAAACCATTCGTTTTAGAATTTCTTCAATATGAGAGTGAATTTTTTCTTTGACTTTGGTATTTGTATGGTATTAAATCAATTTGTGCAAAAAGATCTGGTCACCCATTTCACTTTCATCATTGGCATTCATCTCACATAATGCCCTGTCTGTTTCTCTCTTAGCTTCTGTCCCTCTCTCATACCTTTTCTCTGGCAGTCGGGTTGAATTGTAATGTGTTGCATAATATTCCCAGATCCCCTGACTACATGTGTGCACATTCTCTCACCCTGGGAGAGGTTCACATTGCCACAGAAGAAAATGCTGTCATTTCATACCGAAAATTGTATTTCTGGCTCACTGAACCAGCAGGGCTAAGGAAAAAAAGGGAGCGGTGAGAATATAGAACAAGTTGTTTGACAAGCATGTGATACAAGAGATTAATTATTGATATTTTGTAGCTGTATCAACATAATAAAATGATGCATTATAATGCATGGAATGTATGCAATGTTGTGTGTGCTTAGTGAGGCAGCCTGCTATGTTCTGGTTGGATAATAGCTGTAAAAAGCCTGTGATATCATCACCCCTCACATCCACACACAACTAGTTTGCTTCACTGACCCAATGCACTGCTTCTGATGTGGTACATTTGTAATCGATATGACTTTACTCCTACTCTGTAGTACTCCAAATATCACACAATAATGTGCATACAAGCAAGACGACTTATTTATTATTTCAGTACATCTAAAGTCATCTTAACGTGTCTATTATAGATATCTACAATTATGTAATTTTGTGAAAGAGAAATCCTAATTATTACCTTTAATATACTTCTCTTTTTAGTTATGCATTTTAGATCTCAGGAATAAGGACTTTTTCTTTTCCTGGTATAGTTGGACAATTTGTTCAGATTTTTCTAGTCTTGCCATTGTTTTCATTTTTTTCCAGTGATGTAGTTTTGCATTTTTTAAAATATATTTTCATTTATGTTTTTTTTGTCTATATAGTAGATCTTGTTTTAAAAAGGATAAATAGAACCACAGATATATAACGAGACAGAGACACAGTAGAACTGGGGAAAAAGTAAGCTAATATTTAAAGTGATCCTGTAATAAAACATAAGAAACAATTTATGAAGTGTGTGTCATTTGTCGCTCTGAAGACTCTTCCAGTCATGAGTAACAAAGCGTGCATTTTAAGGTTAATGCTGACCTCAGGTGGTTGATGCTGGTAATTGTTTTTTTTAATCTGAAAAAAGGGGGTTGAAATCATTTTTTATGCTTAAATTGCAAATGGCAAACACGTTGAATTAAAGTGAAATTTTGAAGCAGTAAAACTTTTTTTTCTATTTAGTGCCTACTATGAGACATCAATCAATCAATCAATTAATCAATCAGTTAGTCAGTGAGTCAGTAAATACAAAGTAAAATACAGCATACAAGCATATACAGACAAATGCTTAAAAAATATATGGAATGTTTAACAAAACATTATAAATACACATTTCAGATATGTGTGTATTTTCAGATTCAGCCTTGTTTGATTTCAAATACAAAGGTATATAATACAATGAAATTCTAAACAAATTTGTTTATGCTTTGTGTTGCAGGGTTTTTTTTCGGCCAAAACCTTATGGATTTAAAGTGATTTCTTAAAAAAAACAAACAAACAAACAAACAAAAGCGGTTAAAATAGTTTTCCTGTATGTGCTGTTTTCCAAAGGAAATTTCAAGATTGATTTGTGGATATGCAAACTGAAAATCCCACAGAAAACGAGACATGAAAAAGTGTGCGTGTTTGCAGCCGAATGCCCAGTGTAGTTTCAGAAAGACAACATCCTCAAATTGAAAACAGTTGCGTTTTATCCAAAGACTGCTTAAACTGATAGGTATACTGTTTATGTGTCAGCTGTAAAGCTCACAGACTGTGAACTCGTAACGAGTATTTGAAAGGAATCTGCTGTGTGTCTGCTTTGATCAGCGGGATCGTATTTCGCCTCGGTATAGAGGCCCGTCGTACAGTTAAAGTAGAGGTTTACCCCGCTAGGCGGCAATGTTATATATTGTCTCTCTAATGTGCCTTTGTTTCTTTTACCACTGAATGAATTCGGGTTGGTATGTAACTATAATAAACGGCATCATTTTCCAGCATTAATACATGCAAGTTGTCATTGCCTGTCATTTTAATTGGACTGTTCGAATGAAAGAGAGCAGAGCGAGTGTCGAGCGCAGACTCGGAACGGGAGCTCTCCATGGTCCTGATTTCATGCCCCAAATATCGCGCTGGCAGCTTGTCTTATTTCCGATGTGTTTTTTAATCTTAAAATATTTTCTTATACACTAGATTAATGTGTATAAACCAAAAGTAGGCTGATTCCTCGTAAAAGTGTAAAAACGTAGTTTATTTATTTATTTTACCAGTGTCCAGACGGATCAGTTTAGCATTCTCTCTTAATGTTTGACAGTCTTTTTGCGTAACGTTTTAAATGGTTTCAATTTCCGTGGCTGGAGAAAATGTATAATGCATTTTCTAATTAGTAATTCAACTTGATTATGTAGTTAATTAAGTCACTGAATGTTTTGAATGATTTGGCCAATGACAAGAAGAAATGTTTATTCGTTCATTTGTATTTTCTGCCTTTATTTAAAAATAGTAAATTGTTGATTACAAAAAAATAGGTAAGATATAAATACAGTACGCTAATACCAAAATTAAAACCACACTTTATACTCCATTTTAAAGTTGAATTGTATAATCAGCCCGTAAGATGCCTCGCTCCATAGTTTATAAATTGAAACACGGCCCAGTCTGACAAGGCTGAAATAATGGTGTGAGTTTGGGGCGGGACTACCGATGGCAGATGGGAGCGCTGAAACGGTCATTATTTTTGCAATTCCTTTTAGTGAAGTTAGTGGCGCACTTTTACGCACTTCAACTTTCATGGGTAATATCAGTCAGATTAGACTAAAATGGACACAACAAAAGACCATTTACATTTTTGCCTAATGCCAAGTACAGTTGCGCGGCACTTTTTTTTATTTTTGTTGGCACGTTTTTCCTCAATTTTGATGCATCTGCTTTATTGAGCCATTTTGGTTAAAATGTGTTTTTTTAGTAATTTAAACTAGTAACTTTTTATTAAAGTAGATGTTCATTAAATTGTGTAGGCCTTTATGTCCCGCCGCAACCACAACAATGCGGTCATTTAGATGACAGTTTGAGAAGATAAAAAAAAACACAGACAAACGAACAAACGTGATTATACATGTTTATTTATAGATGTTACACCACAATGAACTATGAATGTCAACACTGGATGTTTAGCTGAAAGCGGTTACTTACCTGTGTAGAGCTCTAGAATCTGTATATGTGCAATATTTCTAATGTAGAGATTTATGTAAAATATCTATTATATATTTAGTGAGTTTCCTACAGCGTCTTGGACTTTACAAGACACAATTATGTAATGTTCCTCATCCTCAAATAATTGTTAGGCCTAGCACTGCGGCTGTGTAAAATAAGTGGAAATTGGGTTAATTAATCCTCGGATCACATTTTTACCCCGATCTCATGAGAAAACGTAACTGTTTTACGAGTTGGCAATTTCGTATTAATTCGCACGATTTTTAGAAAAAACTAAACATGAAGGTACAGCCCTAAACCCAATTCTTAATGGATAGATAGCATTTCGCCAAAACGTAAAATAGTTAGGAACTGCCATGAGTGTTGCTTTTTATACATTATTAGTCCAGCAGTTGTTAAAAGAGTATAACATCGCCTTATTTAAAATAAATGTAATTTGACTGAATATTTTGTGATGTAATTATGTTAACATTCGATAATGATCCATGATAAGAATAATATAGTTTTTTCAGCCTTTCATCGTTTATATCTAGTAAACTAACCTTGTTAAATATAACAGAATTGGGTGATGACATTTGATCGTTGATTGGTGTAAACTACGAAAAAAGACAAAAACTTAATCCATTTCTGACATTTTAATCACTCTGATAAAGGTATGTAGCTTCAGATTTGAATTTAGCAGAGCTTTTTAGTGGATCATTCCAGATGTTGCATAGACAGGTGTGCGTTTTTTTCCATTGACAGGTTTTGTTGAAAGGAAATGCAGCGCCATTTTTTGTTCTTACATTTTACCATTCGCACATTATTATGTTACATATTCGTTTTTGAGCGGTGGAGTATGAATTCAGAATTAGGGTTAAATTATGTTAAGGCAAAGGGACCATCTCCACAGCATCTTAAACATCCAATAACGTGGAAAAAAATTTAGATGGCCATTAGATGGCCTGTTCGAGATATTTATATATACTGTATAGCCTATAAACGTAACGTACGGTTTTACGGTTTTGTTTCACCGGTGTCTTCTTTTTTATCAAGAATAAGGACGTTATCATTTTAAGTAATTGAAGACAGAAAGAATACAGTGTTTGAAAAATGACTTGATGTGATTATCAGTACAGTAGATTATTCCTCAATTGTGTTGACTGGCAATACAACATTGATAATGTGCCCAACAGATGGCGCTCTCGTACAGTAACATCAACCTAAATTCACGTCACTTTGCAGCTGAAGCAAATCCGTTTGGATGTGAGCATATAAAGGCATTTCAGGCTATCTACGGATGTGAAACCATGTGCGTTTTTTATTTATTTATTTATTTTTATACAGTGACCAACATTGTCGTCTGCTGGGTTAAACTATCCACACAGGGTTACAAATAAAATGCTCTAAACGTAAAGAGCAAAACAGTCCAACATTATTTTCTGCTTATTATAACTCCCTCCTCCCCCCTTTTTTAAATCTCTATGCACTAGGATCCATTTTCCAATTAATCTACGCAGTCACAATCAGGCCTCAAACGTCTGTTACTTAATTTACTTTGAAATTCCGCTGACATTTCGGAAAACAAAAATGCCGGCTAACCACCCACTTTTCTACACACTGCTTTAGGTGCTCATTCCAAATCTATTATTAGTTGGTTATAATAATGAATTTGATTTCTTGGAACGATATTCCGAACGCTTTACCCTCTTTAGCGCCTTGATTTCTGAGATGAGCAGTTGACTAACTGTACTTGGGGAAAAATGGTTGCTGGAGAGATTCTTCTCTTGGCATTCACCGCGTGCCTTAATTGTATGGACATTAAATCAAGGTCCGCTGTGAACACGCAGAGCGAGAACTCTGAGAACGAACGGACGAACGAACGGCGGCAGCAGCCTAGTGGTCATGAGCAAAACCCCTTGAGGATCATTTGACACTCAAATTTCGCGCCTTGACTTGCACATGTAACCTAACTACGAGCTTCCGAGGGAGAGATGGATAACATCTGAACACTTTAACTACAACACTGCTTTAGCAAATGAATTACATCCGAGCTAAAACATACGAGACGACCTACTTATCCACCACTTTAGTCTTCAGCGGTGTTGTCCATATCTGATACGGTTGTTAATGCAGTTTAAAGACAGATTAATGACGTGCACCATGTCTAAGCTTACACAATGGAAAAATAAGTCAATCGATATAGCGCAATTACTCTTGCGCTCAATACCGTTTTCCTTCGGGGTAAAATAGAAATCAGAGTCCGCGTCCACGGGTTTCTTCATTCAATCTTTAAATCGGCGCTCTGGCTCCTTTGTCCTTGATGTATTTGAAGAAATGAGCAATGGAAGAAGCATCACGTGAGAAATGCTACTGGGTCACATATCGAAAAAAGAGGAGTTAAAAACGGACTATCCTGGTGTAAGAACGGGAATGTTTCCACAGCTCAGATGCTGCGACTCCTCTTGTCTATGCAAATACGCCCTCCTTCGCGGCTTAACACCGGTGCACAATAGCTTTCCTCTTCTGTATCTCGAAGACACGTTAACACAGCGAAGAAAGGCATCAGAACGACGCGTACATTGCAACGGTATCCCTATTTTCGAGCGCTCGGTTCAGTTTTCGTTTCTGTCCAATGACTTTGCGGAAGCTATGGCGCTCGAAGTCTGTTCTTGAGGATGACTTGCTTTTTCCCTCCATTTGAAACAATCTCCGCAGCATCCGACAGTAAATTCATCCTCGGACGAGCAGGCACTGCGGCCAGTTCTTCCCGATCTATCCCTTTTAATCTCGGTCGTCCTCAGGCAGCGGTTTTTTGGTCCTGCCCTGAGTGTTTTTTCAGCCTCTCTGATCCAGTCTCGCGGATTAGAGGTCCTCTCTTCCCGTCCCAGACACGCGCAGCCTTCTGCTGATTGGGCTCAACGCAAGCGGATTACATTGGGACATAATGACGTCATGGCCCGGGCCCAAGTTCTCCCCCATTAGCCAAAGCCTCATCAGCGAGATGTCCTTGAAATAGCGCGCGCCTGACATTCTGCAAAGGGAAGCGGCCATCCAGACGTGCATTATGGACGGAAATAGTTTTATCGCTTTGACGCGTTCAAACGTGCTTGCGTCCATGTTTATACTGGACTTAGTGTTTTCTATGCATGTGGACCCCATGATGGACTGTCATAAACTGTGTGAAGTAATCAAGTGAAGCACATGCATAAGTGGTTACATAGAAATGTGTTTATTTATTTTTGGTTAAAACCGGAGAATCTCAACCCTATCGATATTTAAAATGCACCAGGAACGTGTTCGTAAAAAAGCGAAAGACAAATCGTCATTATCATTAAAGAATCAGATCGTACAGATTGGAGCATAATGCAAATAAGTCTACCTGTTATGCAATGGAAAACTGCCCAATCCATAATCTCCCAGGGGACAGTTGTTTTTATTTTTTATTTTTATTCTTTTTATTACGTATACACTATTCTGAGAATACCAGGTGATGCAAATATTTTCGTTTACTGACTAAATTCGATTGTTTTTCAATTTGTTGACCAGGTGTGCAGACCTATTCGCTTTGCATTCGAAAATGTTTAGTTTTGACCTGCAGAATTGGGGATTGGATGGTTTATCTGAGCAAATGTACTGAGAAATCATGTTTTAGGTTGCACCATGGACAGTACTGCTCCGCCATTGAAGCAAACGTGATTCACTAATGCAGATATTTTTGATGTCTTCGTTTTCTTTATTTTTAAGATACATTTAAAAATGTACCAATAATTAACATTTAATTTGTATTATTTTCTTTCTTTCTGTTGGCTTTCATTAATCTCTTATAAACCTCTTTATTATTAGTTGATTTCAGTTTTAAATGCTTGTTGTATTTTTAGTTTTAAGCTTAATGTAATAAAAGGGTTGCCCTAGTTCTAAAATGAAGGGCGTGATATTAAATTACACCTTGTTAGAAACTTATTCTACCTATTGCTTTTGATAGACACACCACTCGTTTTTATTAATGTGACGTGTGTGTGGCTTTTGATCACGGTTCTATTCATTTTCTTCTCTTATCTCATCAAGGCATTGAACACTGCGTTAACCGATGATTCTTAACATGCTTCGTTCATGTTGTGTGGCGAGGTAAAAATGAGCAGTTTTGTTTTCAAGGTATCGTTTTTATATCGAGATGCATGAGATAAAAAATGTGTATTTTGCCCACAGTAATTCTAATATTGTTTCCTAAACAACACGCGATTAATGACACCTTTAATTGAAGCTCCATGTCTTCTTTTGACCTCGGTGACATTGACGCTAGATTATTATTTGTAGTCATTATTCAGAATGCACAAAGAGATTCTTCTTAAATATTTATATATAGCACGGTTGTGGTAAAATTCAAAGATGTGTCTTGACCATTGTTGGCATGACTGGATTTTCAAGAGGCTTTTCTCCACACCTCCCCTGCGGATGGAACAAAGGGTATCGAGAAGAACAGTCCCAGATTTTCAAGGTATATTCGAAAAGATGCGTTTTAGTCTAATAGGTTGTTTTTTTGTATTAGCCTACCTCGTTTTCTGTTGTTGTCGTCCATGTTTATTTAGTAAAGCTACGATATTACACTTCGTTTTGACAACAAATGCGTCTGTACATAGGCCTATATTATAATCGAAACGAAAACTGAGATTCCAGCACAGAAATGCGCTCCGGTCAGGATGATACCTGCTTCAAAAGCAAGACGCCTTTTCTTCAATCGAGGTATTTGGGATGATTTGGAACGCATATTCGCCTCGTTTCTTGTTCAGTGGTTTTAGATCTCTTGCCACACAAATCCCAAGGCCCTTAGAGGATTTTATCAGGGGGGAAAACACCTTCCTGAATCCGAAGGATAACGACGGCCACTTGTCCATAGCTGGAGAAGATGAGAACAGGACGGCAGAGAAAAGGACAGAAATAGTGCGCTGAGCGCGCTGTCAGTTGGCTATTTCTCCCGGCTCAGTTGAGCGGCCTCCTCGTCTTAAACTGCGTGAAGGAGGAGCTGTTCAGTTGCATTACAATGACATTCAGTCCCAATTCATTCAGGCGCTGTCTAACGGTCTTTGGATAGCAAATCCACCCCATCGGGGGGTCGCAGCCCTCTCATTACGCCCCCAATCCCAACACACACTCACTACAATAGACCCAACAAAGAGCGAGGGGAGTGGGCCTCAGCGCTGCGCGGCCCGGGCGCTGAACTCTGGGCTCCAGTGAGAAAAATGCTCTTCACTGTTGGTGTTACGAACAACGTGTTAAAGTGTTTTGTTATTTAGAAGGGCCCGTTCTCAAACGATTGGAGAAAAAAAGAGACGTCACACGCGTTAATTTTATAAAGGGCATTAAAGGTGAACACAGCTATGGCTGCACGGCCAGCCCTTGGCTATAGTTGCGCGTTGTGTTTCTACACATGTTCAAGAACGCTTGCATGTGACGACGTGCTATATGGACGGATTAAAGCATCCATCAACGCGTGTACAGTGGAGGCACCGCCGGTATGACTGATTTAGACTGGTTGTTAGTGATTGCGTTGTGGTGATGGCGCTTGTACCTTGGAGCACAAAATACGCATTAAAAAAGAAGTGTCACCACAAACTCAGAGACTCTTGAGGGGTCAAGGCCAGGTGACAACTATGTATGAGTTGAAAACACATTTCCCTTTCCCTGAAACCATAAAGTACAGCCCAGCTAAATCTATTTGATGCTAAATCATAAAGATGCCTTTAAATAAATCATGACAGAAATGATTTCGTTTCCGCCAAAAAGTACCGTACTCAGTAGCCTAAAATCATAAAAACTGAATATGAAGTCTCTTCAAGTAGTGTAAAAAATCTTTTTGGCTTTTCGTGAGAGTTCTTAACCACGTTAGCACGGCTAACCAAGGCATCTGATTGGAAACTCTGGCTGCTAAAATTAAATGGCTATTAATTTTAATTTTAAAAACATTTTTGTAAGTGTAAGAAAAATGCATATTGTTATACTGCATTATTTATCTTCGAAATTGATTTTTTGTTGTCTTGCTTTTGATGCAGCGTTAAGTGACAAAATTAGAGACGCTGAGCTGACTGAATATGTTTTATCTGAAAAATAATCGCAGAAGAGCAACAAAACGTTATCTGCATGACAAGCTCGTGTTATATGTAAATAACATAATTATTAGCCTGTTATTTTACTAATACTATTTTCAACAACTACAATGATTATTAAAAATCAAATAATTATTATTATAGTCTATCATTATAGCCTACTGTGCTGCATTTTAAGTGTCATTCTTTTGTATAACACAGCAACGCTCTTGAACATTTCCAGATTTTAAGAGATTTTTCCCAGGGAAATCATACCGATTTTCGAATTGACGTTGAAGGCTTAGACAGGCCCAGCTGGGCGCTTTACTTATGCGGCTATTCAAGCAGAGGACGGAAAGGTCATCTCTACGGCCCGGTGCGCCTGGGAAACTAGCTAAACATGGCGCCTGTATGGCCGGTCAATTCTAACGTAAACACACACACACTCGCTCATATACGCTGCCCTGTGCTTTAGGAGTGTGTGTGTGATGCCCACGTTTAAGAGTGATTTAAAGAGAAAGACCGCTATGGGTATCTGATGCCATTTTGAGCGCGTTTTATCAGTGATGGGTGGACATAAGATACAATTAAATGTCCAGTGCGCTTCTGGAGCGTCATATAAAAATTCTCCCATTTAGTGGCCACTTGCGAGTGGAAAAGAAGTTTAATACTGCCTACTTGTTTAGAGAGGTATAGTAAGGTGTAACTTTGCAAACATTTCCTGAGAGCAGAACCAGAAGGACCCTCAAGTATTGTCTGAGGAAATAAAGAGAAACACCCTCACAAAAGAATCCATTGTCAAGCCCGAACAATCTGCGGGGCCTCATAAGCTGTCCTCCACAATCAAGATGGTGGGCAATGATTTGAATGCGAGAGGGGCCTTGCACTTTCGTGTCTACCGAATGGTAATCACTGAGTCAAACCCCGCACACACACGTGTCCGGTGCGTTCTTGTCAAATTCAGAAGATGCTTGAAGTTTCATCGTGCGAAAAAGTCGCTTTCAAAAAGCCAAAAGGGAAATGTATTGCTCTCGGAGCAAAGAATAAACTCAGAGATATGTCCTGAGCGGCAATGAGGAAAGTTCGTTTATTCACAGGTAAGGAGAATATGTCAGATCTAGCAGCGACTCACGGACGTAAACGTATACTGTTTTTGGGCGATAAATATAACAATATTCGTTTGCACAAAATTTTCCCTTAAGAAAAAATTAATTTAGTGCCAATTGTTGACGAGAATTAGGTCAGGTAACGTCAGAGCAGCAAGTAAATAAAAAAACATCAACAACCCCCACAATAATATTCCAAATTCGAATACTGACAGGAAAAATCACGACAGTTTTAAATATTTGAAGTATTATTTAAAATTCTAAACCGTCAACAAATAAACAATTTAGACTTCATTTAGATTTCCACTTTGAGTCCGTATTAGTATTTCAAGCGCTTAGAAACCCCACTGGGGACGTTCATGTTCTGAATATTCTTTATTAGATTTTATGTAAGATTTTATCTTATGGTAATCTTTTTTCTTTAACAGCATAGTTGCAAATGGTCTCAAATAGGAGAGAATGCACACACAGACACAAACATCTGTATAATCAACTATTACTGAGCATAAAACACATGCTAAACTGGAAAATCCAAAAAATATGAAGCAGTTTAGTACAATACAAATATTTGTGACCTACCAGCACAAAACCAGTCATAAGGGTCAATTTTTTAAAAATACATAATTATTTGAAAATAAGCTTTCTATTGATGTATGGTTTGTTGGGATAGGACAATACTTGGCTGAGATACAACTATTTGAATATCTCAAATCTAAGGGTGCAAAAATATAAATATTGAGAAAATTGCCTTTAAAGTTGACCAAGTGAAGTTCTTAGCATTGCATATTACTAATAAAAAAAATTACATTTTGGTATTTTTTCAGTAGGAAATTTACAAAATGTCTTCATGGAGCATGATCTTTACTTAATATCCCAATGATTTTTGGCATAAAAGAAAAATCAATAATTTTGACCCATACATTAAGCCTGGTTTTGTGGTCCAGGGTGACATTTGTGATCTTAGAGCCCACATACTGTTCCACAGCTATTTTATCATTTCCATAAAACACAAAACATATTCCAGGCACTTCTCTCCTTCCCCTCTGGCTCTTTTGTTGCAACATGCCTCTGACCGGATCAGACTCCATGACATAGAATATGACACGAGAAAGGGACCATAAGCATGTCTCAAAGGAAAGCGAAAACAGCACTGGCTGGAGCCAAAAGCTGGATGTTTTGAACTCTGCATGCGTTTCGTGATAAAACAGAATTCCAGTGAGTTAGGAAGTGTGCGAAGAAAATAAACCGTTGTGTGATGCAGTGTGCTGCATGCATTCAGTCATGATGCTCTTCAGAATTATTGACACCTTGCCTCTTGAGGTACTTGGGTGACGCATCTGAGTGTCGATATCAATGCAGGAACTTCAGTACAGCCTAATAAATGTCAACATCAGCAGCCATTGATCCGTTTGCACCACGGTTGGGACGGTATGGCAGTCTTTGCAGTCTGATTTGGTATTTGCGGCACCTGAAACGCACCATAGCAGGCTTAGGATGCTGTGCTATGTAATTGCATCTGATCATTCTCATTCTCATTCTCAAATTTCTGTTGTAATAATGTTGCCAGTGCCCGCTGTTTATTTTTCATTGCCTATATCATGTAAGCCTGCCATGTCACAATGAATTGATACCAACTACACACATTTAAAAAGCCCTCCTGCCCAATAAGGAAGCTGTGTGATTTATTGGGCAAATCAGTCTGAGTAATGTCAGCTGCCTTATTCAAGTCTTCGTGCATCTTCAACAAGATGAAGATGCACAATAATTTTGGATTTACCGACACATTCCCCACCACATCCATTCGCTCCTGTACAGCAGTGTCTGGAGATGACTGAAATAATTCTCTGGCGCTCTTGACTCTTCTTTCATGTTCCCATTGAATCCACTCACAAAGCCTGCAGTACAGAGGAAAAATGAACCCCAGCGGACGGCTGGATTTGGAAACCTTGTAAGAAACCACACTGTAGACATACAGACTGAAATGACCTAGAATATTTTTGCAAACCTGTATTTGTGCCTGAAAAATGCAACAATCAAACAGTTCAATCCTATGTTGACTTACCTCTTATAGGAATAGTGCATATGTGACCCTGGACCACAAAACCAGTGATAAGTGTGGATAAATTTGTAGCAATAGCCAAAAATACATTGTATGGGTCAAAATGATACATTTCCACTGATAATATTTGGCCAAAATACAACTATTTGAAAATCTGGAATCCAGTCTGGAAGTTCTTAGCAATGCATATTACTAATCAAAAAATTAAATTTTGATATATTTACTGTAGGGTATTTACAAAATATCTTAATGGAGCATGATCTTTACTTAATTAGAAAAACTGACAATTTTGACCCATACAATGTATTTTTGGCTATTTTTGCTTACAAATATACCCGTGCTACTTATGAGCATATGCTACATATATGTATTTCAGCAAAAAGCAAAATAAATGTATATGTATTATGTACAATCTTAAAATATTTATAATGTTACTTAAAAATATTTTATTTCTTTTTATTTATTTTATACCATAAATATATCAAAACTTAATTTTTGATTATTAATGAGCATTGCTAAAAACTTCATTTGGACAACTTTAAAGGTGCTTTTCTCAATATTTTGATTTTTTTGCACTCTCAGATTCTGGATTTTCAAATAGGTGTATTTTGGCCAAATATTGCCCTATCCTAACAAACCATAAATCAATGGTAAGCTTATATATTCAGCTTTCAGACAATGTTTAAATCTCGATTTTGAAAAACTGAGCCTGACTGGTTTTGTGTCACATATGTAAATGTGCGGTAAGCATTATTATTGTGCATATGTGACCCTGGACCACAAAATCAGTCATAAGGGTCAAGTTTTTGAAACATTAAGTTTTGATATGTGTACAGATGTATCATGTAACATGATCTTTACTTAATATCCTAATGATTTTTGGCATAAAAGAAAAATCGATCATTTTGACCCATACAATGTATTTTTGGCTATTGCTACAAATATAACTGTGCTACCTGTAACTGGTTTTGTGGTCCAGGGTCACACACACTCACGCACATATATATAGAAAAAAGCAAAATAAATGTATATGTATTATGTACAATCTTAGAATATTTATAATGTTAAAATTCATTTATTTTTATTTTATTATTTCATTATTTTTACTTTCAAAAATTTTGCTTAAAATATTTTATTTTATTTTATTTTATTTATATATATTTTTATATTTTTATTTTTTATTTTACTTTATTTTATTTTATTTTATTTTATTAAATTGTTCACTCTTTAAATACTGAAAGGGATTTAATAGGTTTTCCGCTAATTATAACATATTTTAGGAAATTTGTATTTGTCACAGTCCTTTTTATTAAATGTGGCAATGCTGTGCTCATTCCTAAAATATTCTAGTTTTTATTAGCAATTTTCTTCCCAACTCTTGCGAAGCAGATGCTCACAAAACAGATACATTTTCCGCTACCCCCACCACTGCTTGTCTTTGCTGTGTGTGTGTATGAGAGAAGCTGTTTAGGAAGGTTTAGCATACAGCTGTTTGAGCCTCGCCTCTCCTCACTGCTTTAAGGTCTGTCGTCTTGAATCACGCTGCACGGCATCCATCCCACATCCACCCTACGGGCTCATTAAGGACACACTGCTTGCCGGCCGGTCACCTGCATTTTAGACATGTAGCCCTTGTTATATTTTATCGTGTGTGTGTGTGCTTTCAAACACTGAAGAGTGTTACATATCTGTGAATTGGTTAGGAAAGGTCACCATTTTGTTTGAGGAGCTATGAATTATGAAGACTCTGGGATAGAGGGGGTGTTCACGTACCATGTTTCTTACAAATACATACATCTAGTTCACTCACCCAAGTGCGATCGTTTATGTTATTTCATATCACGCTCACTGTCTTAATCATTCGTGGTAGTCCCACGTAAAGGATTTATTATCTCGCTTCCTAACCTTTCTTCTCACACTCATTATCTGACAGGTAGAAATCCCAGCGTAAGCTCCCCATCCATCCGAAGCTAAAATGTTGCAGGCTTTCGGATAGCGGTGTTGTCATCTCTCTCTCTGTCTGTTTTATTCCCAAGGTCTCTGAGAAAAAGGATGAAGACCTAAAGGGGGGAAGGGAGGAATGAGGAGATGAAAACAGACATCTTCTGAAAGGTCAGGTTTTGCCGTGTTCTTTTTTTCCAGGTCAGCTCCTTTAGGCCTGCACTGTGTGACAGACATATTCAAACACACCCGTCACCGAGATGACTGATTGAGGGAAAAAAATATCTGTCATCAGCCGTTTTACATTTACAGAAAAATTGCTGATGTACATCATAAAGCATTAAAACGCATGTCATTTCATGTTTCTGTGTCTCTGCTGTTACAGCAACACAATTCAATTCTTTCAATTTCAGCTATTTGAAATTGAAACTATTGAAACTATTTGAATTTGGCTGAGAACAACAATTTGAAAATCTTGAATCTGAGGGTTAAAAAAAAAAAAAAAATCAAAATATTGAGAAATTCGCATTTAAATTTGTTTATTTCGCATTTAAGTTCTCAGCAATGCAAATTTCTAATCAAAAATTAAGTTTTGATATATTTACGGTAGGAAATTTATATATATATATATGTGTGTGTGTGTGTGTGTGTATATATATAGAATTTTGGAAAGGAATTAATGATTTTATTCAGAAAGGACAAAAAAGTGACATTTATAATACAAAAATTTCAAATGCTATTTTTCTAAACGTCTTATTCAAGATTAAGATCTACAAAATATTACAATTATGTATATATATTATTATTATTATTATTTTTTCAATTACAGGAGACATCCAGGTATTTAGTGAATCTGTGGAATTAATTTTTTTAAAATTGTGATTTAATTAATTTCTTTCTGTTAAAGCTCCATGCTCAAATAAATCTATGAATTAAATAAGCCTGAGAAGTGAGAACCTGAATCACCATTTATCTCAATTAAAAAAATAAATAAATACTTTATAATAAATGTATTAACTTGACATGAGCAACCAACATTAATGTATTAACATAAATAATGAACAATACGTTTATTACACTATTTATTCTTTGTTAATGTTAGTTCATAAATATAGTTAATTGTTAGTTCATGTTAGTCCATAGTGCATTAACTAATGTTAACAAACACAACTTGTGATTTTAGTACATTTAATGAATTAGTAAGTGCTGAAATTAACATTTACTAAGATTAATAAATGCTGTAGAAGTATTGCTCATTCTTAGCTGATGTTAACTAATGTCAACCAATAAACCTTATTGTAAAGTGTTACCAATTAAATAAAAAAAAAAAGTCTGACAACAAAAATTCTTTACTTGGTTACAAAGTATGTACGTAATCATACGTTGATTTGATTGTAAAATGTGACCCTGGACCACAAAACCAGTCTTAAATAACACTGGTATGTTTGTAGCAATAGCCAAAAATACATTGTACGAGTCAAGTTTATCAATTTTTCTTATATGCCAAAAATCATTAGGATATTACGTAAAGATCATGTTCCATGAAGATATTTTCTAAAGTTTCTTACTGTAAATGTATCAAAATGTAATTTTTAATTAGTAATATGCATAGCTAAGAAGTTTATTTTGACAACTTTAAAGGCGTTTCTGAGTATTTTGATTTTTTTGCACCCTCAGATTCCAGATTTTAGATCTGTATCCTGGCCAAATAATAATTCAGTCCTAACAAACATACATCAATGGAAAGCTTATTTATTCAACTTCCAGATAATGTCTAAATCTCAATTTCAAAAAACTGACCCTTATGACTGGTTTTGTGGTCCAGGGTCACAAATCATACTTTGATTTGTGAAGTAAAAGCTCCTATGATTTGTTTTCTGTTTAAAATCTCAAAGCCTACAGTAGCTCTGCAGTGCCTTGGATGTCACCCCACATTACTGGCCTGTTGGCCACTATTATAGCGCAGGCCTGGGGAGGGGGGTCTGAGGGCACAGTTGGACACTCTGAGCACATTAAGAGTGGCTGTCTTTATTGGATGTGATTGGTTTTAGTGATTTTATTGGTTTCATTGACTGTCTCTCCAGTATTTATCGGACCTCTCCACGCGCCCTAGACGATGTAACGGAGGGCCGATATGAATCTGATGTGACAATAAAAGGGCAATTATGTACAGGGAGTAGAATATCTGCTTCCTTTCACCTGGGAGAGGAAGAAGGAAAGGATGAGATAAAGAGAATGATTTTCTTCTTCCCATTCAGAGCGCCGTCATTGTTAAACATGGTGCTCCCAACACACAATGAACGTATATATGTAAATACAGCATTCTCTTTGTGATGTATATGAATGACTTCTGAATGCCTCTTTAGGAGGTCACCTGACAACACCACGTATAAACTGCTTTGACGTTCCCCTGCTGCTGTTATTTACAGAGGAATTAAGATTTAGGACTTGTCTTTTTACTCTTTTAATCTACCGTTTTACATTTGCAAATGGATGTCATTCATTCACTAAAGGAAACAGTTCACCCAAAAATGCAATGCCATTCTACAGAACTGAAAAGAAGACATTTTGAAGAAGTTTTAACGTAGGCTCATTGGAAATATGTGCCTCTATATACATGTCTGCAGAGCTGAAAAAACTTACCTATATGTATGAATCACTGCAGTTTCTGAAATTACCATTAGAGGCAGTAAAACTCCAACAACGTTAATTCACATGTAAGTATGATTTACTGGTAAAGAGTTTTGATTAATAAAGCCTAATTTTCACACAATTACTTACAGAATATTATGTTATGACTTCAAAACAATTTTAACATCTTGTGCGATTTGAAAACTGTTACTTTCTGAACTTCGTCGTCACATGTACAGCTTCATATGCATGCGTTTTCTAATTCAGTAGGTTTTCTCTGTAACTCACGCAATATGGCGTTGCACTTGAGTGATGAAGAGCTCCGGTACGAACCCCATGAAACTACGGTTTGGCAAAGTACAAGGAAGTTAAACAAAGAAAGTTAAAAGTTAAAAGTTAGCACGGCTGCATCAACAAATGCGTTTTTTAAATCACTTTTGCATTTGTTAACACTATCAGGTAGGTTTGCGGTTGGGTTTTAGGGGATATTTCTAACACGACAGAGCATTAACCTTTAGCGACGCTGCCCGGATATTTGAATTCTGAACATCTGCAATACGTATAGGGTTGCCAGGTTTTCACAACAAAACCCGCCCAATTGCTACTCAAAACTAGCCCAGTTGCGTTTTGAGGGGGGTTCCCCCTTCCAAATCCTGTTCTGGGGGATAAAATACACATTTTTTTGTCAGGGTTCCCCTGGTAAATTTGCATTTCAGGGGCTAAATATGATGTTATTGAGGTCGATTCAACCTGCGGACATCAAAAACAACTAGGCAACACTGGACTTGGCAACACTGAATATGTACCTCAAGCAGCCTGATAAAAGAGCAGCAATACATGCCTACGGGCCATGGTCATGAATTGAATGTGTGTTTTGGCGCCACTCTCTGGACATTTCACTTCGAAACTGCCGCGAAATATCAAATAATTGTCAAGTTACTTTTAACTCAACCAATGTGTTATTCCTGCTCATTTCTACACACTAGTGTTATAGTTACACAGTTTGTGCCAGTTATGTACACAAAATTACACAAAACGTGTTAAAATACTCAACACAAAAAATGTGTTAAAAATGACGTCATCCTTCAAAGGAGTCGTTCACTTCCAGAACAAAAATTTACAGGAAATTTACTCACCCCCTGTCATCCATGATGTTCATGTCTTTTTTTTTTCTTCAGTCGTAAAGAAATTGTATTTTTGAGGCAAACGTTTTAGGATTTTTCTCCATATAGTGGACTTCAATGGTGCCCTCGAGTTTGAACTTCCAAAATGCAGTTTTAATGCAGCTTCTAAGGGCTCTAAATGATCCCAGCCGAGGAAGAAGCGTCTTCTTTAGCGAAACGATCGGATTCTTTTCTTTAAAAAAAAAATTGACAATTTATATACTTTTTTTTTTAACCTCAAATGCTTGTCTTGTCTAGCTCTGCGTGCATTCCGGTTCATGACAGTTAGGGTATGTTGAAAAACTCTCATCTCATTTTCTCCTCCAACTTCAGAATTGTCCTACTTACAAAGTGAATGCAATAAGAGGGTCAAACACCCTTTACCAAAAAAGCCGCGATGTAGGACGATTTTGAAGTTGGAGGAGAAAATGAGATAGGAGATTTTCGACATACCTTAACTGTCATTAACCAGAATACACAGAGTTCAAGCAGAGCTAGACAAGACAAACATTTGAGGTTAAAAAGTATATAAATTGTCTTTTTGTTTTTTAGAAAATAACCAACCGTTTTGCTAGATAAGACCCTTCTTCCTCGGCTGGGATCATTTAGAGCCCTTTTAAGCGGCATTTAAACTGCATTTTGGAAGTTCAAACTTGCGGACACCCTAGAAGTCGACTATATGGAAAAAAATCCTGAAATTTTTGCCTCAAAAAAACATAATTTCTTTACGACTGAAGAAAGAAAGACATGAACATCTTGGATGACAAGGGGGTGAGTAAATTATCTGTACATTTTTGTTCTGGAAGTGAACTTCTCTTTGAATGTCTTGTGACAGAGAACCTTATTATATCAGTTGACACATAAACTGATCATCTTATCTTCTTTACTCAAAGCACAAAAAAACATGAATGAACATCAGAACGCATTTTAATTCAACCGCGGAAATACGTCAAAACATACAATTTTTCAAGTTAAGTCCACCGAAGTTAATCTATCTCGTGTCTGATTTGTTTGTCAGACAAAATGTCAGATTCAACGTTTTGATTGGTCAGATCGCCTGTCAATCAAGCTGTTTGCAATGGGTCAATTACAATGTTGCAGAAATGTATACATAGGCATGGTTTTTAATGGGCCTGAACAGTTTTGGTTGCCTCCATTTCATAAATGATAAAAAAACAGAGACATTTCTCAAAACAACATCTTTTATGTTTCACAGAAGAAAATAGGACAATATGAGCAAATGGACTCCATTTTCATTTTTGGGTGAACTATCCCTTTAATTTCAATTTATCAGAAAGGACTCTGTGGTTAACCTGACTCTGACGTGGTCTTATTGGCCACACAAAAAAGTCACCTTATACACCCAGTGAGATTCAAATAAAATTATTTTACTCTTAAAAATATTTACAAAAAATTGCCATTTCCTGTTAAATGGCAAAGTTAGGCATTTTATGTTAAAGGGATAGTTCACCAAAAAATGGAACTCACCTCATGATTTACTTACCCTCAAGCCATTCTAGGTGTACAAGACTTTTTTTCTTTCAGACGAATATAATTTGAGTTATATTAAAAAAATGTCTTGGCTCTTCTGAGCTTCATAATGGCAGTGAATGGCTGTTGAGATTTTGAAGCCCAAAAAAGTGCATCCATCCATCATAAAATGCACTCCACACAGCTCTGGGGCGTTAATAAAGGCCTTCTGAAACAAATCGATGCATTTGTTAAAGAAAAATATCCATATTTAAAACTTTAAAAATGTTCTAGCTTTGCTAACTGTCATACGCACATTCATGAGAGAGTGGCGTTCCAGTGGAAGACGTAGGACGTAACGTAAGCTTCAGTGAGAATATGCTAGTCTCACGAGAACCAAGTTTTGTTTGCAGCGAAAGGAAAACTAGTCTCCTCTTGGCTGGTATCGAAATCCCTGACATTTTGTCTTTACAAATCCTCATCCTAATTTGTGACAGGTGTTTTCTTTTTCTCTCATCTCTGCACTTCCGTTCTTTAGAAGTAAAAAAAAAAAAACAATCCTTTATAGAATCCTGAAAAAATGTTACTTCCATAAAATGAGTTCTGAAAGATCATGTGACACTGAAGACTGGAATAATAGCTGCTAAATATTCAGCTTTGTCATCACAGGAATAATTGCATTTTAAAACATATCCAGACAGAAAACAGTTATTTTAAATTGCAACAGTATTTCACAACATTAATGTTTTCACTATATTTTTGATCAAATAAATGCAGCCTTGGTGAGATATCTTCCAAAACATGAGAAAAATCTTACCAACCGCAAACTTTTAAAACAGTATCTCCCATCTCGTAGAGTATGTCCTTGTTTTTTGATTCGCAATGAATAAAATATGAAGAGGTGAGCGTTCCTAGTCTCTCGCGTTGCCTTACATGCCTCTCAGAAAATAAATCAGTGTTGTGTCAGCTGACCTGGCATTAAACAGGCTTTTCAGAGGAGAATTCGGTGTTTGATGGCGCTCTTTGGTCCGCAATGCAGGACTCGGTGCATGAAATGTTGTAGCGGTGACAGCGGGCCACGCGCGCTTCCGTAAAACACCGCTCTCATTGTGCCGAGCGTCTGCAGTGATAGACACCTCCGTCCTCACCCTTGTTCTTTTTCTCTCGCAAATAAGACAAATGCGTATAGAAATAACTTGAATCGTGATAGTTGGCGAAACAGGCTGATAAATAATTTCCACTGTGTTTCTGGGATAAGGTGTGAAATGATCAGAATTATTTACGGCTATTATATCCAATTAAAGCCTGTGAGTGCTGTTGTGCTGTTTTATTGTGCTATAAACTGCTACCGCATGTGCTTCAGTAGCCAAACACAATGAGCTCCAATACACGCCGTCTTACTGGCAGGATCCCGGTCAGAGGGTTGATGGGGGGGTGCGAAGAGGAAAAGAATTAGAGGAAGATGTTAGGGGCTGGTTTTGGCTGTGGCCCTCTGGCACAGGGGTCTCTATGAATCAGTCAGCTTTGTTAGTTTTGGAGCAGATCCTAGTTGTAGTGTTTAAACGGTCCATTCTTCCACTTCAGGCCTATTAAAGTCCTGGCTGAAGAGTCATGTAAACTTAAAACAGTTCATATAGCCTCCAATTCTCTGTCATTCTAATGGCTCAAGCCATTACCCAACTCTGTTGTCATGGAGAGCTGCTCGTTTGTCTCCGTGGAAACCTTGATTGCCCAAGATGTGCTGATATGGTCAGCTCAGGAGTAATATCTTTCGGTCTGACGTGCGCATTGATTTATTTTTTATCTGATGACTAGAAAAAAACGCTTGTAATTGGTTGTAAAAGAGTGTTTTTCGTATACGTTGATGACGATTACACAACTATGTGGGTTCTCGATTACGTTCTAAACCTAAATTTATACTCTTGTCATGAAGGTGTGTTCATGTTTTTTCTTTGTGAAATATGAATCATATGTCGATCCTCAGAATCACAAGTAGCCAAAGAGAGGGAAAGGACACAGTAGAGTGGTGTGTGAACACACACTTGCAAAAATAGGTGCGTAAATAGTGCTTGTTTGATAAAATTAATATTTAAGATCTCTTCATGACTTTAAAGGGACAGTACACCTTTAAATGACAAATCTGTGATCATTTGCTCACAATCATTTCATTCCAAACCTGTGTGGCTTTCTTTGTATGTATAGAAAATATATTTTATTTACCCATACAGTAAAAGTCACTGGAGTCCAGTGTTGTTTTGTACCCATTGTCCATACATGTTTGAAAATGACAGTGAGTAAATGGCAAGTAAATGTTTATTTTGAGGTGAACTGTCCCTTTAAGACATGCATCTTTAAAGTAAAATGCTCTCTGGCATGAAGTTATTAAAACTCTGATGTGTTGGATAATTTTATTCGATTGATATTTTTCGGTACGAACATGGCGGTTCGGAGTTGGACTTCCTTCTCTATCTTTTCCTGAATTTCATGCTGGTCTCCTCATATCCTTTCCTGTTCTGGCTCTCCACTCGCTTATCCGTTTCTCCAAGCTGGCTCTTTATTCGTCTTCTGCTTCTTTTCTCTATCTCACATCCTCTTCCCGCCTCTCCTTTTCTACTCTTCTCCTCTCTCATTCCTCTCACTCATCCTTATTTCTCTTCTCTCTTTCGCTCTATCCTGCATGCTTCAGCAGCCCCTCTCTCTCTCTCTCCCTCTCTCCCCCCCTCTCTCTCTCTCTCTCTGGCTCTGCCTTTGCTTGCCCGCAATTTATGCTGATTGGACCAGCTGTTCCACTTAAAGTTGCCATGGCAACCACAACCGGTCACCTAGCAACCATGCCCATCTCTCCGAGCTCTCCACAGGCAGAGAGAGAGGGTGAGAGAGAGAGAGAGAGAGAGAGAGGGGGTGGGGGGGTTGGGGGGGTGATGTGAAAATTCCTTTGGATTTATTTTATGATAGTGTGTTTTTTATTTTTTTGGGTCAAATTCAAATGGTCCAGCAGCAGTGTATTTATTATTTATGTAGGATTGTGTATAACAGCATTCCTGTATAGGCTGGTAGATTTATATGATCAAAGGAATATTTAATTTGTCAAAAAAGATAACTTTTTAAAAAATTCTTTAAATTATTATATCTTATTTAAACATAGAGAAACAGCTTACAACATAGAATGCTTTGGCAATGCTCCACTGGTATAATCATGTCAATATTAATACAAAATTATATATATGTGCTGTCAAACAATCAGTTGCTATTAATTGCATCCAAAATAAAAGTTTTTGTTTACATAATGTATGTGTGTATACGGTGTATATTTATTAAGTATATATAAATGCACACACATGCATGTATAAATTTAAGAAAAATATGTTATGTATATAAATATATATATATAAATAAATTCAAAAATTCAATTCAAAATCAATAAATTCGCACAGATTATTTTAGAGCTATACTCCATTATTATAATCATGTCAATATTAATAAAAAACCTGGTCACATACACTGTAAAAAATGACTGTGAATTTAACTGTAAAAACTGTAAAAATGCTACAGTAAAAACATGTTAAATGGTTAACGGTATTTTACAGTTAATAACCGTAAAACTACATTTTTTAAATTTGGTGTTGTTTTTTTTTTGTTTAACCTTTTAACTATCACCCCCCTATCTTAAACATAGACATAAAAATGCACTGTTCGAAGTTCAAAGTGTACTTTTCCATGGTAATGCATTGTCTGATTTTAAAATGGTTTTCAAAGAATGAATTTTGAGATTAGTTGATGTATAATTTCTTAAAGTTTCTATTGTGTGATAGGGGGAAAAAGGCAACGAAGAAAGTCTTTTTGTGACGAAGGACAGAACTCCTGTTATGATGTCGATTTTTGAGGTGCACTCTTGTCATAAATGAATCTATTAGTTTTCCTACATAATTTAGGGGTCTTAGACCTTTCCAATGATATGTAGTCTGTCATGATTAGATTAGGATTTATTTGTAAAATGGTGAAGTAAACTTAGGCGTCCCACAGAGGGGACGGTGACAGTTAAAGGGTTAAATAACTCTTTCTTCTCAGTCTTTTCTTATTAGTTTTGTACATTAGGGTTGTATATTACATCTATTGTTGTTAAATAAATGTTTATTGCATTATTTCAGTTTCATGTGTATTACCATGATGGTGTTTAATGTGTTGTGCACCTTCTATATGTTAATATTTAAAAGCTTTGGTTCATCATGTGACTTTCTCATTATCACCTAAATCATCAGATTTTAGTACTTCAATAGGTTGGTACATTAACATTATATCAGTTAATAAATTACGATATTTACTTGTAAATTTAAGTAAAAACTGTAAAACGTAAAATGTTGCTACCATATTTTTTACTGTAAAATTCCAGCAACCACAGCTGCTGTTTTTTTACCGTAAATTTTACATTTTTTTTTTTCAGTATACATAAATTAGTGCTGTCAATTAAAAAAAATAACTAAATAATCACACATTTTCTTCTGATATTAATTGTGACTAATCCCAAATAAATCCCATCTAACATTAAGTTTTTTAAATATTCTTTTATATTGCAAAGAGTTCAATCTTCAAATGAATGTAGAAACAACATAAAGACAGTATGTTTTTAATATTTTTTTGACTGAAGGTGAGTATCACTGAGACCAATAGTACTGATGTGTAACGTGGGGTTTGGGTTTATATTTTACGGTCGTGTATTCTGTAACAAGGAGGTCCACTGAAGTTGATGATCCCAAATGCAGTTTTATTGAACAGTGTGTAAAATCCAAAATACAAACAAACGAAGACTTGACTTGACTTGACAATAGCTTGACTTGGCATAAAACAGACTTGACTTGACAATAGCTTGACAAAAACAACTCACCGAACAGCAGGTTACAACATCAATACACGACAAGGAACAATGGCTACATGAGGGCTATATATATATATCAAACAAAGGTCACATGACACAAACCAACCAATGAGAAACAAGACACATGACTTGGACAACCAATCAGCACATGACACATTGAACAGAGCAACCACTAGCAGTAATAAACATGAGGGCAAGGGAATCACATGACTAGACAAGGACCATGGCAAAACATCAATATAAAAGACATGAAAACATGAACGTGAAACAAAACCCAAACCCCACGTTACATGATACCTCTAGGAAATTGTTCTTTTTCCCCTTAATATTTAACCACTGACTATAGCCATTTAACATTACAGTATAATTGAGAGCTATCAATTTTAACAGTTATTAAACTTTAAAAAATAATCTAATTGAAGTGAACTTAAAATAATCTTCACATAAACCCATTATTTACCTGTGCTCCTCAGCAAGTAGGAAATAGAAATTAAATAAAGTTATCAAACTAAATACTAAAATAAAAATGGATGAATCCTTAAAGCTACAAAAGTTGATTTCCTCTTTTGTTCTTTGATAAACAGACATCACAGCAGTTGGGTTATTAACTTATTTGGCTGCTGTTACTTTAAGAGCTGCCGCTGGTGAATGTGATGTGGATCTGACACGTATGCTTGTATCATTCGCGCTTTAATGTGAAATGATACAGACTGCAGTACCGCATGTGTGCTTGCACTTGAAGGCTGACAGGACAGGTAAATTTGTTTTTATTGACACATGGCCACAAAACATCTCATCTGACCGCAGTTCACTGTTGTTCTACTGAAGCTGCCTCATCACCTGTACTTTTCCCGCAGAGTTGGACTAGCGCCTGGCGCTGAAGTGAAGTTGGAGTGCTTGTGTGAAAGTCCCCCGTTTCATGTGCACTTCTTGTCAAGGAAAAAAGAGAAAGAAGCAATACATTTAAAAAAATTATAAAACATTTTAAAATGACCAGACTGAAAGTAATCACATTAGATCAGCCTATCAAGTGCAAAGCAAATGTACCATACAAGCTATGGCATAGTGATGGCATGACTTTCCAGTGGCACGCTGTGCTGTAGAGCAGAGTTTGTGTCGTCCCGTTCTCTTGGTGCTATTCTGAGCTGAGGATCCTCTTGAGCTGTGCATTATCTAACATGTTAAAGTGGAGCAGCTTACACGCTGCTTAGTGCTAATGGTCTTTCCTGCTGCCCAGCGGCGTTCAGATCTCACCTTAGTCTCACCTCAATCACCTGATCCCAGCACACTGCATCTGACAGGTGCATAACAAGCCGCTCCTAGGTGCTGAAAGTTAATTCCCACATTTTCATCACATTTGTTTTGATGTTGTGTGTGTATGAGCTGAGGATTCTCTCTCTAGGAGCTTCCAAGTGCCACTCAAAAGGTATTTTGATTCATTCCACCTAGAATGTATGTGGGTTTCAGCCAGTAACTTTTGACATGGTTTGCATGCAGGTAAATGTGTCAGAATGTCAGAAAAATCATGAAATGTTGTTGTTATAATAATAATAATAATAATAATAATAATAATAACAACAATATAATAAAATTATTATAATAAAATAATTATTATTACTATATCATTGTTATCAATAATAATATGAAGTCACAAGACTGAAAGAAACAAACCCAAAATTGCTGATATTATTATTATTATTATTATTATTATCATTATTATCAGCATGTAGTGACAATAATGATAAATTCTATAAATAATTTATATATTGTACATTATACACTATTATAAACACTATATAGGCTATATATTTTATAATTGTTAGAATTGATTAATATTAATAACAATGATATTATTAATTATTATTATTATTATTATTATTATTATTATTATTAAATATTTTATTTCTATATTTTTCATTTTACTTATTATTATTATTATTATTATTATTATTATTATTATATTATCATATAGTAGTAATAATATATTTAAATAACATTTTTTTAAATAAAAAATAATACAAGCAATATTCTAAACTATTTTAGAAACATTGGTATATCCATTATTATTATTATTATTATTATTATGATTAATATTATTATTTTTTTAAGTAATGATACAATAAAATCAGCACACTGAAAAAAACAAATCCAATATTGCATTCTTTCTACTGTTGCTTGGCAGTAAACAACAACAACAACAATAATAATAATAATAATAATAATTATTATTATTATTATTATTATCATATAGTAGTAATAATAAATTCAAGTAATAAAATATTAAAATGATTAAAATAATATGAACAATATTATAAACTATTATAAAAATATTGTTATATCAATTATTATTATTATTATTATATTATTATTATTATTATTATTATTCAGTAATGATGCCATAAAATCACCACACTGGAAAAAATAAATCCAATATTGCATTCTTTCTACTGTTGCTTGGCAATAATAATAAAAAAACAATTATTATTATTATTATTGTTAGCATTATTATTATTATTATTATTATTATTAGCATTAGTATTACTATTTGCTAGAGCAAATTATTTACTAAAAATAATACAACAATATTATAAACTATTATAAAAAATCTATACATTATAAAAAATATTGTTAGATTAATAGCATTAAAAATAATATCCATGATGACGATGATGATGATGGTGATTATTATTAAAAACATTTTCATTTAATTGTTCATGTATTATTATTATTATTATTATTATTATTATTATTATTATTATTATTATTATTATTATTATTATTGTTAGCATATAGTAATAATTATTCAAATAATACATTGTTTATTAAAAATACAAACAATATTATAAACGCTTATGAAAATGATATATTATAAAAATGTTGTTAGAGATTAATAATGTTAATAACAATAATATCAATTATTACTATTAGGAAATATTTTGTAATAATTTTCACTTCATTTGTAATGTATTATTATTATTATTCTTAGTATTATTATTATTATTATTATTATAGCCATTTTATTATAGCTACTATATAGATTTAAATTTGCCTTTGTGTAAATATGTCTGTATTGGTATGTGTGTGTATGGTGTGGCAGGGTGTGTGTGTTTGTGTGTCTGAAATGGCCACTCACTTTGCCACATTAAGTCCTAATACCAGGCAGCTTTTCACTTAAAGGTGTGATGTGCTTTCGGCTCTGTGTTGGGCTGGAGAGCTCATGTTTATTCATGTCTTTAAGAGCACTCCTGTTTGATTTAGCTGAACGGGCCAGTTTTCCTGTTTTTTATTTTTTTTATTTTTCCCTCTCTCTCTAACTCTTCTTTACTTTAGAGACACATTCATATGGAAATGACTGCCTACTTACCTGTTCAGTATGTGTGTCTCTTTAAGCGTAGAGGTCAGTCTCACTGGAAAACTCTATGCTTATTTTATTGCCAGTCTGCCATAATAGAATCCTCCTCTCTCACACAACTGTGTGAAAAGGTTATGATGAAACCGTTTAGCCGAAATCACAGTGGCCGGCGACATACAAAAAAGTTGAAACATGCTGCCCCGGTGTAAACGTGTGTGTGTGTGTGAGCGTGTTTGCATGTGTGTGTGTTTAGGTCAGTGTTAGGCTAATCTTCAGAGCTCATCCTCACTTCTCTCAGCAGAAGGAGGGAAATCCTCCTGGCCTTCTGTAATAGGGGAGCAGTGAGGAGAGGTGTGTCTATTTCTTCCTCTGGCTCCGTCTCATTCCCTTTCTTGTCTTTTTTTAGTCAGGTAGAACACACACTCCTGGCTGGATTCAGGCTGTGATGGCAGGATGACGGTGCAGGGTTGGCCTCTACAGTTCAAAGCGGGGCGTCCGCTCTGTCTGCTTGCTTTCTGACGTTTTTTATGCTCTCTGCACGGTTGTGGTATAAATACATCCACCTGTGGGGGAGTGAGTGAGTCACATGTCCCTTCAGAGTCCACAACATGGCTGGCAAAAATAGAGTCAACTTTTCACATTTGCTGAAGTGTTGCTGGCCCCTGTAAAACTTGTTATAGTGATGGTTGTGTGTTTTGGGTGTTCTGAGTGGTTGCTAGGGTGTTGCTATGTGGTTGCCACAGTGTTCTGAGTGATTACCAGTGTATTCTGGGAGGGTAAGTAAATTCCTGTGTTGTTGCTAAGGTGTTCCAAGTAATTGTCAGTTTATTGTTGTGTGGTTGCTAGGGCATTTAGTGTGGTTGTAGGGTGTTGCTGTGTGGTTACTAAGGTGTTATGAGTAGTTAGCATGTTACTATGAGGTTAGTGTAATATTTTGTGGTTGTTAGATGTTCTGAGAGATTGCTAAGGCATTTCAGATGGTTGCTAGAGTGTTTCTATGCAGATCTTTAGATGCTCTGGATGGTTGCTAGGGTATTGCTAGGCAGTTGCTAAACAGAAATGTTAAGAGTTATATAGTAGTGTGTTATTCTGAATTCAACCAAGGTGTTCTGGGTGTTAGCGTGTACTGGGTGGTTGCTAAGGTGTTCTGAGTGGTTGCTAGGGTGTTGCTATGTGGATGCTATGTGGTAATTCTGGGAGATTACCAATGTGTTCTGTGAGGGTAAGTAAATTCTTGTGTGGTTGCTAAAGTGTACAAGTGTTTGTCAGTTTATTGCCATGTGGTCGGTAGGACATTTAGTGTGGTTCTGAGTGGTTGCTAGGTTGTTGCTATGTGGTTGCCACAGTGTTCTGAGTGATTACCAGTGTATTCTGGGAGGGTAGGTAAATTCCTGTGTGGTTGCCAAGGTGTTCCAAGTAATTGTCAGTTTATTGTTGCTGTGTGGTTGTTAGTGTGTACTGGGTGGTTGCTAAGGTTTTGTAGTGCAGTTGTTAAGGTGTTCTGAGTGGTTGCTAGGGTGTAGCTATGTGGATGCTGTGGTGTTCTGGGTGATTACCAATGTGTTCTGGGAGGGTAAGTAAATTCCCCTGTGGTTGCTAAAGTGTACATGTGTTTGTCAGTTAATAGCTGTGTGATTGCTATGACATTTTGTGTGGTTGTAGGGTGTTGCTATGTGGTTACTAAGGTGTTTTGAATGATTTCTAAAGTGTTCTGATTGGTTGTATACTAGTATGTTATTCTGGATTCAGTCAAGGTTTTCTGGGTGTTTGTTCGCCTGTTGCTATGTGACTGCTAGTGTGTTCTGGGTGGTTGCTAAGGTGTTCTGAGTAGTCGCTAGGCTGTTGCTATGTGGTTGACATGGTCGTTTTGAGTGATTACCAATGTGTTTTGGGAGGGTAAGTAAATTTGTGTGTGGTTGTATTTGTCAGTTTATTGCTGTGTGGTTGCTAGGGCATTCTGGGTGGTTATAGGGTGTTGCTATGTGGTTACTAAGGTGTTATGAATCATTGCTAAAGTGTTCTGGGTGGTTGCATGGGCATTGCTAGGCAGCTGCTAAACAGACATGTTTAGAGTCACAAAATAGCGTGTTATTCTGAATTCAATCAAGGTGTTCTGGTTGTTTGTTTGCCTGTTGCTGTGTGATTGTTAGTGTGTTTTGGGTGGTTGCTAAGATATTCTGAGTGGTTGCTAGGGTGTTGCTATGTAGTTGCTGTGGTGTTCTGAGTGATAACCAATGTGTTCTGGGAGGGTAAGGAGGGTAAGTTCTGTGTGGTTGTATATGTAAGCCTATTGCTGTGTGGTTGCTATGGTATTCTGGGTGGTTGTAGGGTGTTGCTATGTGGTTACTAAGGTGTCATGAATGGTTGCTAAAGGGTTTTTGGTGGTTGTATACTAGTATGCTATTTAGGATTCAGTCAGCGTTTTCTGGGTGTCTGTTAGGCTGTTGCTATGTGATAATGTGTTCTATGTGGTTGCTTGGGTGTTGCTATATGGCTGCTAAAGTGTTCTGAGTAGTTACCATGCTGCTATGTGGTTAGTGTGATATTTTGTGGTTGTTAGATGTTTTGAGAGGTTGCTAGGGCATTTTAGATGGTTGCTAGTGTGTTTCTAGGCAGATCTTTGGGTGTTCTGTGTGGTTGCTAGGGCATTGCTAGGCAGCTGCTGAACAGAAATATTAAGTGTTATATAGTAGTGTGTTATTCTGAATTCAGCCAAGGTGTTCTGGGTGTTTGTTAGTCTGAGATTGCTACTGTGTTCTAGGTGGCTGCTAAGGCATTGCAGTGTGGTTGCTAAGGTGTACTTAGTGTTCGCTAGGGTGTTGGTGTGTGGTTGCCACATTGTTCTGAGTGATCACCAATGTGTTCTGGAAAGGTAAGTAAATTGCTAAGGTTTTCCAAGTACTTGTCAATTTATTGCTGTGTGGTTGCTAAGGCATTTTAGATGGTTGCTAGAGTGTTTCTATGCAGATCTTTAGATGCTCTGGATGGTTGCTAGGGTATTGCTAGGCAGTTGCTAAACAGAAATGTTAAGATATACATAGTAGTGTGTTATTCTGAATTCAGCCGAGGTATTTTGGGTGTTTGTTTGCCTGTTGCTGTGTAATTGCTAGTGTGTTCTGGGTGGTTGCTAAGGTGTTGCAGTACGGTTGCTAAGGTGTTCTGAGTGGTCACTAGGATGTTGCTATGTGGCTTCTAAGGCTTTCTGAACTGTTAACACATTGCTGTTAGGTAGCTAAAATGTTTTGAATAGCATATTGTTAATGGGTTGATTGGTTGTTCTGGGTGGTTGCTAGGGTGTTGCTAAGGTGTTCTGAGTGGTTGGTTCAGTGCTGTGTGGCTGATACAGTGTTCTGAGTCGTTGTTAGCGTTTTTTGTTTTGTGGATACTAGGGTGTTCTGGGTGGATGCTGAAATATTACTTGGTCAGTTACTAGGGTGTTGCTACGTCATTACTTATTTGTTCAATCCTAATTATAAGCAATAACAAATGTATTGCTTGCTTTGTAAAAAACACTAAGTAGATTTCCAGCCATTCCTGTAACATTTTTTCCTTGACAGGTTCAAATTTAGTGCTCATTTATCAGTTAAATGTAAAAATAATTGAATTATAAATGCAGAATATTCTGTTGCTGTGAGCAGTGATTCTGTTTGCCTGTTCATTTTCCTTATCTTTGGTTCTTTATTCACACTCTCCCACACTATCCTGCTTATGTTGTCCTCCATCTCTTTATTATGGCTTCATGCACATGTCATTTGAAATAACACTGGTCTGTCTGTGTCTCTCCCTTCACATTAGTTCTTTTCTTCTCCAAATTCCTCTCCTGATGTCTCTGTGAGTGAGCAGGTCACAGAGCAGTTAGTCATTGATCGCTTCATGTGTATTTATACACTAGCATATGAGCTGTGAATATGGCACCACTGCGTCACTGTGAGGCTGAAAAACACACTGATGCGACCCTGAAACACGTATATGCTCAAACACAAAGAAAATTCCTTGATGAACAAAAGACTCTTCCTGTTTCATATATAGCAGTAGCATATTTCTTAAACTAGGATAAATGCTATAGTAATGTAGATAAATGCCGAAGGCGCTGAGGTGACGACTCCTTATGAGTCTCTCTCTACCTCCTCAGTGCAGAGACGTAATCTCGCTGATCGGAAAACTCAGACTTAATTATCTGCTCACACACACGCAAACACACACATGTGCTTGTCGAAGCCTCGGCTGGAGAAAGAGGTCAAAGGTCAGGGTACAACTACCATCTGCGTTTCCCTGTTCTCACCTCCCCCCTTAAGTTTCCAAATGTCACATTTCACCCCAGCGAAGAGACACCTGCCCCTCCTGCAGAGGGCCTTTTCTTCGCTATAGGCAGTCATTAAGTCTCTTTGTTTGCGATGATAAATTAGTAAAAATCCATATATTTGTGTTCCTGAATCTTTAAAAGAGCAGCAAAATTAAAGCAATGTTTTCTAAAAATAAATAAATAATAATAATATATGTGTGTATATATATTTATAGATTTATTTAAAATATATTTATTTATTAGATTTTTTTTCTGAGAAAATGTTGCTTTAATTTCTTGCAAACTGTAATCCATTACTGATTCCAAATTACATGAAAAAAATTGTAGTTAGTAACGTAATCCATTACATTATACTTTTAGGTAATATAATTGACTTTTAGATTGCTTTTGACCTAACTGGTTTATCACGTTGATTTAAATAGGATAATCTTGCACCATACTGATATAAACACAAAGTGTATTAAACATTACATTATGGTAGGGTTTCCCAAACTGGGGTTTGTGAAGGAACTGCAAGCAGTTTGAAAAGGTAATAAATAATTAAATCATAAAAATGTAACATTAAAATAAGGCATTTTAAAATAACATTAATTAAAATAAAACAGTTGTTACTAAAACATGAAATTTGTTTACTACTAGTTTATTGCTTTAACTATAGTCTGATTCTTAGTATTTTAAAATGTCATTTAAGCTAATTACTAGTATTTAATTTTTGGAATTTGATTACGTAATCCAGATTTCAAATTACATGTAATCAGTTACTACCCAGCTATAAATACTGAAAGATTATTTAAAGCTATATTTTTATTAAATGAGAAAGTATTAAGTAGACATTACAAATAGTAACTTTAGAAAGAAATATTTTATTTGATTCAACATAAAATTTGTTACACATAAATGTCTAGGCTAAACAGCCAACATAAACTATGGAACATAAAAGAAGATAATTTGAGAAACATTTTTTGTTCATTCATGCAATGGAAGTCATTGGTAACCAAAACAGCTTTGTTACCAACAGTACCTTCTTTTTTTGTTCCAAAAAAAAAAAAAGTAAATCAAATGATGACATAATTTACATTTTTTGGGTGAACTTTAAAGTTTTTTTTCACATATTTTTTAAATGAAATAATGTTGTAAAAAGGAAACTAAACAGCTGATTCATTCAGATATTCAGTTAACTGTATGAATGGGCCTTTGATTCATTGATTCACCCAATTCGTTCAAAACGTGGATTCATTTAGAAACTAAACACCGCTGTGTTGTGGATGAACAACAGTTCTGCCATGGCTGGCTTTATAAATAATATAAAATATATATTCTATTTTATAAAAAATACAAATTTGTTTGCTGCATTTATTTATGTACTGTATATTTCCTGTTAATATACATTTATTGGCAGTTAAAAAAAACATTTTAAAATGTTTTTAATGCCTTCAGACTTCAGTCACAATTGTTTTCTAGAAGTTTTTGATAAAAAGGAAGTTAAAAAGAGCATTTATAACATATAAATTCTTTTCTACATCATAGCTGAAGAAAAATATAAATTAAAAAATGAAAGAAAATCTTACTCACCCCGACCTTGTGAACTATAGTGCATATCCTTATTCCCCGCCCCTCCTTTTTTCCATATATATATACTTGTATTTCTCAATCGCTACCCTTAGTAAAAATAAAGGTGCTTTAAAAGGTTTGTCACAGCGGTGGCATAGAAGAACCGTTTTTGGTTCCACAAAGAATCATTCAGTCAAATGTTCTTTAAAGAACCATCTCTTTCTTACCTTTTTTATAATCTGAAGAACCTTCTTTAAATTGTTAAAGGAGTCATTGGATGCCCATTTTTCACAAGTTGATATGATTTGTGAGGGTCTTAATGAGAAGTCTATAACATACTTTGGTTAAAATTTCTCAGTGGTAGTGTAAAAAAAAAAGCTCCTTTTTACCTAGTCAGCCCTTTTCATCGCAAGCCATTTTTTTGCATTTGCCTTTAAATGCTAATAAGCTCTGCTTGCCCTGCCCCTCTCCTCTATGGAGTGAGGAGCAGTAGTGTACGTTAGCTGCAAAACTTGCTAACTAGCACATTATTAGGAAAGGTGATTTGCAAAGATGCATTAAAAACCCTTTTACTCACTTCTGCTGTAGGTGAAGCTGAATCATGAATGATTTGCGTGAACATAGACGCATTTAGGCAGATCAGGATTGGTGCATTTCCTTCAAAAACAAAAGTAACGTTAATCCTCTGTGTCTTCAGCAGCTCAGATGTCGGGAGTAAATGATGACTGCTATGTTTAGTATTACATCCAACAACAGAACACCTCAATCGCACAATCGGAGACATTCTTGTCTTCCCCTGTGCCGAAGTCGAAACAATGGTGGTTAGACTGCTACTGTTCACTCAGGGCTGTCAATCAACTATCTTGGGAGTGTCCTTGGTCGGTGTGATGTCACACAGACAGGATGCTGGTAATGGCTTGATTTGAAAAAGGGGATATTACTTATAAGGATTTAAAAAAATACCACTGGGTGGATTTTTATCATTATAGAGTGGACACACACTGCTAACACACATTTATGTTCAAACAACATGTAAAAGTGAGTTTTGCATGACCCCTTTAAAGATTCTTTATGGAACCATTTAGACAAAAAAGGTTCTTCTACACTGTAAAAAAAATTTGTTGAGTCAACTTAAAATAATTTGTAACCTGGCTGCCTTAAAATGTTAAGTTCAGTCAACTCAAAAAAAAGTTTATTCAACTTGAAATGTTAAATTATACAAAGTGACAACATAGATATTTGAGTTGAATCAACTTAAAATTTTAAGGCAGCTGGGTTACTTACCCATCTGTTAAGTTTAGCAAACACAAATATCTAAGTTGTTACTTAGTACAACTTAACATTTCAAGTTGACTGAACTTATTTTAGTTAACTGAACTTAACATTTTAAGCCAGCAGGGTAACAAATTATTTTAAGCTGAATCAACAAATTGTTTTTTATTTAAGCACCTTTATTTTTAAGAGTGTAGATACTTACGCTTAATATAATAACATTATATTGTGGAGTACTAGTTTAGTGATAACAAACAGCTTGACTGTTTAACTATTGATCTAGTTTTGGTCCTGCTTTGTGTTTTAAAAAAGCTTTTCAAAACCACTAGCTATCATTTTTATCTGGTTAGTGCCATTTTAAAGAAACCATTTAGAATTTAGACTTTGAACCTCTGCCACTCCATCACAGTGCAACACTGCAGCTATACTGTACTTTACCTACACATATTCTGCTAGTTGACTAGTTTAACCAATTTAATTTAACTTATGATTTAATTTAATTCAATAAAATGCTAATTGAATCTCAGTACAGAACAACTTGGTTGCAATTGCATTGCAACACTAAATAAATGTTTTATTAAGGGTTGTATTAAAACATTTGTTTGAGTGGACTGAATGAGTCAGTATTTTCTTTTTTTTTTTGATCATCTTTGTGTCTGTACAGTCACTGCTATCTGCACCCGGTGGACCAGACGAGGGATTACACCAGGATTAAACATCCTAATCTGACACACACTCTGATTGGTCCTGAATAAGGAAGCAGTGATACTGTATGCAGAGAGCAGTGCTCAGCTCTAAAATGGTGGAAGAACTGAGACAGAGAGAGAAAAGAAACGAATCCGTTTCAAACACGTACAACCCTGCGTATATCTACGAAAATACGACCAGCATGTATATGTGTACACACGCTTGTGCTTTATCGTACACAAATTAACCCACTCACAACCTACTGTTCAGAATTCTGACTTTCTCGCAGCAAACCGTTAGCTGCTATTACAGGAAAAAGCATCACCAAATTCACTATTGATCGTCTCTCTTTTTCTGTTCCTCTCTGACAGGTATTTGACCTTCCTCTTCTTTTCTTTGGTTTTCACAGCAAAAGAAATGAATAGAGAGATGGAAAGCTTAACTGCAGGAGAGCTGTTTTAAAGCTTTGGGAACAGTGGGGTGGTGGGAGGGCGAGTTTGGCTGCTTTAAGCCGAGCTTTGACTGCTGGTTTATCTTTATTATCGAAAACCATAATTGAAAATCGACCCATGGCTCCAGTATTTTAGATTCGGAGGCGTGCTTCCAAAATATTGTCAATAACAAACCGTTTGAGCGTCTTTTTTCATTTGTTTTACGCTAGGCCTACATTCGCGTGGGCGTCTGAGTATCAAGTGTCGTGTTCAAAATATTTGACTGTAATGGATATTTTTTGGTCCTGTTTTTAAACAAACCATTTCATAGATGGACTTGTCCAGAGGTCCAATTCAGTGACACTTTTACCCTCTAAAAGAGAATAAAAAACGAAATCCGGTCATCGTTTGAACACTCTGCTCTTTCGTTCTCAGGAGGTAGCCTTTTTCGTGCTACAAAATGATTCAAAAACGATCATATTTAATTCAAACTAAAATTAATCTGTTCGGCAGCCAGATGGTTATGAGTCTCACATGAATTCAGAAGACAGAGAAGGAGAGAGAGAGAGACATTTTCCCTCAGGACAGCGCAGGGATTATCGTGCTCGCTGGAAAATTTTGATTTGCTTTGTGAGCGCGGGCCCACACAACTGCCTCCATTTTCTGCATGTGTTGTCCAATTATATAGCTCACAGTGTTTCAAAGTATGCTTGTGTTCTGTCTACATTGCCAAATGACTGTTTTCATACATCAGCTGCAAACTTTAATGTCATAACTGAAGAACAGCCATGCATTCGCTTTATTATTATTGTTTTTTAAGGCTGCCTGTTACACTGTGAGGACAGGACAATAGGAGGGTTCAGAGCGTCCTGACTCGTGGTGACCCCCTTTGTTCAAGCGAGGACACACAGACAGATGGTTCGAGCCGTCCTGGCGAATTTGTTACCTTTCCGTATGACGTGCAATATGTCGACGTCCCGACCGAGCGCGCGCAGAGACAGCAGCTGTCCATCCATCACGAGTGTCAATGCGGAATAAACGTGTCTCTCTGCTCGCTAATGTGGCTTGAGACACTCCAAGCGTAATGAATCTGATGATATAATGTTTGTGTTCTGGATGATGATGAGGAGGATAATGATATAAAATTGCCTTATGCGATTGTTTCAGCCTAATTTTTGATAAGGCGTCCTGCATTAGTGATGCATATCGATCGTGACCAAACCGGTTATATTAAAAGCGTTAAAAAACAGGACTGGAGGAGAAATCTAAAATGGAGCAAGAGAATAATAAACACGTATTAGTGATGGAGGCATTACAGGCCTGTGTGTTCACTCCCCACGCGGCCCCTCGTCATTTCTGGCCGAGTCTTTGGAGAAGGGTTGTGTGGAATTGGGGTAATTTGCGTGAACGGGCATTGATTTACATTCGCGGCAGAGGTTAATGACAATGTCGTTCCTCGCCGCCTGTTCTTTTCATTGTAATGTTGTTAGGGAGAACCCAGGGCCGCACACCCCGCCCCCTGTTCCCCTCCTTAATATACGACTGCCAGCGCGACCTGAAACGCTTCCAATTTGCTTGAACGTTCGCGTGGAGATCTGTAACTCCTAATAGATCTTGTGCAGAAGGGCGTTTTCTCAGTTACCGCTGATTTGTTCACGGAAACAGAGGACTGTAATGTGTGCATGTATTAATGTTTATTGAATACAAATTCAATGTTGACTGGTCTCTTTTAGAGAGAGCTTAGAAATGTAACATACTAAAGTCTAAAGTACTTAAAGACACTTATATAGCACGTGCCTGTTTTACTTTCTGAATTTTTTAACAAAACTTATGTTGAAATACAAATTTCTGTCTGTATTTTTTTTTTGTTTGTCCATCTATGCTCACCAAGTCTGCTTTTATTGGTCAAAAATACAGTAAAACATTAATATTATAATATATTATTACAGTTTTAAAATAATTTGTCTTTTAATATATTTTAAAATGCGATTTATTATTTTGAGTTTATTAGCAGTCATTACTCCATTCTAAAGTGCCACATGAACCTTCATAAATCATTCTAATATGCTAATTTGCTGCTCAAAAATATTTATTGTTATTATCAGTGTTGAAAACAGTTGTGCTGCTTAATGTTTGATAAATAGAATGTTATTAAGAACCTTTAGCTGTATCCCAAATGATGCACTATACACTATGCATTTATACATACGCACTATGCACTTAGCCATGTAGTGTATGAATTTTAGTGTATGAAAGTTTATTTTGTCATTTATAAACAGAGTCTAATAGCCCCTCCCCCTTCGCTACATATTTAAAGCTGCGATTTAAGTGCATCTTCCGGGTATTTTAAATCAAAGTCCCTTTACGGCAAGTCATTTCACTTGGTGGCCATCTTTGAAACGCCTCTCGGGTATGCAAGTGCAGCTCCTAAATCTTTAAATGGGGAAACATCAAATTCTTCAAAACTGTTCACCAAGCTTACAATTAAATTTCATATTTGAAATCTCAAATTTCCAGTGAAATCTGACAAGAACTGCCTAGTAGCATTAAAAAAAAGCTTGTTTTTTCAAGTCGGGATCAGCCAGTGCGCATGCGCATTACTGAGCGCACATCTCAGAAAGCTGACAGTTTCTATAGCAACCGGGACTTCTAACGGCAGCTGCAGTGATGCGCTGACTTTACAGATTAGCGATTGGCTCATTTATTCAGAAGGCGGGGCTTCACAGCCATAATGAGCGTTGCATTTTTCCCTATTCAAAACTATACGAGTGACAGGTCTTGGGTATTCTATAGTCTTTGTTTAAAGTGCACATTTTATTTTTGGAATTTTCAGTGTGAACACACTGCTCGCACTATTTATACTAAACACCATTATAGAATAGTGCATAAGTATGTGATTTGAAATAGAAACCTTTTACCTGTGTCTTTACTTCAGTTTTGATCAACTTAATGCATTTATTTGAATAAAGTATAATTATTTAAAAAAATGTTACTGTCTCTAAACTTATGAACAGTAGTGGACTAAACATATCAGACTTTAAACATATTCCTGACAGTGAAAAGAATTAGTAGTGGTGAATACTTAAGTGATGTAAGTATTAAAGCCATGACAATATTATTTTATGTTGTACTCTTTTTAGGTTAATATTAGTGTTGTTAAACTGTCACTGGTGTGGTACCCTTTCAAAAGGTACTAGTTTGTACAATGTAGGTACTAAATGTACTTTTAAAGTACTAATATGTTACACTGGACCACAAAACCAGTCTTAAGTCACTGGGGTATATTTGTAGCTATAGCCAAAAATACATTGTATGGGCAAAAAATATAGATCTTTCTTTTATGCCAAAAATCATTAGGAAACTAAGATATTTTGTAAAATTCCTACTGTAAATATATCAAAACTTAATTTTTAATTAGTAATGTGCATTATTAAGAACTTCATTTGGACAACTTTAAAGGCGATTTTCTCACTATTTAGATTTTTTTGCACCCTCAGATTCCATATGTTCAAAAAGTTGGCCAAATATTGTCCTATTCTAACAAACCATACATCAATGGAAGCTTATTTATTCAGCTTTCAGATTATGTATAAAGCTCAGTTTTGAAAATCTGACACTTATAACTGGTTTTGTGGTCCAGGGTCACATATGTACTTGTAAGATACTAATATTGTGCCTTTTGTGTAGGGCTGGTATTAATAGAACTTTCACGATTCGATTGCGAAACTAATCATTTCTTGGGAATTAAAAACTGATATTGTTTCATAAAAGTTGATTGAAATCGAGAAATCAATATTTTTACCTACTTTTGTACCTCTCTGATAGCACACGTACATCTCGGAGATGTCTGTTTGATGTCTGCTTTTACATCTGCAAGACATATTTTTTAGATTGTTTGTCCATCTGCAATACATCTATAGGACATTTCCTATCAGATGTCACATATACGTCTATTAGATGTCTTTAAGATGTTTATAGTTTAGAATGTATGTAAAACTGACATCTTACAGACGTCTGTCAGATGTTTGTACACAGCAGATGCTTTCCAGATCAAGTGATCTTTAACAGACATCTTGCAGACGTATGGGTGCTATCTGGGTCAGGGTACTGCCCCAGTGAAAATAGAAATATGGCAGGTAGATTTGGATTAGTCTAATAAAGAAAATGTTTCAATTCCCCGGTTTCCTTTAAATGGAACCTGGATGACAACTAGCCTGTCAGGTAGACTATTTTACATGCACACATAACACACTCATTAAGACAAGGAGTTTAGGAAAAAAAAAAAAGGTGGTAAACGAAGTAGCAGGTCATGATAAGAGATCAACCTTGATTTCTGTCAGTATAATTAATTTAACTCACAAGTGCAATGAAAGTCTTCCATCCTCTTTTCTGTTGCCGAAGTTCAAGGTTGTTTAGTAAGTTATTGCTTTGACCGGTGTGGCAATTCTGACTCTATCATTCACTAATGTTACTAAATGGAATCTCAAGGAAACCATTATGAGTCGACCCTCCAAAATATATGCTATAACAGGTTCAACACAATTGAAATAGACGTCATGCGGGTTTTGAGAAATATCCCAAAAATGTTTGCGAGGCATTATCACTGCAGAGATGGAAATGCACAGAAGTGTGCTCGTTCATTGATGTTGTATTGAAATTTTTCAGCTGTTCACTAGCAGCTGTGGTATGCACCAGTCTAATGAGGGTTTCTTGGGGTTTTGGTCCTGCTGTAATTGTAGCAGTGTATTGCAAAGAGAATTCTCCAGTATGTCAAGCCTTCTTTAGAGGACTGAGATGCTTTCCTATGTTTCTTTTCATGGCGCAAATTATCTGTGTGGTTCTCAAAAGACAGCTCATAAATTCCAAATAGTTAGTGTGTTTGTCATGTCTCTTTCTCTTCATAATCTAGTGCACATTTAGAAAAAGGTTATAGTTAAGATATGTGTGCTGTTTAGTTTCCAACTTCCCTTCAGTGAGGGTGGGTCTGTTATGGCCAGACTGATTAGCAACAGTGGTATATGGAAGTTTGTATTTATAATGTTGAAGCTCTTTTAACTTTACACACCGTTCTTATAAGAGTTCAAAGTTCCAGTGCTATTATACTGCGTTATACTTCACCAGTTAAATTAAAGAACTGGAGCTAACTGTGTAACTCAATTTTACAGTAAATAAAAGAGCAGCAAGCAGTGATGAACATAATATGATTATAAGCAGATAGAGGCAATTTCATCAAAACGGAGACTTTTGGTGGCCGCTGTGCTGATACACGCTCTCACATTCACCAAAATCTGTGGCCATCTGTCACACACTCATCTTCTCTCACTATGTGTATACTACACTCCCTTAAACACCAAATCAAGCTTGCTGTAGAGAGAGAGAGAGACAGAGAGAGACGTGATGTATGTCATCAGTTATATTCTTGCTGACTCCCTGGACTCCTTCCAGCTCGAGCAGCACAAATCTCTTGATTACGTTAAATTAGCACAGGCATGCCAACTCGATGACCTGAGTTTAATTTAGTTCTCCACTGATTGGTTGTACTTTAATTAGTATTCCTTGATGAGTTAAGCATCACGATTTCTATTGCTCATATTCAGAGTTAAGGATTTGATCAAAACCCAACTCTAACCGTATGTGTCCCCTGGTGTGGGGTGAGTGGAGTTGGACATTTTCTGTTCATTATCTATGGGATCTGGGTGACAGCTTGTGCAATGAATTGTGGGATTGACAACTGTGTGGAGTAAGAAGTGAAAGCTTTAAAAAGTTGGGAAATGCTGAACTTTATGGAAATAAAAGGTGAAAAATGCCAAGCGGCAGCCAGTCATTGTGAGCCAAAGTTGTGATGTCTGTCAGAAGGGTTGCCAAATCTGTTGCCAATTTGTTACTGAAGTTCCTCATCTTGCAATATATATACATAGTAGTGCATTCACTGCATAGTAAAACAATTCAGCCCTCTCTATTGACTTTGTATTGTGGAAGCTGCCTCCCTGTCATTTATGATTTATGAAAAAAAAAAACAGAATAATGCCTAAAAGCTGCTGAGTGACAAGATGTACAGTAAACAACCTAAAAAACCCAGAACTATGTTTTAATAAGCTTTCGACCCAAGAAACGAGCGTTTAAGGGCACAAATAGTTGTAGATGTCAGGGAATTTCACGTTGGGCCATTTTGATCCGAGTTTGATCATTTCTCCAACAAAAGGAAGGTAAGGAAAAGGGGCACTGACACAGACCGATTAAAATTTAGTTTCTCAATATATCTCCTCCTCCCAGGTTCACACTGAGTGGTGAAATAATCCTTTGGCATGGTTAAAAATAATGTTTCTTGTCGCCAATTACGTTTCCATCCAGTGGGCGAAGTTCTTAGATGAATATGACACGTTGCACTCTCTTGTATTTTTAAATGCTCTTTTTTTTTTTTTTGGTTGACAACATAGTTTTGGGTTTTTAACTTGTTTACTGTACACTAGCAGCTTTTAGACATAGTTCTGTTTTTTGTTAGTCAGAAATGACAAGGATGCCCTACTCCCCCGCCCCAGTGGGCATGGTTTTCAGATATGGTTTTCGCACTATTTCTAGTTCTGCACTAAACAAAAACAGTAGACGGGCTGAATGAAAAGGGGAAAAAGGGAAATTTACTTTCTGACAGCAGGTGGCGCTTATGGAACAGTAGCGAGACAGCATTTTCTTGATTACAGCTGTAAACAAGGAAGTGCAGCACTTTTAAATACTACATTAATGTGCATTATACAGAGGTAAGATGAAAAAAAAAATACCATCTACATTTTTCTGAAGACAGTTCCCATCAGAGATGCATTCATATAACCCCCCCATTACCAATTCAGAATTTAGGATTTTCTTCCAGTATTTCACGCATTGTGAATGGTGAGTTTGCTCCACCTGCTACAATATTTTTTCCTCTTTGTGTTCTTCTTCAGCGTCTCTGGCTTCTGTTAACAGCAGTTTGCAGTTAATTAATTAGTTTTGTGTTATTAATAGTTCTAAAAGAGAGGCTGTGGGGATGAAGACAGCAACTCTCATGATTCCACACTCAATCACAGCGTCATCAAACTATGCCTTTGTTTTTTGGTTTGTTTTGAATATGTGCCCTCTAGTTGTGAAAACTAACATATTGTGACTTTAAAGGAGTCCACTTAAAGTCCACTTCCAAAACAAAGATTCACATGTAATGTACTCACCCCCTTGTCATCCAAGATGTTATTGTCTTTCTTTCTTCAGTCATAAAGAAATTGTTTTTTTTTTTTTTTTGAGGAAAACATTCCTGCATTTTTCTCCATATAATGGACTGGTATGGTGCCCCGATTTTGAACTTCCAAAAGGCACTTTAAATGCGGTTGTAAAGGATCCCAGCCGAGGAAGCTGGGTCTTATCTAGTGAAATGACTGTTTTTTTTCATTAAAATAAAACAATTTAAATACTTTAACTTCAAATGCTCGTCTTGCCTTTCTCTCCCTGAACTCTGTGTATTCTGACTCAAAACAGTTAGGGTATGTTGAAAAACTCCAATCGTATTTTCTCCCTTAATTTCAAAAATCATTTCAAAATCACCGACCCAGTCTTTGCAAAGTGAACATGCAAAGAAGATCAAAATACCCTTAACAAAAAAGGTAAAACAGCGATATAGGATGATTTGAAGTTGAGGGAGAACATGAGATGGGAGTTTTTCGACATACCCTAACTGTCATGAACTGGAGCAAAAACAGTCTAGGCAGAGTAAGACAAGACGAGCGTTTGGCATTAATGTATATAAATTGTATTATTTTTATTAAAATATCAGATCGTTACGCTAGATAAGACTCTTCTTTCTCATCTGGGATCGTTTACAACCGCATTTGGGATCATTTGAAGCTGCATTTAAACTACATTTTGGAAGTTCAAAATTGGGGCACCATATCAGTCCATTATATGGAGAAAAATCCTGAAATGTTTTCCTCAAAAAACATCATTTCTTCACGACTGAAGAAAGAAAGACATAAACATCTTGGATGACAAGGGGGTGAGTAAATTATTTGTAAATTGTTGTTCTGGAAGTGGACTTCTCCTTTAAGAGAAGAAACAGTAATAAAATTGACTCTTATTGCTTGGGGTGTAAAAATAATGTCATTTCTTTTTTTACTTTGCAATTTAACAAATACTTTCTTAAATGAGCCTCCGAAATGAGACGCAACAAATGTGTATGATGTCATTATGTACATGGTCATCAAGGATACGCAGAGCTAATGTAAGCAGTCATACAGTTGTTTTCAAAAGTCTCCGTTTTGATTCATTTACACTGAGGCTATGTTAACATTAGTGCGTTGTTGTTATAAAACGTATAACTTTTGCTACGGTTACACCGTTTACCGGATTGTTTTTTGCTCTAAAATGCCATTTTTTAAATGAAAATGTAGCGTAGCCACAGAATTACTTTGAAAGTCTCCGTTTTGGAGTGTCAAAACGCTGGAGTGTTGTAAACGACAGTTATGCATTTTAAAACGAAAATGCACTAGTGTAAACGTAACCTTAGTCAGAAGTGTATTCAGCTGAAAGGGATTCACTCTTAATTCAAGATGCTGTCTACATTGCTTATTGCCACTTGTACAAGTATCCTAGTTTTTGAAAAAGTCATACTGTGTGTGTAATACAAACCGGTTTGAACCGGTATATCGCTTAGCACTAGGTGCAAAATCAGTTGTCTAATTAATCAATTTTTTTAAGTTTTGTCTAAGACATGGGGATGGACTCTGTTACCTTTGTAGTAAGCAACCACTTAGAATAACAATATAACCACACTTTGGCAACCACCTTGTTGCAGCACTCAAATTTCCAACCAGCTTTTTATGCTTATGATGAAAATCGATCATCAGCCCATGTGCCACAACCATAAGCTCAGTCAGATCAAAACATTCTTTGTGGATCTACACAAAATCAGGGCTTCACATCCTGATCGGGTTCATGTGATTATTAGTAGAATCTCATAACATCTATATTGTGCAGATTTGAGAAGATCTGATTCTGGTTCTGTCCTGAATGAGGCTCGGCAGCGCCTCCTCTCTGCGGTGCCTCTGTGGAAGTGTGTCACGAGCAGCCGAACCTGTGAAGCTCTACCGCAGCACCACTGAGAGTGTTATTGCCGGTGACAGTGCACTCCAGTGTAGAGCACCGCATCCGTGACTGGAAGAACCCGTGGGATCGAAACCACCTCCTAATGTTCATTCCCAAATCTGAACGGACCATATGGAGTCCAAACCGTCCACCCCGAAGACTCCTTCTAATTTTAGAATGATTGTCTTCCTTCTGTTGGGGTCAAGGTCGGTTGAGGGGGGAAGGTCAATAGCAGCGACGCATCGGTCCGTATCAGTTTGTATATATTCATGTTTGCATGATGAGGTGCCGTCTGAGTCCCATGAGGAGCTTGACCTTTTTAACCTTTAGTCCCTCCCCAGGCCGGCTGGCGCACGTAGACGTTACAGCCAGTGACCCCCATGGAAAACACACGCAGATGCACCGAGAACTGCCACGCTTATGTTGATCTGCATACCAAATGTAATACAACCCCAAAATTCAGATTCGACCCCCCACACGTGAACTCTGACCTCCCCGACATAATTAGAGACAGCGAGCGAGCTCTATTTGTCTCATTTTGTGGGTAATGTGGTGATGGAGGGGAGAGGTGGGGGAGGGATGTTGGTCCCCACCTGACTCAACCCTCCTCCACATCACTCCCTCGGACTCCTCCTCAGGGGGAAGAGGATTTATTGTGCACGCGCTAGCGTGTGTGTGAGGGAGAAAGGCACGTGCCAAGTGTCTGGTGCTGAATCATACCCCCCCTTTCCCCCCAAACCTCGAGGCCACATTGAATTTACACACAACACACTCTTATGAACACACACACAGTATAGTTTCACAGCATAGCCAGTTATTAACACTGAGACACTCACACATTCACAGCTGAGAGTGAAAGTGTTTTAACAATTCTGTCATCTTCAGATGCAGTATGTCGTAGTGTCCAGTATAGACAGTTCAGTGTGGTTTACATTGGGTTGAACTTTATTAATGTGGCCTGGATTTGTTGACATACGGAAACATCCTTACAAAATAAATAAATAATAAAAAAAATGAACACTTTCCTGTCGATATACTGTAGTGTTGCACAGCATCATGGTCCACGAGCAGTATAGCCAGTAGCCATGGAAACAAGATATATGTAGGTTTGGCTCCTCATGGAAAATGTCTTTTTTAATTCTGAAAAAATGTACAATATCTATATATCTAGTATTAAAATATGCGTAATAACAAAACTATATTGTTACGCATCAGAATAATATACCAGTACCACACATACTGTTTGTGTGTGTACATATATGTATATATATAATCACATTGTATTTATATTTAATATTTTTGTCTCTGTTTATGTAATAAATACATATAGATAAATAGAAGTTGTTATTAGTATTAAAATGAGCATAATATAAAAATTATGTAGTTACACATCAATAAAATACATCAATACCACACATACTGTGTGTGTGTGTGTGTGTGTGTAATAAATATATATATATATATATATATATATATATATATATATATATATATATATATATATTAGGGATGTGACGAGATCTCGTGCTACGATATATATCTATATATATAAAAAATATTGCATTGTATCTATATAGTATTAATATATATATATAAATTTATAAAATATTGCATTGTATCTATTTATCTAGTATTAAAATATTCATAATAACAAAATTCTATAGTTACGCATCAACATAAAACATCAATATCACACTGTGTATACACACACACACACGTGTATGAGTATGCATATATATATATATATATATATATATATATATATATATATATATATATATATGCATACTCATACACATATAAATATACATATACAGTCTGAATATGCATACATACACTACACACACACACACACAGATATATAAATATATATATATATATATATATATATATACACACACACATACTCATACTCATTCTCATATACATATACATATACTTATACATATACAGTCTGAATATATACACACACATTGTTTTTTTTTGTTTGTTTTTTTTTTTTTTTTTTACATATTTACAATTACACATTATACCTAATATTTTTAAATATCTGCTTTGTAGCTGTTTATTGCAATAATTTGAGTTGATAATCTTTTTAATTAGTCCTCATAATCCAGCTCTCAGAAATGGAGATTGAATCTTCATCTGCATAGATTTTTTTTTTTTGCTAAAACCCACAAGTTTCTTCCCACACACTCTCTCTCTCTCTCTCTCTCTCTCTCTCTCTCTCTCTCTCTCTCTCTCTCTCTCTCTCTCTCTCTCTCTCTCTGTCTCGCTCTCTCTCACACACACACACACACACACACACAAATTTTTCTCGTGCTTGTTATTGGTGTGAATGAGCAAAAAGGATTCTCTTCAAATGTGTTAACTCCACTTTTCCATCCTTATTTCCCCCTCCACAGTCAGACTGAGCTCTCATGCACACACGGTCACCCAGCACATCATCCACACAGACTGTGGAATCAGAGTTTATTAATAATACAAATGGCTTTCTTAATGTGCTGCTGCATTTGAGTAGGTACGCTCAGCCGTTAATCACACTAACATCAACACTGTGTGTGTGTGTTTGTTTGTTTTGCACATGTATCCTCAGATTCCATTGTTTTCTATATCTGCCCCTGAGTCAGCAGTTAGTTGGTAATCATGCCACAGTGGTTTTAATTGCTCTGTTAATTGATAGGAAACAGAAAGGCTCTAATTAGATGTAATGATACGAGGCACTCTCTGTCACTGTGGAGCTAATGATTTAGCACGCTAGCACCAGACTGGATGCTTCACGAGAGATTTACATATGAAAAGCATGTGTGCGAGTGTGTTTGTGTGTGTGTCTGTGATAGGGAGAGGGGAAGAGAGAGTGGGGTGAACATAGAGAAACAGAGATCAAGTTGGAGAGCATTTGTTAAGAACAATAGGGAAGAACAGAGGGAGGTTGAGTGAAATTCAAGCTGTAGTGTTTCATCGGTGCAAACTATAGAGAGACCTTTGCTGGCTTGAAGCGTCGGGTTGCGCTGTAGATGCGCACTGCTTCAATCGACAACCCTGCAAAGCTGCTTTTCTAAGAAAAGAAGCTTTGCGGAGAGAGCAATTGCCTTAATATTTTTTGATACGGCATCCTTAAAGGGATAGTTCACCCAAAAATAGTAATTCTGTCATCATTTTCTCAGCCTCATGTCGTCTAAGACCCTTCTAAAGGGGGTTCTTCATCTTTGGGGACTTTTATGTCCCAGAGGTTCATTTTTTTTTTTTTTTGAGTTTTCTATTATGCCTTTATTATTTACATTTGCTCATTGTTTTATTCTTGTTTTATTCAAAATTCTAAAATGCATATAAATGAATTATTCGGTTTTTACAAACAATAATAAACTGGTTGTAAACGGAGAACAGTTGTAAAATGTAATTAAGCTACAAAATTATAAATAAAACAATTACTAAAAATAATATTTTAGTTTTTAACAAAAAATATACAGTTGTATTTATCTTATACTTCATATTCATGTTAACTATTTGTAATATTATTAATAATCTAAGTATATAAATTAACATAAAAAGCTAAGTTTCACTAGACTGTAAAACTAGAAATAGTTTATAAATATGAATTATTACATGTGTAAAAACAATAATGATTACATGTATCTTGTGCTTAATGTTCATGTTAACTATTTTTAATATATATTATTAATAATATTAATATATAAATTGACTTAAGAAGCTAAGTTTCACTAGACTGCAAAACAAGAAATAGTTTATAAATATGAATTATTACATCTTTTAAAACAATAATAAACTAGGGTTGTAAAATTAAAATAATTTAAAACACTTACTAAAAACAATAGTTTTTTTAAAACAAAAAATATACAATTATATTTATCTTATACTTAATATTCATGTTAACTATTTGTAATATTATTAATAATCTAAGTATATAAATTAACATAAAAAGCTAAGTTTCACTAGGCTGTAAAACTAGAAATAGTTTACAAATATGAATTATTACATGTTTAAAAACAATAATAATTACATTTATCTTCTGCTTAATATTCATGTTAACTATTTTTAATATATAATAATAATAATAATTAAAATATACGAATTGACTTAAGAAGCTAAGTTTTATTAGACTGCAAAACTAGAAATAGTTTATAAATACGAATTATTACATCTTTTAAAACAATAATAAACTAGGGTTGTAAAATTTAAAATAATTTAAAAATCAAAATAAAACACTTACTAAAAACAATATTAGTTTTTTTTAACAAAAAATATACAATTATATTTATCTTATACTTAATATTCATGTTAACTATTTGTAATATTTATTGTTAATAATCGTGATATATAAATTAACCTAAGAGACTAAGTTTCTCTAGCTTGTAAAACTAGAAATAGTTTTTAAAAATAAACTATTACATGTTTAAAAACAATATTAAACTAGAGTTGTAAAATTAAAATGTAAAAATAAAAGTAAAAATATGTACTAAAAACAATATTTTATTTTTTTAACAAAAATAAATAAATATACAATTACATTTATCTTATACTTAATGTTCATGTTAACTATTCGTAATTTTTGTTTTTAATAGTCTTATTATATAAATTAACTTAAGAAGCCAAGACTGTAAAACTAGAAATAGTTTATAAATACAAATAATTACTTTGAAAGAAAAATAATAAACTAGGGTTGTAAAATTAAATTAATAATTATAAAATAAAAAACAACAATATTGTAATTTTTTTTAACTTAAAAAAATATTTGATTTGTTTACACATTTAAAATCAAATATCAAATGTGTTAAATCAAATAAATATATGGGAAAAAGGAATCATTGATTTAAGCAAATGTACTGTGTTAAAAAGCATCATTAATAAGCCATCATTTCCAACCTACAGAATAAATAATAATATTTGATAATATTGAATAAAGCTTAAGCTTATAGATAAAATGATAAATGTAAAGTATAAAAATAATAGTAAAAACAAGGTAAATATTTTTGTATAACCACCAAAAATTAAAATAATGCTAAAATAAAAAAATAATAAATATTCTATTTGTTTACCACCATGTGACCATTATATCAGAAAGCGTGAACATGCAAACGTATTAAATCAAGTAAATATTATATGTCAAAGCAGCAGTGCCAAAAAAGGGAATTGTTGATCTAAACAAATGTATTATGTTTAAAAAAAAGTATTTTGTTACAACAATTTCTATATTTTTTTTCAATTATGGCTGTCAGTTATGCCATCATTTTCACAATACAGAATAAATAATACTTGATAATACTTTTAACACATTATAAAATGAAGCTTGAGCTTGAGATAAAATAAAATGTTAAATATGAAAATAATAGTAAAACGTCTTTTTCATTCCATCTGCAATTTTGTCAAATTATGCAAAAAAAAAAATCTGCCAATAGTGTTTCATTGTGTGTATTTAAAATACAAAAATGCCATGAAATTAGTCTTAGCAAGACAAAGTAGTCAGCCGTTTCATTCCAGAAATGTTAAAAATGTCATTTCAACCACAGAATGTAATAATTTCAGATGTACTGAAAATAACACTCTGCTGGGAATTTTATGACTTTCAGGGAAAAAAAAAAAAAAAAACCTCTTAATTCTCCAGTGATGCATGGTGAACATTGTTGGACGATGGCTTTCGGTTTTTGAGAGTTTGAAACAACGTGACGGTGAGATGACAGAATTTCCATTGTTGAGGAAACCATTTCTTTAACATCTGAATCTGTCAAAAAAAAAAGGCAAGGTGGGTGAGAGTTAAAGAGACAGAGCAGGAGAGAGATGAAAGTCTTATCTCTGTGAACAGAGCCAGATAGGCTATCATTTATCTGTTTACAGACAGATGCTCTGATATAGTGAAATTACTGCAAAACATGTGAGTGACAGAGTGAAGGAGAGTGTGAAAGAGAGCGAGGGAGGTGAAAGGAGAGCTGGAGTGACCTTGCTTCGAATCCCGGTTGGACGTTTGACATTGGGCCATGTTGCAGGGCGCAGCAGTGGTTATCTCCGATAGCACGAGCACGAGCGATTCGCTCTCGGCGACGGTGTGAAAAAAAGCCTTTCGTAGCTATTTCATGCCTGTTCGATGATGCTTTGTTTTTTTTGGTGCTGTAAGTTATGACAATGTACAGAAACGCTGTATTTTCTTCCGTGATAGGCTCATATTTCAGTCTAAGAGATGTGCTGTGATATTGGCTTCTTGATGCAGGACTCTCACTCGCTGATTTGTTTCTCTCATCAGTCCCGTGGGTAATTTAGCTAGTGAAATCACACCTTTTCTTTCTCTCCGCTCTTCTTCGATTTCCTGTCCCAATGGTGGCCAATCACACAGCGGTGTCCTTGGGGGCCAGCCTTGGGTAGGGGGACGGATGAGGGGGGTCATGTTCCCCCCAACCCCCTCACCCTCTTATATTTATTGTGCCGGAGACGAGCCTTCTCTCTCTCTCTCTCTCTCTTGCGCTCTCGCTCTCTCAGTGGTCATATAAGATATATTGGTCACACAGTAGTATGAACAGAGGACAGGTTTTTTGTTGTGATGTTGTAAAGCAGTTAGTTTGCAGGTTAATTAAGGATTGTATTGGTTTCTCTATTAACCTGCTAGTAAAATACCAGAAGAAATGTACCCTGACCGCATTTTGATGGCACATTTATGAGCAGAGCTAAAGGTGCTCGCTATATCCTGTTAAATAATACAACGTACATTTATGTACAATAAGCGAAGCTTATTGAGTTCTTAGGTCAGTTGGAAACTCTAGATATATTGTTATATTAAAATATGTAGAAAAGTAGCTCCAAATTGTTAATTTGTTCATTAAAAAAATTTGAAATAATATAAAATTATATTTCAGATTCTTGTTTGCTTTTATTTTTTAATATGTTATTTTTAGTAGAAATATTTTTATTGCTTTTATTATTAACAATTACTTTTAGCTTACACTTATTCATTTTAACTATTTGTATTATTTATTATTAATAATCTTAATATATAAATTAACTTAAGAAGCCAAATTTCACTGGAATGTACAACTAGAAATAGTTTTTAAATACAAATAATTACATTTGAAACAATAATAAACTACATAAAATATTGTTTCATTTAATATAACTAATTTAACTAAATATATTTTGTTACCCGCTGATTTAATTTTTTTAGTTTAGTCAACTTGAAATTGTAAGTTATGTAATGTTAAATTAAATGACAACTATTTTAGTTGACTAAACTAAAAAAATTAAGTCAGCGGGGTAGCAAATTATTTTAAGTTGAAACAACTTTCTTTTTTTTCTTTTTTTTACAGTGTAGGGTAGTAAAATTAAAATAATTTTAAAATAAAAAAACAACAACAATATTGTAGTTTTTTTTTAACAAAAAAACAAACAAACAAATATTTTATTTGTTTACTGTCATGTTTCCATTAACCAATATCAGACAACCATGAACATGCAAATGTACTGAATCATGTAAATATTTGTGAATCATTGATCTAAACGAATTTATTGTGTTAAAAAGTGTGTTTAAAAATAATAAACTAGGGTTGTAAAATAAAAAATTTAAAAATCAAAATAAAAAAATTATTCTGATTTTTTTAACTAACAAATAAAAAATTATACAATTACGTTTATGTTATACTTAACATTCATATTAACTATTTGTAGTATTTATTATTAATAATCTTTCTATAGCCAAGTTTCACTAGACTGTAAAACTAGAATAGTTTGTAAATACAAATAATAAGTTAAAAACAATAATAAACTAAAAAAACCAACATTTTTTTGGACTATAAAAAAACTAGACTAGTTTTTTTAGACTATAAAAATAAATATTTTATTTGTTTACCATCATGTGACAATTAACCAATATCAGACAACCACGAACATGCAAATGTATTAAATCAAGTAAGTATTTTATGTCAAAGTTTTATGCCAAAATTTAAGAATCACTGATCTAAACAAATGTATTGCATTAAAAAGTATTGTGTTAAAATAATTTCTATGTTTTTATTAGTTAAGCCATCATTTCCAGCCCAAAGAATAAATAATACTTGATAATACTGAATAAATTTGGAGCTTATAGATAAAATGATAAATGTGAAGCATAAAAATTATAGTAAATAAAGGTCAGTGTTCCTAGAACAATTTTTGTGCATCTTTCATTCACGCTGTAATTTTGTCAAATGATACAGTGTGCCAATAGTATTTAATTGTGTGAATTTAAGATACTAAAATACTATAAAATCAGCCAGCCATTTAATTCCAAAAATGTTAAGTTAAAACTAGGAAATATTATGAGCTTTAGGCTGTAAATAAGGGTAAAAAACTTTGCCTTTAGAGTAAAAAATTTAATTATAAGATATACCCTCTAATTTTTTTTACCTTGACATTTTGCTTCTCAAAAAGAAAAAAAAAATGTAAAAGATTTTTATTGGAAGACTAAGCAAAAATATAGATTTATATATATAATTTATTTTTTAAACTTAGCAAGTACTGTTAATGAACACAATTAATGTTCAGTCTGTTTTTTTCTGTAACAAATTTTGAAACTGATTTTTGCATTTTATATCCCTTCCTTGTTAAAGTGTATTACAGTCTATAATGTGTCTTAAAGTGCATGTGTGAGTGTGTGTACTTTTGCTCAAGTGTGTGCATATGTATACATTTGTGTGTGTGTGAGACTACAAAGGCTGGCTAATTCAGATGAGGAACCGTGCCGGTTATCACACAGGAACACGCCACAGTGAGTGTATGCATGCTTTTGTTTCTGACTGTCTGTATTTTAATGAGCTCGGCCTATCGCTGCAGTGCTGCACGCTACAGCGGCTCTTCACGCAGGACAAGTGTGACAACAACCCCCCCGCCACCCCACCCTGCAGATTACCAAGCACGCACACACATCCATATATTAACATTCTCACCCAAATATCACAAACTAGCTCACGCACACATTACATCTACACGGCCCAGAAGCGAGAGGTGGGACTGCCGTCAAATACAGCTCGTCAGCAATGATGACTGTGAAGTACAGAACTAGAACATTGCATTGAAAAATGCGTATATGTATATATCAGATTGCATATATATCAGATTGCAGATTTTCAAATAGTTGTATCTCGGCCAAATATTGTCCTATCATACATCAATGAAAAGCTTGTTTATTCAACTTTCATGTGCCATAAATTGACCCTTATGACTGGTTTTGTGGTCCATGGTCACAAATATGAAGATCAGTTTGATGATATGATGAGTACTGTAAAAAAAAGTGAGTAGTAGTGTGATGAGTGCTGTAGTAAAATGTAAGGAGCAATGTGATGAGTATTGTGATAAAATGTGAAGCTCAATTTGATGATATGATAAGTACTGTGATAATACATTTGAGGAATAGTGTGATGATGTGATGGGAACTGTGATAAAAATGTAAGGAGTAATGTGATGAGTAACGTGATAAAATGTGATAAATAATATCATGATGTGATGAGTACTGTCATAAAGTGTGAGCATTAATGTAATGACGAGTACTGTGGTAAAATGTGAGAAGGAGTGTGATGATGTAATGGGCACTGTGATAAAGTGTAAGGAGTAATGTGATGAGTAACGTGATAAAATATGAGCAATAATATGATGACATAAGTACTGTGAGCCAGTTTGAAGATTAATATTAGGATGTCATGAGTACTATGGTAAAATGTGAAGATTAATGTAATAATGTGATGAGTACTGTCATAAAGTTTGCGGATTAATGTGATGACATGAGTACTGTGGTAAAATGAGAAGATTAATATTAGGAAGTAATGAGTGCTGTGATAAAATGTGAAGACTGATGTCATGAGTACTGTGATAAAATGTAAGGAGACGTGTGATGATGTGGAGAACTGTGATAAAATCTCAAGATTAATATGATGATGTGATGAGTACTGTAATAAATCGTGAGTAGTGTGGGATTTTAGTTATTTTAAAATAATTTAAATAACATTTTATTATAAAGAAGTTAACATTTTTATTTTTGTATTTTTATGTACAGTTTATGTTTGAGACAAGGACATGTTGGCACGACCTCACTAGTTACAGAAAACAAAATATGGCTAAAAACAGCACAAGAATGTTGAGGTAATTTTGCATTACTACAAAGTAATTTTTTTTATAATTTTCATCCAATTCACACATCAATATTTGTTTTAATTTCTGCTACATGTTATGAAAACTCAAATTTATTAACTTCAAGTGTTCGAAAAAATGCAGTGAACTTTTTTCTTTGCAGGTTGCTACTTTGGCACCGCTTTGACATTTTTAGTTTTATTAAGCTTTTCATTTTTTCTTTTACAGTGCACCACATGCTGGTCTTCACTGGTCAAGCTAAAAATGGGTAGCTTCATTTTGTTCCTTTTAGTTTAATAGTCCTTACACACCTCAGAGACTTGAACTCCCCCTCTCCCAAAGGACCCAGCTCTCTCCAAAACCTCTGGATAGTCAGTCACGTTCTCTCTGTTTCAAAAAAGGAGGCATATTAAACTGCCTCTCTCAGTGTTTAGAGTCCAGTGTAGCACATCACTGAGTTCTGTGTTTGTGTGTGCTTGTGTCTCTATGCATAATTGTATTATTATTAATTCTGCCTGCAGTGGAATATTGCAGGAAATTATTGTTACGGATTTTTCTTTGAGGGACAGTGCGTCCAATTAAAGAGCACCCCCCCTCCTTTATTAATAATAGCAGTGGTGAAAAGAAGAAGTCTGAGTCGGCTGCCATCTCTTTGCTGTGAAGTTATCAGCGCGGAGCAGGCACAAGCTGGTTTCACATCGCTGAATGCTCACTCAGTGGTGAACATACAGCATAGCCAGGACCACTCTGTCTGAATAAAGAAATAACCTCCTGTACGAGAGTGAAGTTTCTCCCTCTCTCTCTTTCACACACACATGCTGCTTTAAATACAGAAGGCGATTATTTCTTATAACAGGCTGGAATTCCAATTTTAAGGAATTTTAAAACACTCTTTGTATCGTCTAGTTGGCCAGCTCACACAGCCAGAGGTTTTCTTTCAGCACACTGCACCGATCCAAGAACAATCGCTGCTAATCTAAAAATATCAAAAGGCTACAGATTCCTCTACAACTTGATATCAAACCAGTTGACCTTATTAAACTAATTAGCTCAATTAGAAAACAAAAGCCTCCCCTCTGAACCCCTGGTCCTTTGTTGTGCCATGATTCCAAAGACAAGGGGGAAGGAGGGGAACTGGCACATTTGTTCACTGATACTGAGAAAAGAACAAATATTATTTTATATCATTAGCATAAACAAATGAGGGCAGCAGCCTTGTTAAAGCGTTAGTGGCTCGTTAGTGCCACAGCTGAGCCACCTGCCTGATCACCCGCTCCTGTTTGAGAGACCAAAGCTCGGTGACAATCACGGCCTATTCTTCAGCACAGCTCATTTGCATTTACAATTGAGGTTTAATTAATTAGTCTTGTTTGGTGGCTGGGTTTTATCCCTACTATACGAGATATAAGAAGGAATGTGATGTGAGGAGCAAGATGATAGAATTGAATAGCCAGTGGAAGAGCACTGTGATAATGTAAAGAACATTGTGATGATATGGAAAAAGTGTTGTCATCAGATGTGAGGAGTAGTGTGATATGATGAGTCAATACTGTCAGTACATGAGTACTGAAATGATATGTGAGGAATGTGATGAGGACTGTGATAGGATTTGTGGTATAATGTGATAATCTAAGTAAAAGCAAAGAATATAGTGATTGGGTATTATGAATTGTGAAGAAAATCAAGATTATGTTTAAATAGTATGTGTTGTTAGGAGTAATGTAATGATGTGATGAGTACTATGAAAAAATGTGAGGGGTAATGTGATGAGTATTGTGATAAAATGCAAGGAGTGGTGTGATGAGTATTGTGATTAGCCAGGTGGTCGCTAGGGAAAAGACAAACAAGCAAACAAAAATGGATGAACAAAAAAATGTTTTAAAAGCATAAAAAAGCCTAAAACTACATGTACTACAAATAGTGATATCTTTCTTCTTCCAAAACATCAGAGATCAACATATTACTGTGCTAAAGCATAACTCCATCTAATGACGGCTTCTTTAAATATGTCTTATATACAAACCTAATAAATTAACAGAACATGGAATAAAATGAGAGCCAGTGAATGATTATATACTAAACACAGTCTGTGATGGTAAACTGTTCCACAGTATTGTGATAAAATGTGAGGGGCAATGTGATGATGTTATAGGTACTGTGTTAAGATATAAGGTGTAATGTGATGAGTACTGTGATAAAATGTAATGAGGATTAATTTGACATGATGGGTACTGTGATAAAATGTGAGTAGTAGTGTGATGATAGGATGGATATTGTAATAAAATGTAAGGAGTAATGTGATGAGTACTTTGATAAAATGTGAGAAAAAGTGATCTGATACTGTAATAAAATACTTTAATAAAATGTAGGGGTAATGTGATGAGTACTGTGATAAAACGTGAGGAATAGTGTGATGGGTACTGTGATCAAAAGTAAAGATCAATTTGATGATATGAGTACTGTGATAAAATATGAGTAGTAGTGTAATGATGTAACGTGTACTGTGATAAACTGTAAGGAGTAATGTGATGAGTACTATGACAAAGTGTAAGGATTAATATGATGACATGAGTACTGTGAAAAAATGTGAAAAGTAGTGTAATGATGTGATGGTTACTGTGATAAAATGTAAGGAGTAATGTGATGAGCACTGTGATAAAGTGTGAGGATTAATATGATGATATGTGTACTGTGATAATGTGAGACATAATGTGACGTTGTGGTACTGCGATAAAATTTAAAGAGCAAGCATAAGTACTGTGAAAAATTGTGAGGATTAATGTGTTGTGATAGGCACTGTGATCAAATGTAAGGAGTAATGTGATGAGTACTATAATAAAGCATGAGGATTAATATGATGACAGGAGTACTGTGATAAAATGTGTGAAGTAGTGTGATGATGGGTACTGTGATAAAATGTAAGGAGTAATTGATGAGTACTATGATAAAGCGTGAGGATTAATATGATGACATGAGTACTGTGATAAAATGTGAAAAGTAGTGTGATGATGGATACTGTGATACAATGTGAGAATTTATATGATCGCATGAGTACTGTGATAAAATGTGAGTAGTGTGATGATGTGATGTGTACTGTGATAAAATGTAAGGATTAATGTGATGAGTACTATGATAAAGTGTGAGGATTAATATGAATACATGAGTACTGTGATAAAATGTGAGAGGTAGTGTGATGATATGATGTGTACTGTAATGAGTACTGTGATGAAGTGTGAGGATTAATATGCTTACATGAGTACTGTGATAAAAATGAGAGAAGTAGTGTGATGATGTAATGGGTACTGTGATAAAATGTGATGAGTAATGTGATAAAATGTGAAGATTAATATGGTGTGATGAGTACTGTGATAGATTGTCAGTATTAACATGATGATGTTATGAGTACTTTGATAAAGTGTGAGAAGTAGTGAGATGGTGTGATGGGTACAGTAATAAAATGCAAGGAGCAATGTGATGTGATAAGTACTGTGATAAAATCTAAAGAGTAATGTGATGAGATGTAAAGACTATACCTGCATTATTTTCAATACCTGTTTTCTCTTTTTTTTTGTACAGCCTGGCCAGAACTAAGGGTAGTTCAGTAGAACTAAGAGCCTGGTTACACCACAAATGAGGCGTGTTGTGATGGGTGAGAGAAAGAGGTGTCTTGACACATGCAGGAGTTTCTGCTGATGCACAAGAGATGTAGTGGAGCTTCTGGCAAGAATGTTCTGTCACAGTGTAAAACGCAAACAGCTGTGTCATGACCTTACACTATAAAATGGGTATTATGTCATGTTAATGACTTTTTCATTGAGATGTAGTTATAACAGTAAGGGTTTAATGGGAACTTTTACTTTTACTGAGATATTGTAGTTAGACATAATCACATTCCAACAATATTTAACTTCATTCTGTTCCAGTACTCCTTGACCCATCTCCTGCTCTCACTGGCAGAGGACTGAAATAAAGAAAGATAGAAAAACTGAGGCAGAGGGTCTTTTGGGAGTCTAGTGACCAGAAGATAATGTGCAGATGCCAGGATTCCCATATTTTCGTATTCTCATTATGTTTCTAATTAATTCCTAACTCATTATGCTCTCACTGACTAATTTGTACCCACAGCTGATTTGATTAAACCTGTCTCTATGCTAATGAGCATTTTTCCGTAATTTTACAGTTAGATTGGAGCATGCAGGGCTCGTCTCAAGTGTTTATGTGTGTGTCGAACAGCTCAAACACATTTAGTCTTCGATACACTACTCCAAGATGTTCTATTTGACTGTATTTGGCTCAATCTGTTCTTTTTTCCCCTCAGTCTCCGAATCCCTCCCTCCCGTCCTCTGTCTGATAACGCTGACTTGTGAGGACAAATGTTTGCGGTTCATCAGCAGAGGTTGAGATTTAACAAATGAAAAAACTGATGAATAAAATCTCTAAACACGAACCATGGCGGAAAAAATCCAATTAAAACTTCATTTGATGTTCCAAAAACCAGCGGGAAAAAAAGGAATTTCATTTAAATATTTCAGTGATAACCAAGAGAGAGAGAGAAGTACAGGGGAAGATTTTTTTTTTTTTTTTTTTAACGAAGAAGCAGTTGACAACATCAGCTCTGCTTCTTACTGTCTTGAAGATTTAAAGATTGTTTCAAAGCTTTCTTCAAGTGCAAAACATTGTGGAGTCTAACAGCCAAAGTTTTAATGCAGGACAAAAACCGTACACTTCCACACTTAAAGATCCGATCTGTTAGTTGAATGGCTTTAGCGCCGCTGTGTATGAGTGTGTCTACTCAAGCGTACGCTAGTTGGCAATTTTCAGGCTTTCCATATATGGTTGTTTGACCTACATATTCAGATCAGATACACACACAGGCACAGATACACATGCGCACACAGGAGAGAAACTGTCCTTTCAAATTACGCTCTTATGTTAACTCACATACATGCATAGTCTGCGCTGCTTTCTCATGGGTTTATGGCACATTTAACACATTCTTTTCTGCATGCTTCAACATTCCCAGCATAAATATTTGATGAAAACCCTTTAGAAGTAAGTGATGTTTAATTAATAGTTATTGGCAAAACAGAGATTTTTGAACATCTCCTAGAGCTGGCCCTTAGCTTTTTAGTTTTCTGATAATATTGATGTGCTGGGTGCTACGGAGACTTTGCTGATGAGTGGGAATTCTTTAAATATGCCGTCCGATCTCAGACAAACACGCACATACACAACTCGTCTGTTGAAGAATAATACTCAAGGCTTAGTGCAACTTCAAACACAGAAATATCCCTCGTCTCTCATCAGCCAGAGAACATCTGCAAAGTCATCTCACTGTTTTATGGCTTATGTGTGATGGCATATACACTTTAGGTTTCTTTTGATGTGTGTGTTTCCTAAGAAGAGAGAGAGAAAGCGTGTTTGATGGAATTTTTTTTAGGAAAAACAGTCACGGCCCTTCTTTTCCGAAGCTGAGAGAAGGAGCTAGAAAGAAGGAATGGAGTGAGTGAAGGAGAGCGAGGGTCCTAAATGAATAAATAAAAGCCATAACCACCCTCTAGTGCTGAACAGGAGCACTTAAAGCATTTTAACAAGAGGGTCACTTCATTAAATATTGACCTCCTGTCTAAAAACTCTCTGCAGGAACACTGCGACGCCTTACTATGACTAGAGGACAGAGAGTGATGAGGAGAGGGATAGGAAGTAAAGAGAAAGAGAGAACAGAAGCTTAAGTTAAAAACAGAGTGATGTAGCCAGGATGAAAATGACTCAGTCATCATATAAAGAGACAGACAAACACACACATTTGCATACTATGCAGTCATTTGGTGAGTGTATGTGTGTATGGTAGCGCAACATTGGGGAATGCAGGTTATTAATACTGCCACGATAATAATAATAATAATACAGTATTAGGACTTTTAATGTCATTCTTCTTCTTATGCAGAATAACTTTTTTTTTTTTAAATCTATAATTTCATTAATACATAGAAGACATACACTGAATTAATTTGACTAGTTGTATACGAACATAAATTTCACATAAAATGCATTTTTAAAGAAATGTAATTTCATTAATACTTCATATAATTAAGCATAATGTAACCTGTGTTTATATACTTGTCTAAATATTTTGTATTGTCAAATGTGTTGTCATGAGTATTGTCAAAATACTCTAATCTTTATTTTAATCTTTATATACAGTAGTATAGTATATATTTTTACAGTTGTAGTGACTGAGTACCATTAACATATACTGACTAATCTCACTTTGACTAGTGAATGAAAAATTATAAAATGGTTTCATGGTAGAGCCACATATGGAAATGCAGGTTAATAATAATAATAATAATAATACAATATTAAGACTAGTGTTTAATAATATTAATGTCGTTATTATTATTATTATTATTATTATGCAGAATAACTATGTTTTTAAAGAAATCTGTGTAATTTCATTAATACATAAGACATTTTAGTGCATTTTCTCTACAATGAACATATAAAAATCACTTCATTCACAATTCTTGTTCTTTTAAAATAATAATAATAATAATGCTGTTGTGGTGCACTGAAATTAATGTTTTACTGAAAGACCAAAAACAGTTCGTTTTCATATACAAAAAACTTTATTTAATTAGTTTATTAGTTTATTAGTAATACATTTGATTTATTTAATCTATTAATTAATTAAGTTGTTTAATAATCAAAACAATGCAGACATGTAAATTGCACATAACTGCTTTTTTAAAGAATTGTAATTTAATTAATATTTTATATAATTAAGCATAATGTAACCTGTGTTTATATACTTGTCTGAATATTTTGTATTGTCAAATGTATTGTCATGAGTACTGTCATAATCTTTATTTTAGTCTTTATATAGCATAGTATATATTTTACAGTTTAAGTGAATGACTACCATTAACATATATAGTCTTACTTTGACTAGTGAATTAATACATTTATTTATATAAATTAAGATGGTTTCAATCATTTTCACTTTCATCTTTTGAATGACCACCACAATTCATGATGAATCTTGCCATTATAATTTGGATATTAAAAACTTTAAAATCAGTAAAATTTGGAAAGAGGAGGTGATGAAGACTGACTTTTACATTTTTTTATACATTTTTATAAATATGAGAAAATGTTAGCAAAATATCTTGACACTTAATAAAAAATGGCCTCTTCTTTCTGTCAGGACAGTCACAATTTTTCAGTAACACTTTATAATAAGGTGTCATTTGTTAACGAACACGAATGAACAATGAACAATACATTTATTACACTATTTATGAATCTTTGTTAATGTTAGTTAATAAAAATAGTTGTTCATTGTTTGTTAATGGTAGTTCACAGTGCATTAATTAATGTTAATGAACAACTTGAGATTTTAATCATGCATTAAATTCAGAAATTATTATTAACTAAGATTAATAAATGCTGTAGAAGTATTGTTTATTCTTAGTTAATGTTAACTGATGTAGTTAACTAATGTTAACTAGAGGTGTAACGATACATGTATTCGTACAGAACCGTCACGGTTTGAATATTTTGAAGCTTTGAATGAGTATTGTCAAAATGTAGTCATTATTTCAATCTGTATATAGTATAATATATATTTTTACAGTTACAGTGACTGAGTAACATTAACATTTATACTGACTAATCTAACTGACTAGCGAATGATTGAATTGAGATTATAAGATAGTTTCAAATCATTTTCAGCTTCATCTATTGAATTGCCACCACAATTCATGCTAAATCTTACCACTATAACCACATTTTGGATATTAACAACTTTAGGTGAAATAATTGAAATTTGGAAAGCAGGAGTGATGAACACTGACTTTTACATTTTTTATACATTTTTAAAAACATAAGAAAATGTTAGCAAAATATCATGACACTTTAAATAAACAAAAAATGAATGGCCTCTCCTTTCTGTCAGGACAGTAGTTATTTTTCAAAAACACTTTACAATAACGTGTCATTTGTTAACATTAGTTAATGTATTAACTAACACCATGAACAATACATTTATTACACTATTTATTAATCTTTGTTAATGTTAGTTCATAAAAATGCAGTCGTTCATTGTTCATTTTAGTTCACAGTGCATTAACTAATATTATAAAACACAACTTGTGATTTGAATAATGCATTAGTAAATGCTGAAAGATTAATTAAGATTAATAAATGCTGTAGGAGTATTGTTCATTCTTAGTTCATTTTAACTAATGGCAACTAACGAACCTTATAGTAAAGTGTTACCATTAACACTTTATATAATTAAATTAGTATGTTAATAAAGTATGTTTACATACTTTTGTCTGAATATTTTGAAGCTATGAATGAGTATTGTCAAAATTGAATCTTTATTTGAATTTTCATATAGTATAGTATATATATTTATAGTTACAGTGACTGAGTACTATTAACATATATATTGACTATAGTCTCACTTTGACTAGTTGAGATTAGCAGATGGTTTCAAATTATTTTCAGCTTTAAATCATTTTTCAATAGATGAATTCCCACCACAATTTCTAATAAATCTTGACACTATAACCATATTTTGCATATTTACAACTTTAAGTGAAATAAGCATTTTTAAACATTTTTATAAACATTAGCAAAATATCATGACACTTTAAATAAACAAAAAATGTCTGTCAGTACAGTAATGCTTCTTTAAAAATATTTTCTGTTTTTTTTCTATATTTACATTTTATGCCAGAAAATGTGTTAAATGTTATGATCCGAGAACAGTTTCATAGCGGTTTTGTGGTTAAAAAATGAATGAAAATGAAAACACATTTTAGTGATAATCTGATTTATTTCAGAGTTCGAAATGACTTTAATTGATATAATATTTATTTAAATATGTGTAATATAAATATATATTTCCTCAGATATGTTATGCAAAACTTAAAGAATACGGTAGGACATGTCAGTTTACCCTTTCCCCATCATTACCCGAGGTGGTTGTTCACTCTCTGAATATGTTTGTTTTTGCTCCAGTAGATTTTGGAATGAATTCAGTGTGACCTCTCTGGCCTCCCTGACCTATTATCGCCATGGTGACCGTCCTCTAGCGACCAGCCTCATCAATCAGACACAGCGACAGCTCATCTGTCCCCTGCACCGCACACACCAGGGCCTCCAGCCAGATGTTTGCGCGACAGAAAAAAACGGCTCCTCCGATCAATGGAGCCGCTCTGCACGGTAAGGAATAGGAGCCGACACGGTCACAACGGCGTTCAAGGACATAACGCGAGCAAAATGATGAGGCTTTTTGTTTTTCACATTCAGATTATTTGTGCATTTCAATCACAGACACCACGGAAGTTCACTATTATGGTTTACTGCACACCTACAATTTATATGGGCCGAAATTGCACAGCCGCCCGCTTTGAATGAAACCCTCACATTTTACAAACGTTTAAATCACAGCTCTGACATCACTCACGTACTTACTTCAGATTTGTTTATTTTGAGACTGTTTAAATATCTAAAAAGAGCAACGACTTGAGAAAAGTGGCTAATTCCTTTTGTTTTCGAGCAAATTGTAAATTTCATCAGGGTTGATCTCGACCCGCTGCGGTTTTCCGCAGTCTCGGGATGGGAGAGGAACGGAGCGCTGCTCCTTTAAGAGGTTTGAATTTGACTTTAAAGTGGGTCACAGTAAAAATATCTTCAACAATTATTCATGCAGCCCTCCCTCTCGTTCTATAGCTCCTCTGCTCCTCTCTAAAATCTGCATGGTGCTGCAGTGCTGGAGTTGAGAAGCAGGAGAGATGACTCTTTTGTTTTGTCACAGGCGGATCTGATGAAATGTTGGTGTAACAAACTGTTTCTTTTGCAGTAAACGTCTGCAGTCAGCCTGCGATTACCATCTTGCCCACGTCCCGCCTTCTGTGCTAGCAGTTGTTGTTTTTATTATTGACTGTTTTGATGCTGAGACGGTAATAGTGTGTTCTGTCCACACTGGAGATGGCGCGATTGACGTGCCCCTCGGCCAATTGCGTACCTTGTTTCAGGTGGACGGCGTGGAGCATGCTCAGTGCGAGCGGGGCTGTGCGTTTGGAGAGCGGCTAACCATGTGATTAGTGCAGGAGTGAATGGTACAGCACTGCAGCATATGGGAGTCTGTCTCTCTGCTCCCTGTAGGTTTAAACTGAACATCTTCAAATTAGTCAGAGAGAGATCAAAGCAGCCCTCGCCATCCTCATCGAGAGGAAGGCTTTGAACTTCCTCCTCCCTCTCCTGTGAGCGAACAAGTGTGTGTGTGTGTGTGTGTGTGTACGTGAGAGGGAAAGAGAGCGAGAGAGAAGGGATGAGATGGGATGGTGTGCTGGTATGGAAATGAGTGAAATCTCATGAGTGTGTTTCTGAGAGGTGAGAGAGTTTCTTTTTGATCACGTGTGTGTGTGTGTGTGTGTGTGTGTTCATGTTCATTCTTGTCATTCACTTGCACTGATTTTATTCCTTGGAATTCATTAATTACTTGCTTCGTTTTGTTATGATTTCAGACATTAAATACTTTTTAAATAATATTAAAGTAGCTCATGCTGTAATCAGAAACTGCCCACTACATCTGCCCTACATACAGTATGATACTTATATTATTGTCATTTGTAAATTAATTCAGATAATAGTATAAATGTTAATATATTATTATAGGCATGCTTTTAAAGAACAATGAATAAAATACTGGAAAATATTCTATTCTATTCTATTCTATTCTATTCTATTCTATTCTATTCTATTATCATATAGGGGGCCTTTGAATATTATGTTGGACAGTACTATAATTTAAACTGGTAGAGTTGATATAGGTAAATAATTAACTGCATTAATTTAGTGATTACAGAACTATGTTTTTCAATAAAAACAATAGGTATTAAGTAAAAATAAATTTTAGTTTACATCTTTTTTTAGCATTTAAATCAAGTTAGATTGTTTTATTATTATATTCATTATATTAATGTTAATTATATCATTAATAATATATTATATTTTATTATTTTATTATTTATTGTCATTTTAAGTCAGGCCGGCCCACTGGTTGAGAACCACTGCGGTAGAAATCTTTTTTTTCTACATAAAAATGGGCATTTTTTAAACAGTAAACAGATTTAATATTTAGATTTTTTTTTTGGTTTCATTTATTTTAAATTGAATTTAAAAAATGCTGAAATATGAAAATGAAGACTTTAGTTATGAAGATTTTAATTTTAAAATCAAATCAATATGAATAAGAAAAGCTGTAAATAATATACAAGAAATATGTTTTGTTAAAATATATTTTAATAAAATGGCTAAATAAAAAGGCAGAAAATTGATTTAATATTTTGGGGGGGTTTGTTTCATTTATTTATTTTATTTTGAATAATTATTTATTTTAGACTGAGTTTTTAAAAACATGTCAGAAATGCACTGCATACTACAATAAAACTAGCTAAATTCTGAATATTAAATTAATAAAAAAAATGAAATCTGTAAATGAAGAGTTCAGTGATGAAGATTTAAAATAAAAATCAATATGAAAAAGAAAAGCTGTAAATAATATACAAGATAGATGTTTAGTTTAAATATATGTTAGAAAATGACTAAATAAAAATTGGCATATATATATATGTATAATATTTGGTTTCATTTATTTTAAATTGAATTTTTATAACATTTTCCGGAATGCACTGCATACTAGCAAAATAAATTTTAAATGTTCAATTAATTAAAACAGACTGAAATATGAAAATGAAGACTTTAGTTATGAAGATTTTAATTATAAAATTAAATCATTATGAAGAAGAAAAGTTGTAAATAGTATACAAGATAGATGTTTTGATGAAATATATATTTTTAAAAATGGCTAAATAAAAAATGGTGTTTTTTCTAACAACAGAAAACAGATTTAATTTTTTTGTTTGTTTATTTCATTTATTTTAAATTGAATTTAAAAAAATTGTCAGAAATACACTGCATACTAAAATACAGCAAAATAAATTTCTAAATATTCAGTTAATTAAAGAAACTGAAATCTGAAATTGAAGACTTTAGTTATGAAGATTTTAATGATAAAATCAAATCAATATGAAACAGAAAAGCTGTAAATAATATACAAGACAGATGTTTTGTTAAAATATAATTTAAAAATAAAACTTGGCACTTATTTCTATCAACAGCAAATGCATTTAATTTTTTTTGGGTTTCATTTATTTTAAATTGAATTTTAAGAAATTATCAGAAATGCACTGCATACTAAAACAAAGCAAAATAAATTCTAAATTTTCAGTTAATTAAAAAAAAAGAAATCTGAAAATGAAGACTGCGGTGAAGAATGAAGATTGTAAGCAATCAATATGAAAAAGAAAAGCTGTAAATAACGTAAAAAATAGATGTTTTGTTAGAATATTTTTGAAAAAAATGGTTGATTCCTATGTTAGGTAATGCTTGTGTACGGTCTACAATTTTGCTATAATCACCATGTCTGATTCTGAGGTTGTCAGGATTTTTTCCACACTGGCAACAAACAAAACTTCACATGCGCTACACATTCATCAACATTCTGCTCGACCTCTGAAACAGTTATTTGACATCTACAGGTCACTAAGTGTCTAAAAGCGCCCTTAAACCCATAAAAAGAAAGGCCTAGAATCAAGAAATACAGAGTAAATAACGTAAAATGTTAATATAAAAACAACAAGGAATCCATATGGGATCATATTCGCCTCTTCATTTTTTACCATCTGGGGTGTTTTTGTCTCTTTTGTTGCTATTTTTGCCCAGAGCCCTGGTTCATTTTCTGACCCCGGCTCGCTGTTGCAGTTTCACATCAGAGACATAATGACATTATGCAGCTTATTGTATTTTCGTGTTTATGTGAAATTGCAAACTGCAGTGAGAAGCTTCGCTCTAATGACCGAAATTATAATTCCGACGAGAATTCACATGAGGGAGATTGTACGGCTAATGGAAGCCCTATAATGATCCGAGAGGTTCAAAGAGACATGAGTAACAAGCTCACACCATCAAGCCATTCAATTTTATTGAATTCGATGTTTAACATCCTTGAAGCATTCCCGCGCTTTCTTAAGCATCTCTCGCCTCCTTCAGCCTACACCTGGCTCGTCGATCTGTTTAACAGATGGCGATTATCTCAGTGTGGTAATTTAGTCACTCATTTAATCCAAACTTCTGTTACCCTCACGCTCCTCTGGTCACCTACGCCTCAATCCAGCAGTGCAGCTTGGGTCCTTAAATACACATATATTTAAAAACTTGACTACTGAAACCAATTAAACAGTCTCCGTATAGCGGCACAAAGATAATTTAAGATCTAACAATCCTTCCACTATCTCATTTCCTGAGAGTACGGCTTGATAATGCAGTTCTTGGCAGCTGCTGCCCCCTTGAGGTCTCTGGACGGCACTGTGGGATCTCAGTGGGATTCACAGTCCTCAAGTGGCATGTCACCTTGGAGTAGTCTAGCCTGCGGTTGCTGTGGCAACAGGGAGCAGCGGATCAATTGCACTGCAAGCGTGCCAATACACAACCGAGTCATGCTTTGTTTTGTAGCGCTAAATATATTTTCCTCTACGGAAGTCGTAGTGTTAACGTCGTCTTTAAAACCTCTGTAAAAAAGCGCTTTTACTTTTGCTCAGGCCACTCGTTTTCAAGACGAACGGCCTCTTTATCTCTTTATGTTCGCAGTGGAAGACCAAAAAATGATTGTTTGTCAGCGTTCACTAGCACAGCTATAACTGGGACTTGTACGTGGATCATGTGACCTATATTTTTGATGAATTTTGCTGTCTATAAATCATCATACACGCTTGCAAACAAAGGTTCTTTATTTGCATTGATGGTTCCATGAAGAACCTTTAAAGTAATAGTTCATCCAAAAATGAAAATTTGCTTATATTTTTCTTATCTACTACTACAAGCCATCCAAGATGTAAATGAGTTTCTTCATCAGAACGTATTTGGAGAAATTTAGCATTAGATCACTTTCTTACCAGTGGATCCTCTGCAGTAAATGGGTGCCCAAAACAGCTGATTGAAAAACATTGCAATAATTAACAACTAATCCACAATGATTCCAGTCTTAAATTGATGTCTTGTAAAGGCATTTTTAGAAGTAATTGGATCTCTGGCCTTTTTGACTTATTATTAGGGGATGCACGGTGTTGGATTTTTGCCGATCTCCAAAATGCCGATATGTTGATATATGAACTCATTTTTTTGGCCGACAGCCGGTGCCGATACTTTCGAATCCTTTTGTTTTTTCGAAACAACATCAAGTCTCTCCTGTGTGAAAATTAAAAACTGTTTTTTTTTTTTTTTTTTTTTTTTCATTTTAGTTAGTTTTTGACAACAACTTATTCGTTAGAATTAAATAATAATAAAGGTTTTTTTTTTTTTTTTTTAATCAAAACAGTACATTGAAGCTTTGAAAATAACTACAAATAAAATATATCAATCACTGTTTTTTTTTTTTTCAGAAAAATTACATGGTAGCCTTAACATTTTATTTTATTACATAAGATTTATATATTTTTTAAAAATATATAAGATTTAAAGGATTAGTTTGCATCCAGAAACTATCCCATTCCATCCCATTGATGTTGTCATTATGTCTTTCGTTTTTCAGTCGTAAAGAAATTATGTTTTTTAAGGAAAACATTTCAGGATTTCTCTCCATGTAATGGACTTCTATGGTGCACCCAAATTTGAACTTCCAAAATGCAGTTTAAATGCAGCTTCAATGGGCTCTAAATGATCCCAGCCTACACTGTAAAAAAAAAAAAAAAACACAATTTGTTGAGTCAACTTAAAATAATTTGTTACCCTGCTGCCTTAAAATTTTAAGTTCAGTCAACTAACATAAGTTTAGTCAACTTGAAATGTTGAGTTGTACTAAGTAACAACTTAGATATTTGTGTTTGCTAAACTTAACAGATGGGTAAGTAACCCAGCTGCCTTAAAATTTTAAGTTAATTCAACTCATATCTAAGTTGTCACTTAGTATAATTTAACATTTCAAGTTGAATAAACTTTTTTTTGAGTTGACTGAACTTAAAATTTTAAGGCAGCCAGGTTACAAATTATTTTAATTGACTCAACAAATTGTTTTTTACAGTGTAGGAAGAAAGGTTTTTTCTAGCGAAACGATCTGTTATTTTCTGAAAAAAAAAAAAAATACAATTTATATACTTTTAACCTCAAACGCTCGTCTAGCTCTGTGTGAACTGTTTTTTTTTTCATGACAGTTAGGGTACATCTAAAAACTAAAAACAAATCATTTTCTTCTCCAACTTCAAAATTGTCCTACATTGCTGTTTTACCTTTTTTTGTGAAGGGTGTTTGATGCATGTTTACTTTGTAAACTCTGGGTTGGGACTTCTGCAGCATTTGAAGTTGGAGGAGATAATAAGATGGGAGTTTTTAGACGTACCCTAATTTTTAATTTATGCAAGCTATAGTTTCTGACCTTTAAAACAAAACATATTTAGTAAAATGTATTTTACTTTAATTTTATGAGAAGTAGGCCAACAGCGCCTCCTACGGAATTAAAACTCCTTACCGAACGGGCATTAGGACCAGGGCAAAACAGGCGCTGCTGCCACTACAGGTGCTATTACTGTTTACTCTATCACACACCCAAACGCGTCATTCTGTACGTGCATTCTCAGATTGAATGCAGCGATCCAAAACATTGAATCTAATCATCATTCAGGCAAAACTTTGCTTCAGGAATGAGCCACACTGCTGACATGATCTAATCGCTAGTAAACCCTAAGCACATGTGAGTTATTCCTCTTATCGGCAAGACATTGGCATAATTTTTTAGACCTATGGCCATTCCAATATTGGTCTGATAATATCGTGCATCCCTACTAATTATCTTCTGCATTTTCTGCAGTGAATGGGTGCTGTCAGAACTGTCATTCTGAAGCAGAACCTGGATACGCTGTGCCTTGTTTACAAGCAGAGAATGTCTGAAGATTTCAATAGAGAGGATGACTTGCAATTTTTTTGCCCATCATTACTTGTTTCAAACAGAATATACAGACAATGAACTAAGAGAGATGGACGTTCTACATCAGAACATCAGCTTCTGGGTCAGCAGCACCACACACTTTGAAGACTGACACGGAAGAGTTGTTGTTGAGTAAAATAATTTTTTTGTTTTCTTTGCGCACAAAAAGTATTTTCGTAGCTTTGTAAAATTAAGGTTGAAGTATTGATGTCACATGGACTATTTTAACAATGTCCTTACTACCTTTCTGGGCCTTGAATGTGCTAGTTGCGTTGCTGTCTATGCAGGGGCAGAAAGCGCTCAGATTTCATCAAAAATATCTTCATTTGTGTTCTGAAGATGAATAAAGGTCTTACAGTACATTTACACAGGGCGTTGACATCAGTGCTTGACTGAGGGCGTGGCAGAAGCTTGATGCTAAGATGACCGTTATAGTGACAACAGCAATGTGCATGAACGCGATAGGCTAGCATTTGCACTAGTATGTATGCAATCTATATAAGGCAATCTGATTGGATGAGCTTGATGTCACTCCATTCAAAGTAAGCGAGAGGCGTTGACGCTGACGGCCTGTGTAAATGCACCATTACGGGTTTGGATCGACATAAGGGTGAGTAATTAATGACAGAATTTTCATTTTTGGGTGAACTATCCCTTGAATTATGGACTTGTTTATTACAAACATGCAGCTTTTCACTTCATAAGACACCAATTGATGGACTGGAGTCGTGTAGATTATTTGTGTATTATTGTAATAATAATATTGTAATAATTATTGTAACTGCAGAAGATCTATTGGTGAGCAAGTGATGTAATGCTAAATTTCTGCATCTACAGCTTGAATGGCATGAGGGTGAGTACATTTTCATCAAATTTTCATTTTGGTAAACTACTTTTAACATCGATTGCACAAAGTGTAAGTTATAGTGTAAAACGGTTCTTTAAACCATTCAAATGTTATTCATGCTAAGATTTTTTTTTAAAGGAGACCTATTATGCCCGTCTAAACGATGTAATATAAGTCTCAGGTGTCCCCAGAATGTGTCTGTAAAGTTGTAGCTTGACATACCCCACAGATCATTTATGATATCATTTTGAAAATGCCTATTTTGAGTGAAAGCAGAAACATGCCGTTTTCGTGCATGTCTCTTTAAATGCAAATGAGTTGCTGCTCCCCACCCCCTTTTCCTGAATAGGGCTGTGCCTTTACAGTTCATAACTCACATGCTCTGCCAAAAAACATTGGTTTGGTTTTGATTATTATGTCTATTGCGCTAAAACTATGCGTTTTAAAGCATATTAGTGTAAACTTCTGATACACGATTTTCTGAGCGCACACATCCAAAGCACGCGCACAGAAAGCGGCTGTCACACAGCATGTGAGTACTAAACTAAATTCTCTTTCATGTCCTATTGCACTTAAACTGTCAAATACAGACGTTTATGTTAAAAACACACAGGAGTCTTGAAGCTTGAAAAAAACTGGTCTGTGAGGGTAAACAGCTGGGGAAGAAATCCATGTTTATATTAAATCTATGTAGCAGCAGGGTAATAAATAGGAAATAAATCAATAAATCCACCGCTCTCTTGTTTCCTCTGAGGCTGGGACTCTAAATAGTGTTCTGTGCTGGTACACCCTTGTCGCTTGCGAAAACAGAATGGAGGTGGGTGAAAACGTGCAGATTAAGAGGCGGTAATATTATAATAAGACCGCCTTAACACGCCACGGGTGGAGCGAAATCTGAGCAGTTCCATTTTTCACAAACTTGCAGAGAAATGCACACCAAAAAAATTTTGGGTTGTTCTTTTTCACGTTTTCTGGGTTGGTAGATGCACCGGGACCGATTATAGCACTTAAAAGGTTTTATAAAAAAAACCCAAAATGGTTCTTCAATATGGCTACCCCCTTTTTGGAACCTTTATTCTAATACTCCACCATAACCAAAAGTTGTTGGCCTTTGTTCTTTTTGCCAGCACTCGTCATGTATGAATGATGGAATTAAAGCTGTTAAAAACTGATCTAAATTATAAGATCCTTTTGTCAGACTTGTTCGTCTGTGCACCAGTAGTCACCTAGCAACAACCAAATAAAAGCGTGAGCATTCTGTTGTCTGTGCCGTGCGTGCTTTTTCGCATTACTGAACTGAAACATCCTCTCGCGCACACAAGCCTGTGTTTGCAGTCATTATAGAAATGTATACGGAAGGTCAGTGGCTATTATATGGCCGAGAGATTATATTCCATTTGATTTTTACTCTCAGGCCATTACTACACAATCTTTATCACGCTCGGTGGTCGTGATGTTCAAAGCGAGTGGGTTTGTGCAGCTTTTGTTATCTCTTCCGGCCCTTTGGAATCACACTTAGATAAAACATCATACCCAAAATGACTACACATGATGACTACTTTCTGATGTGGAAAATGGTTTGAAGACACAGACAAAAATGGGAATGCTCTGAAATGTGCCACCTCTCTCACAATAGCCAAGGAGCCCTATAATTTCATGGCGTGTTAGGACAGAGGCAGGAGACGTCTCTGATGGGTGTTTGGCTGGAGGGCCTCGGAGCCTGATATCACACGCCGAATGATAACTCTCAGAGAACCGCTTGCCTCTGCTCCAAAAAAAAAAAAAAAAAAAAAAAAAAATCTCCCGCTGATCACACACTGCTGCCGCCCCAGCAAAGGGAATAGCCTGGAACAAGAGAGATAAAAGAGGTCAGACTCTTTGTTTGTCCAGCCATCCGTCCGTCTGTTTATCTGTCTTTTCAAAGCACTAAGCGCAACTGCTGTGTGTGCTATACGGAAACATCAAACAATCTTATTTTTATATAAAATCATGTTTATTTACACACATTTCCCCCCCTCAGGTAGGCACACTTTTGCATTTTACTATATTCCATATCTTAAATGCAGTGTGCACATGGTCTGTGCATGTAGGGATTTTGTTGCAATTAATATTATTTATATTTTAATGACACTGCTCTTTGTAGTGTGAGGATGCAGTGTTTGCATTTTGCATAGCTTTAGTGTTTTCAGAACAGAATGTAGAATTGTTTTACGGCAGCGCCCCCTTGTGTATTATATGAGAAAGCACAGGCTTAGTACCGTGCTTTCACAGAAACTGCAAACCTGAAATATATCAGCAGAAAAAAAAATGCTACCGCCACCATCAGTTGTACCTCGTGGTTTAGTCTGAGTAATGCAGAGAAATTTGACTTAAGTTCATTTGGGGACAAAAACCTTATTATTTTATACTTTTATATACCATATTATTTTCACAGACGGACATATAGTTTTTTAATCTCTTTAAATTCTTTATATAATCTTTAGCATTAGTATAAGCTCAATTCCCACGTTTTATCAAATATGTAATTCTGTAAATAGAAATTACTTAAGATTTTAAGCTTTAACAATAACATTTAAGATTATTATGAGCCTCTTTATTAACTTATTTTAGTGCTGTTCAAGCGATTAATCGCATCCAAAATAAACGTTTTTGTTTGTGTACAGTGTATATTTATTATAAAGACACACATGCAGTATATATTTTGGAAATGTTTACATGTATGTACATGTATATATTTATATTCATATAATTTATGTTATATATAAATATATATTTGATATAAACAACTTTTTTTCTTAAATATATACATGCATTTGTGTGTATTTACACATAATAAATATACACAGTACACACAAATATATTATGTACACAAAGACACTTATTTGGGATGCGATTAATCGTTGCCCGGCACTACTTATTTTATTTATTACTCTACATCATCCGTTAGTTTGGCTATGCAATATTTTATATGGTTTTGGCATTGTAATTTACTTAAATGAACACTAGATGGCGGTGCATCATCTTTCCATTCGGTCTGTGTTATTGAGCGGTCCGTTTTTCGTTTGTGTACTGTTCAGAGAGTTCAACACAAGTCCTGAGTAATGATTGCAAACTTGTTTAATAGCTCTAAATTAATGTTTTTTTTTTATTTCTGTAACAATAAGAACTGTTTTCCAAGAAGACTGAATTGTTGTCCTGTGTTATAAACTACAAGAAAGGCCACTTTGTCCTTAAAGAATCAACGTTGCGTTTTTACCAACCTGCAAATTTCCAGGAAAATGTCCCTATCTTCATATTTGTTGTAGGTAAAGCGCCCTTGGACTTTGGCTGTAGGTGTTGAAGCTCACTTTTGGGCTTCATCCAGACGATGCGATTAATCCCTCACAGCAAGTGCTCTCCCCCATTCACTTCCTCCGTGTCCAACAAGAGACACGCGTCAGGTCACATACAAGAAATAGAATTGAGCCAGCATGGTAAGAAAAATACTGATGATGTGTAAATTTTGAGAAAATGTTGGCATTTGTTGCCAAATTTAGTAATGGCTTCAATTTGTGCCCTACCAGAACTTCCATAATTTCCTATCCACCTTATTTTTCCCATAAGGGCGGGCGCTGCCATTTGTAAATTTTATGGGTCTGGCTTCAGTCTCATTGGCGTTGAACTATTTTTAGCAGCTCGTTTTGCTGCTTGATATTGCAAATTGGTGTGTCTTACCATTTAATGTATTATCTTAATTATGAGCACACTGGTTTCTAGTGCAAACAGTTTTACCATTTACTGCACGTTGTTATTCTTCTCATTATTTCCCTTTAGCGGCTAATGGACCGGAAGTCTCACCCACAGACTTATCTCTGCGTTGAAGAATAAGATAAGGTGAATATGGTGTGTTGGTTTCCAACACAGCTTATGGGTAAAATGAGGTCTGTGATTAAAAATGATATAAAAATAGACGTAAAGGTCTGTTCTATAGCCTACAATACTAACAATAAAGAAAAGTGAATTCCCAAGCACCTTATGGTAGTTGTAGTCCTTATGCTGCAACTTATTTTCTTTAAATTCACACATGGTTTCACTTTGTTACTCCTGCGTGACACTTCTAATGTTAACCACAGATCATAGCTTGTGACGCTGGACCACAAAACCAGTCTTAAGTAGCACAGGTATATTTGTAGCAATAGCCAAAAATACATTGTATGGGTCAAAATGACCGATTTTTCTTTAATGTCAAAAATCATTAGGATATTAGGTAAAAATCATGTTCCATGAAGATATCTTGTAAATTTCGTTCCTAATATATCAAAACGTAATTTTTGATAAGTAATATGCATTGCTAAAAACTTAATTTGGACAACTTTAAAGGCGATTTTCTCAATATTTTGATTTTTTTGCACCCTCAGATTCGAGATTTTCAAATAGTTTTATATCGGCCAAATATCGTCCTATCCCAACAAACCATATATCAATAGAAAACTTATTTATTCAGCCTTCAGGTGATGTATACACATTTATTTTTTTTTTTACTCTTAAGAGCAAAATCACCTTTTCATAGAAATATCTGAGTGAACACATTGCTGGAAAATGCTAATTTTGCTCCGGTTCAGCACTACAAACTGAACCTTTGCGTAGTTTTTTAATGCACGGTTCAGCATAGTTGGGGTACTCGGACTCAAGTCCGGTCTCGAGTACAACTTTTAGCGGACTTGGACTTGTCACGGACATTTGTTGCCCAGTTATCCTACATTTGTTGCATAAATAAATATAGGCTGTACAGCAAGTTGTTTTGATCGTAACTAAAAAGAAGCATTCCGTCAGTGCAATATTGCCTTAATTTGGTGTAACTGATTGGAATATTACAGAATATTAGGTGCAATGGCTGTTCACTGTAATATGCCGGCCATAAATTGCATTTGTTCAGCAGTTATCATTGGTATAGTTGAATTTAGGAGCATGCCAGTTTCTAATCTTCTTAATTAAAACGCCCTCCTGATTGGACAGAGTGATAATCCCGCGGGGCCTCGCGCTCTTACTCACTCGCAAGTAGGACTGCGCGCGAGTCTCAATCTGCCCAGGGCGAGGGCAAGACGCACTGCAAGAACGCGCGCAAGTTCAGACGAGGCGTCTAAAGTGCACGCAACATCACTGTCTGCGCGGAAGAGCGTTACGCGAGTGCTCGACGTGATAGGGGAAGAAAGATCTCTATCAAAAAGTGACTTCGTTTTCAGCAGCCCTTTGGAGAACGCCAACGGAAGAAAAGAAAGAAGACAGCAGGAGGAAGCTTTCAAGAGCGCGCCCGAAAGTTTTCCATCCGGTCCGCTTTTTTGTTTTAGTTTATTTCGTTTCTCCAAAATGAATGTCGGCGACGAGAACTTGCTGAAATCGATCAGCAACGATACCCTGCTGGATCTGACGCAGCGCTACGGACAGTCCGCCTTCGGCTTCGGCGCTGGCCATGGTGCTGGAAGTCCTGGCCGCTACTCTCTCACACCTGCCGCGGATTTCCTCTCCGGTCAAACGGGAAAGTCGAACGAAAGTGGCGGAGAGCAGACCAGCGATGAAGACGATGGCTTCGACCACCTCGAGTCTCGTAAGAGAAGCGCGGGCTTCGACGAAGAGAAGCATCCGGGCGCGCTCGCCAAGAAACCGAAGGAGCAGAGATCTCTCCGGTTGAGCATCAACGCGCGGGAGCGGAGACGCATGCACGACCTGAATGACGCGCTGGACGGCCTGAGGTCTGTGATTCCCTACGCGCACAGTCCGTCAGTGAGAAAACTCTCTAAAATCGCAACTTTGCTTCTTGCAAAAAACTACATCCTAATGCAGGCGCAGGCGCTGGAGGAAATGCGCCGGTTGGTGGCTTATCTAAACCAAGGACAGACTATAACTTCGCCGATTCCCACCGCGCTCGCACCTTTCGGACAGGCGGCCGTGTATCCGTTTTCGAGCACGGCACTGGCCACCTGCGCGGAGAAATGCAGCTCGTTCTCCGGGACCCCGTCCAACCTGTTCAAACACTGCAACGACAAGCCTTGACTTCTACGCGCTGAACTCTTCCTGCTTCATCCTTACGTTGGTCTGAATTCGCATTGTTTTGTTGGGAGTGGGCTTAGGTCTGATTCAAAACCCCTGCTACGTGTCTAAATAACTATGATGATTTATTAGATAACACAACAAGTAATGTAAAATAACTGAAGGACACATTATTACTGGAATAAGCTTTTAAACTCCTCAATTTTTAAAGCCTTTTTCCTTGTATCCCAAATGAAGAAAACAAACAAACAAAAGAAATTCTATGCTACAGGTTCACAGCTTGGAGGATTAATTTCTCAATTCAAATCTTTTCTCTTTCGGTTTCTGCGTTGTTGGTGAACTATGCAATTTACTGCAATTGCCCACAGACGATAATTTCTTAAAAACCTGTCAGAAATTAATAAACGGAAGCTGAACTGTCTCACCTCCATCAGTGTGTTAGGAAAACGGTGTAACATTTTCAAATGTTTGGCCTAAAAATATTTTGTTTTTGTTTTTGCACAATTCACTTGATTGTATTGTACAACTGTGAAAAATACTTGATCAAGTCTACAAAGCATTTGATCTTGTTGCGACATGAGTTTCATACTGTATATTGTTTATATGTCTTTATAATTAAAACGTATATCTATGACCATCTCTGTTTTATTTCTACCACACATATGCTCACATTACTCATTCAATTTCTTCTCGAACTGTTTTAAAGAAATGAATAATCTTTGCTGGAGGAAAACGTGTTTGAAAGTTTGCAATTTGTAATTTTACAAGTAATGCGGAGAAAATTTTTAAAGGTCTTTGACATGGACACACTTTGGGTCCTGGTGTATTCATAGACCTAATGTGCACTACATAGGCATTTTTTACTGCTTTTGTTTCATATATCACATGCAGTGTCCTTTGCAAATCATTTAATACCATTAAAGGATTTAAAATCACTGTGCTGTTTTGATGGTCCAAAACAAAAGCTTCAGTGGTTGTTATTGTTGTTAGTAAACAGGGCCTAGCACGTGTACAAGCCAACATGAGTGTCTTTGCCACACTTTTATGGATTGAAAGGTTGTGTCACGATTCTAACGTATGTTTGAGTTATAATCTCTTAAATGAGTCTGGTCTCTGGTCTTCACTGGTAAGTTGCGGCCTGCTGCTGTTGTGCATGAGCCCGGAAGCGCCCCGGGGCCGAAAGGACCTGTCCTTGAGTATTTGTGTGATCGTGAATCGGCAGTGTTCTGTAACCTACCCGTTCCACTTATTAACACGATTTCAGCGCCTGTCGTCCACGGCCTGCTAATGCATGAGCGCAGCAAAGGCAGTTTAATACACACCGCTCTTTAACTAAACCAGACCTTTGTCAGTGATCTAACACGAAATCGATACATCACTTTGTTTCAGACTGTTCTTCTTTGTTTATTTAGCCTCGGAGAATTTAGTTTTTCAAGCGTTTACGCACGTGTCATGCCACAGAAGAGGCAAATATACACCATCACGCGTTTAAAATCATTTTAAAAAATTCAATTTAATTCTTAATACATTTAAGATACTATATTTTAAGTTTTAATTAGATAGGCCTGTACTGTCATTGTGAAATTTAGACATCTGTTTTGAAAAAAAAGAAAGAAAGAAAGAGTCGATGCAGGAAAAGTGTGCTTTTATTTTCCCAGGAAACATAAACAATGCCGTTAACAAAGAAAATCTGACTTTGTGTTATTATAGGTATTTTTATGACACATCATTAATACAGCAAAGCACAAGGCTAGTAATGATTCAGTTCCGTTACTTTTTAAAGGAATTGCCATATTCCAACACATTCAAATATTTACGTTTATCTTAAAATGGCACAGTGCAATTCTTTAACACTTGTTAAATTACATAATGAAATTTAATGAACATATTTGTCTATAGAAAAAAAACTTTAATAATCAGCTTTTCAGAATAGAAAACTCTCCCATATCCAGCTGCTTAATGCTACTCTTTACACATCAGTGAAGCATAACCTTATTCACAATGATATTTTGAGTTCCTATTATTTTAACGTGTATTTATTTTCTACATTTCTTAAAACGTAGTTTGAATGCGTTGTATAGGCATTACAGAGAGAGGTGTTCCTCAAAGATGAGATTCCCCTCGCATTATGCCATCACTTCTAATGAGCTTCAGTCTCTGTACCTGTCCACTAAGTGTGCACTGGAGAGAAAGTGATCTTGAACTCACGCTGCGTTAAATGAACAGTCATCACTCCCAGTGGGTGCGTCACTACAGTGTCGTGTCGTAACAGCATTACACCGCTGGCACGTCGAACCGGCGCTATCCTGACATATGACTTACCGCTGAACACTTCTGACAAGGAGGAAAGCGGCGATTTAGAATGACAAGCGCGCTGCTGTTTCAGTTTTAATAATCACTCTTGATTTAATCTAATTGGTGCGGATAAGGTCAATAGAAATGTGACCGCTGTAATGGCTTTTTTGTTTGCTTGTTCCTTTTTTAAACTTGTTTTAAGGTGAGTTTCTGATTGTGAATTCTTGCTGGACTGCTGGTTTTAAAGAGGAATCTTATGATTTGCTAATTCAAAGGTTTTGCACAAAGAGGAAGGCTATAGTCCTCCAGCAACTTTGAGATATCATTAAATATCATTCAAATATTTCTCACTCACATGAGTTGGAAAAAGGTTTTATTTTGCGTGGAAATATTGGCGGGAATGAATGTAAACAATGCCACTGAATTGAACGAAACTCTATATTTTGCGGAGTAATCCTGCTAAAACTGGTCATTTATTGTAATTTTGGGCTGTACTAATCGGTCGGACCAGGAAAAATATTTGGAGTAAGACTAAAGAAAATACAATTGGAGTTTTTCGACATACATTGATAGACAGCAAACTCAGGCCATCCACTATTTCTTTAAAGGAGAAGTCCACTTCCAGAACAACAATTTACAAATAATTTACTCACCCCCTTGTCATCCAAGATGTTCATGTTTTGCTCATGTTCATGTTTTCAGTCGTAAAGAAATTATGATTTTGAGGAAAGCATTTCAGGATTTTTCTCCATATAATGGACTTCATTGGTGCCCTGATTTTGAACTTTCAAAATGTAGTTTAAATGCAGCTTCAAAGGGCTCTAAATGATCCTAGCTGAGGAAGAAGGGTCTTATCTAGCGAAACAATCGGACGTTTTTTTTTAAAAATAAAAAATTGTATACTTTGCACAAAAGCTCGTGTAGCACAGGCTCTGGGATGCGCATCCATGATGCTACAAATTAGTTCTTGATGGGTCGTTCTTGAATGATTCGTTCATTTTGAACAAATCTTTAATGTGACTCAGGAAGAATGGAGTGATTTGTTCAGTCGCGCATTAGTTGACCTGTTTCGAGTCTTCGGGTTTTTCGAGTTGTTCATTCATCTTATGGGGCTGTCATGTGATGCTGATTTTGCTAAAATGAACGAAATGACTCGAAAAAAGATTTCTTCACTTTGCTGTACGAGACTCAAAGGTCAGAGTCGGTAAAATGATCTGAACTTCCCATCGCTACTACGAATCACGTCTAAGTTCATTATCTGTGTACTCCAGCCAAAAAAGGTAGAGTATGTCGAAAAACTCCATCTTATTTTCTCCTACAATTTCAGAATCGTCCAACATCATTGTACCTTTTTGTTTGTAAACAGCGTTTGACTTACTTGCACTTTCTTAGTCTTTGCGCGTTCGCTTTGTAACCACTGGGTCTGTAGTTCCGCCTATGTTCCGCGTGACCTTTCGACGTGATTCAATATGTAGCGTTGTGAACGCGCATCCCAGAGCCTGTGTTACACAAGTTTTTGTGCTTAAAAAGTATACAAATGTTTATTTTCCGAAAAAAATGACCAATCGTTTCGCTAGATAAGACCCTTCTTCCACGGCTGGGATCGTTTAGAGCCCTTTGAAGCTGCATTTAAACTACATTTTGGAAGTTTAAAATCAGACACCTATGTAGTCCATTATATGGAGAAAAATCCAGAAATGCTTTCCCCAAAAACCATCATTTCTTCATGACTGATAACAGAAAGACATGAACATCTTGGATGACAAGGGGGTGAGTAAATTATTTGTGAATTGTTGTTCGGGAAGTGGACTCTCCTTAAACTGTCTTGAGCCAGAATACACAGAATTCAGGGAGAGAAAGGCAAGACGAGCGGTTGAGATTAAAAAGTATTTAAATTGTATATTTTTAATGAAAATAACCGATCGTTTCGGTAGATAAGACCCTTCTTTCGTGACGGGGATCGTTTACAACCGCATTTGGGATCATTTAAATTGCCTTTTGGAAGTTAAAAATTGGGGCACCATATCAGTCCATTATATGGAGAAAAATGCAGAAATGTTTTTCTCAAAAAACATAATTTCTTTACAACTAAAGAAAGAAAGACATGAACATCTTGGATGACAAGGGGGTGAGTACATTATATGTGAATCTTTGTTTTGGAAGTGGACTTCTCCTTTAAGTGAAGGAATCCTTTCGTTCAGGTCCATTGTTTAAGCTGTAAATGATTTGGTGTTTTTAGCAAATCATTTGACTCAGTTGACTGATATAGAAGTTTGTTTACCGCCACCTACTGGCTTAAAATTACATTTAGAGATTCACAAAGTCAAACTTTACTGGAATGATAATCAGATATATGCAGAATTTATAGTATAGCCTCTTTAAAATAAATAATTCAGAGCATTAATTTAAAATTTATAAATGATATCTAAAATTGGATTAAATAAATATAACAATAAATATATTACATACAAATACATATATTTAAAAAAAAAAGAACTGACCAGTGAATGGATTTGGGGTGGAAATAATGTAACATTTTTTACATAGAACTACATTTAACAAATTATTCGAACATGAAAAGATTCATGAAACAGACTCAAATTTACTTGTGAGTAGCGATTTGATAGACTCACTCACTCACTCACTCACTCACTCACTCACTCAGTGAATCGTTCAGAGTCGGTACTGAGTCAACTGACTCCCTCACTAAAACGCCAATCATTTGACTCGGTGGTGTCCGAATCAAAATAAAACAAGGACAGTAATGTATAGGCCAACGTAAGCATATGCGTTTAATAAGCTGAAGCATTTTGAACAACTATATTTATCAATTGAATCTGTAATTTATGCAGCTTCTAAAGGTTTTATTCAGTAACTTTTTCAGCCACCAAATTTTAAGGTTTATTTGTTTGTGAGCTTTTCTTAGAGGTATATGAGAAACTGTTATTGTTTTTAATTTTGTGTAATACAGAACTTAATTCAGAGGAAAAGTTGGAATTTGCGTTTTGCTCAAACATTTGATTCAGGTAAGTAATCAGATAAACCTTGCAAACCTATTAATATCAGAATACCTGTTTTATGTCATATGATGAGTGTACCTTTTGTATCTGGCTCCGAACAAAAGTACTTTATTCCAGGGATACAGTTATTTCTCACGTCTCACAGTATTTGCCCTTATTTTCTGTGGGTTCACTGCAGAATGATTTCATTACCGTTGCTGGGAGCTTCTGTTTGTGTGCGTTTGTCGCTCTTTGCAGGCGGCTGAGGAGAGGGAAAAACATATGCCCTTAAGTGCCGGACTCTGCCGAGTGTTTCTGACAGCACTGCTGAGAGTCATTAAGCTCTTGAGGAAGCACATCACAGCTCTGCCCTCGCTCATGTACATACGTATAGAGCTGCACACACATGTTTGGGACCGCAAGCTTCGGCGATGCAAACAGGCCGAGAGCAACAAAGGGGAGATGGGGGCGGACTGCTGGAAACAGCGTTCAGGTTGGTGTTTGTTTATGCGTAGCAGACACGCAGACACTGGAAGGCACTCAGGCAGAATGTCAGAGGCCTTTGGAATCAGAAGAGGTAGTTTGGAAGGAAATACAAAAGTGTATAAAGCAGTACGTCTGTATGCGGTGACCCTCAATAGACCTGCGTGTGCGTGAGCGCGGGCTGAGATGCTGATTTAGAGGGTACAGATGGTCCGTATGAGATAATTAGCTTGTTTTTATGTCCCTTTGGTGCTGTTTTTTGCTTGTTGTCTTCCATATCTTGTACTGTCTCTCATGTATTCAGGTGGAGATGTGCATTTTTAAGAGGGGATCCCCTTCGGTGGGTCTATGACATCATCGCAGCCCCCCTGCTTGCGGCCCAGTTTGTCGTATGCGATGACCGACTAAGTCATTTGGTTCCGAGGAGCCATGTGATTCAGGCCGACGTGAGGGACAATGCGGCATGACGGACCAGCCCTCCGTTCGTTACTCTAATCAGACGTGGATGAGGGAGGGCGGCGCTGCCCGTCTGTATGCCCGCTAACGCTCTTAACATGGCATGCAGGCCAGAACCCTCACCCATTGCCACAAGGCACCTGACACCATGCATTTAAACTGTAGAATTACTGCCGGATGAGAACGAGGAGCGCAGAGGAGAAGAAAAGAAGGTTATTGGTCCCGAAGAGGAAATGTTATAGGTTCATACAGATATGTTGGTGTAGTCTAGGAGAATCAGCTACAATATCAAGAATCAGCATTTTTGTTTGGACTGTTCCGGGTTCAATTCAATGACCAACATTCGGGACGTGAAAAAATAAATATAAAAATAAACTGATAAATAAATAAATTCATAAAATATATTTTTTAATAATAAAACACATAAATAAAATATTTCGGCTTCAGTACAAGTTACGCTTAATTTTTAATCAGAAAAATTAATTACCACTCGTCAAAAAGCAACAATCTGGGTTAGAGTTAAGGCAGTTTTTGGGGGCAATATGTAAACAATAAAATACTCACCATTTCAATGGTATAGGACAAGTTTAATAGTAAAAAAACTGTAAATATTGTGATTTATGCAGCTTTTTAGCTCTAATAATACATAAAATTTAACAGAACACTTAATTTACTGTAATTACACTAAAAAATGCAAACTTGCGTTATTTTGACCCAGCTGGTTGGGTTAAATGTTTTCACCAAACATGCTGGGTTTTGTTTAAGTCAGCTATCGTTTAAATATTATTATATTGCTGGGTTAAAATGGGCTGGGAATTAAAAATCATGCACATAATTACAGAGGCAATAGAATTAATCAAAAGATGAATATTTATTATTAAGCACATTCTAAAAAATGCTGGGTTGTTTTTTTTTTTTTTTTTTTTAACTCAAATGCTAGTCATTTTATTGGCCCGCTGAGTCATTTTATTGGGTTGTTTTTAATATTTTCTTTACACAGGTGCTGGGTAGTTTTTCTGTAACCAAGTTGTTGGGTCATTTTTAACGCTGGACTATTTTTTTCTACCCAGCCGCTGAGTTGAGCCTGTCTCCGAAGAAACAACCCAGCTGCTGAGTTACAGTTGTCAGAGCATGGGCTTTTTAAGTCCTCTACAGGAGAGAGTGGTTCCCAGCGCTGTCGATTTGGTGCACTTTAGCGAAATAAAGGTTTGTATACTTTTTATTTAATTTATAAAGCCTTGTCTGTTATAAAAATATATAAAGTAAAGTCTGTTATAGATCATATTAATTTACACAACACAACATACAAGAACAAGTTGTCAGTCACTTTCCTCAGCAGCGGTCACTTCGCATGATGGAAATGCCTTTTGCCTTGCATAAAATAAATGGATTTTATTCATTATAGCACTAAGTGTAATTTATTTGATGTTAAAATATGTTCTCTAATGTCAGTACTGTTTGTTTATGGGCAGGTTTTGGAGTCATCTTTCAACTACGAGCGAAATGCAAAGGCACAGTCTGAAGTTTGTAGTTACCCCAGCAAACAGCAGCCCTTCACCGGCTCAGATATTGGTGACACACCGGCACGAGAATAGCACTATTTAGGTAAGAAGTGATTACAGAAAACGACTGAATGCACTAAAATTAAAATGTTCCATTTTTTATGTCTAAAATGTTTGTTAAATGAGTTTAAATGTATGTAATATTCTAAACTATGCTGTATTCACCCAAATAAATTCAATTTGTCTTATATTTTTGTCCATGGGTGTTTGGGCTTAATAATAAATGTCAAATCTTTTTATTATTGTTGTTGCCTCTGTAATTTTTTGTAAGTCCCAGTTAATTTTAAGCTAGCAATATAATATTTTTTAAACAGTAGTTGACTTAAATAAAACAACTCAGCATGTTTGGTAAAAACATTTAACCCAACTAGCTGGGTCAAAATAACTGTCCAATATTCAGCCAGCGCTGGATTGCCAATAACCCAAGTTGGGTTGTTTTTAACCCAGCATTTTTTAGAGTGCAAGAACAGCATGGACAAAAATATAAGACAAACTGAGTTTATTTGGGTGAATACAGCTTAGTTTACATTATATCATACATTTAAATTCATTTAACAATCGTTTTAGAAATAAAAAGTGTAACATTTTAAAGTAGCAGTTTAATTTAAGTGCATTCCCTTTTCGCCAAAATAGTGCTAATTCTCGTGCTGCCGTGTCTGCAAAATCTGAGCCAGTGATGGGTTGCTGTTCGCTGGGAAAACTACGAATCTCAGACCATTGCCTCATGTTTCACTCGTAGTTGAAAGATGCTGTGACTGACCCCATAACCTACCCAAAAACAAACAGTACTGAGATTGGATAACATATTTTGACATCAAATTAAATTAAGTTCAGTATTATAACGAAAAAAAACAATTTGTTAGGCAAAGGTGTTTCCATCATGCAAAATGACCGCTGCTGAAGCATTTAACGTTAGCCTTTTCCATTGACATTAGCTGACTGACATGTTGTCCTTGTATGTCGCATTGCATGAAATAATATAATTTACAGAACAGTGAAGTCTTTATAAAAGAAATAAAATGTATACAAACCTTTATTTCACTGAGGAAGTGCACCAAAGTAGTGGCACTGTGAAGCGCTCTCTCTTGTAGAGGACGCAAACACGCAAAAAGCCCACGCTCTGACTGTAACTCAGCAGCTGGGTTGTTTCGTCGGAGACAGGCTCAACCCAGCATTTGGGTTGAAAAAATTAACCCAATATTCAATAACCCATTAAAAATGACTTAGCAGCTTAGTTACAGAAAACCTACTCAGCACCTGGGTAAAAATAAGCCAATAAAATGACCCAACAAGCTGAACCCAGCATTTGGGTTAAAAACAAAATAACCCAGCATTTTTTAGACTGCAGAAAAACTACCCAGCATTTGGGTAAAAAATGTTTAAAACAACCCAACAAAATGAACCAGCAGGCTGAACCCAGCATTTGGGTTAAAAAACAACCTAGCACACTCTAAAAACTGCTGGGTTAAATACAACCTAGCGCTGGGTAAAATATGGACAAACCCAGCGATTGGGTTGTTTTGACCCAGCGGTTGGGTTACTACCCAGAATGTTGGGTTAAACATGGATCAAAACAACCCAATCGCTGGGTTTGTCCATATTTTACCCAGCGGTAGATTGTTTTTAGCCCAGCAGTTTTTAGAGTGCATTTTTAGAGTGTATTCATATATAATTATTAGCTTAACATTTCTGCTTTTAAATCATTCACAATTTTGCCCAATTCACTTATATTGTAAATCCCTCTCTGTAAAACATATTTTTGCTTTTTTTTAGAAAAAGATGAACAGGTGCTAATTAATTTTTTTGCACCCTGGGTTAAAAACAACTAAACTATTGCTTAAAAATGACTATATTTAAACCCCAAATGGGTTGAAAATGTATTAATATGTTCAGTAAATTAACATTTATTAATAAGTTAAATAAATAATAATTAAATAATAAACTTAATTTATATAACTAATTTATTTTATTAATTAATTAATATAATTTATAAACTTAAAAAGAATAAAATAATTTTTAAAATTGGTTATTAATAAATGTTCGCCTTTTGATTATTGCTAATGCCTCTAGTAATTATGTGTCTGATTTTTACAGCCTATTTTTAAACATTTAACCCAACTGCTGTGTCAAAACAACCCAGTCTCTGGGTTTGTCCATATTTCACCCAGCATTTTTTGTAGTGTGTCAATTAACATGGTACACTTTACAGTTAGGTACATTATTAGGTGATATTAATGTATTGACTTACATTAACTAACAATAAACAATACATTTGTTGGAGTATTTTTACATTTATATTAACTGATAACCCTTACATATATAATATAACTATTTAGATATAACTTCGTCATTAATTGCTCAATTTACTACGATTAATAAATGCTTTTTATTGTTAGTTCGTATGAATACTGTTGTTAACTATATTGTTAACCATCAACACAGTTGTTGGGGATTGAGTTTAATGAATACTGAAGCCAGAATATTACTTCTGAATCACTGAAATAAAAATACAGGGAAAGTTTTGCTATAAGCCTTCAGGCATGTAGTCTCACAGTGTCTTTAAAAGCTGCGTAACAGAACGAGAGAGAAAGGAGGAGAGAATAAGTGGTTGTCTCCCAGTTTGTCAGTGTATGTGAGCTGACACACAGGGCAGCCAGTCCACTTCCTCAACTTAATCTCTGTAATGGCCCTCAGACGCCAAACTGGTGGGGGGAAATTTGGGGAGACGACAAGAGAATAGAAACGCTGGAAAAAGAGACGTGCACCAGTTCAACCACATTTCCCCTCCACTGTCAGGGCCATTACATTCATGAACACACAATCAGAGCGTTCGTGGCATGCTTGCGCGCTGCCGACACGTGCACGCTAACAAGGTCTCTTTGAAAAAACATGAATTGATTTTTAAAGATCTAGTAATAGAATTGCAAGACATTAACTAACATATGGACATTATGTTGTACATTAATTTATTTAGATGCAACCCTACAGACAATACGCCTACACACGCTCATCCACCCGCTCTGCCCTCCTGGAGGCAGCTTTGGAGAGACTCTGTTTTGTAAGGAGCAGGGGGAGACGGTTAACATCATTAATTAATGCCAGAAACTATGTAATTGGCCATCCATAATCTTCCATGCACGCAGAATTCTGACAGGCAGGCAGGCAGGCAAAGGTGTGCTGCACTGCAATGGCTAATAAACACAGCAGATTAAATCATAACGCATTATGCACATTTGTCCTTTTTTTTGTTTGTTTGTTTTTTTGAGGGGAAAAATCATAGTTTTTACCTTTTAAAAGAATATGTTGGCTTTAGTTCAAAGTAAATGTAATAAGTTTAATAATATAATAATACTACAAAGATTATAGTACTATATAGTAGAATTATTGCAAAAATAACATCTTTCAACTTCTTAACAAAATCAAAAAACTGGATGAAGCATTTACAGTGAAAGTGAATGAGGTCACTCATTGAGGTCAAATGTTAAAATACATTAAAAAGGTTTAGCCACAAAATGTTAATATTTTGTTAAATGGGAAACAAAATGTGATTTTAGTGTGAAAAATCTCCTTTAATCACAGTTTTAATCACTAGCATTTACTGTGTAAAGTTATAATCAACTGTGCAATAATTGCAATAGAATTTTACGATCATTTTACAAAAATGTTACAATTTTATAAGAATTTTATAAGAATTTAAAACTGTAAATGTGACAAGCACAACTTTACATCTCAAATAAAATACACATTTTTTTCAATTAATGTGAGTGCTTGTGCTTGTAAAATGTTTCAATTTTACTATAATTATACAATAATTTTACCAAATTACAAATTAAAACCATAAAAGTGACATGCACAACTATACATCTCAAATAATGCAAAGGTTTTATATGAAGAATTAATGTGAGTGTTTTTGTAAAATTAAGTTTCAATTTTTACTATAATTTTACAAAACTTTACCAAATTTTACAATTTAAAACCATAAAAGCACAACTTTACATCTCAATTAATGCAAAGGTTTTATATGTGAGTATTAATGTGAGTGTTTTTGTAAAATCAAGTTTCAATTTTACTATAATTTTACAATAATTTTACCAAATTTTAGTTTAAAACCATAAAAGTGACATGCACAACTATACATCTCAAATAATGCAAAGGTTTTATGTGAAGAATTAATGTGAAACCATTTGTAAAATTAATTTTAAATTTTACTATAATTTTACAAAAATTGTACCAAATTTTACATTTTAAAACCATAAAAGCACAACTTTACATCTCAAATAATGCAAAGGTTTTATATGAAGAATTAGTGTGAGTGCTTTTGTAAAATTAAGTTTAAATTTTACTACAATAATTTTACCAAATTTTACAATTTTTTTTAAAGTTTTGCATTATATCTCAAAAAATTTGGTCAGTTGCAAATGTTTCACCATAATCAAAATCACAATTGCTGCCAACAAAACTATTAATTTGAATATTCTTTAATTACACCTCTAACTCATCAATAGCGAATGTTTTTCATTGATACTTGAGCAGCCTCATATGTATTGAGCATTTCTTTTTTAAACAGTTTATGACATACTTTTACTTCATGCACTTGAATATTGAATTCATTAGTTGTTGTGAAATGTGTTTTGGTTTTCACACGGATAAAAGAAACTCCTCCTAACTTGGACATTCTCATACGCCGCCCCCAGCTCAAGCCGGTGCTCACTTTCCCTCAGGCTGGCAGGCAGACAGGAGGCGGAGGCTGCGAGCGCGAGCAGGGCTGGCTCTTCGCATTCCTGGGCGTCTGAGATGGAATGAAAGGGAAGATTAATGGCGTTTAGCACGGCAGTGAGACTCGTGCGTTCCTAATTAAAATCGGACGAACAAGTGCGCGGCCAAGGATCAGTGGCTTTTAATGAGGAGCTTGTAGGCTGATTTGGGCATAATTTTCTGCTTAATAAGGCTGGTTTAAAAAGTCATTTTGGAGGGATGGCACTCTTTTGAACCTGCTCATTATCAATGAGGGCACCTCACTTAAGTACTTCAGGAAACGGTGACTTTAATTAATATAGAGCTGCCACGTGGCCATGCTGACAAGACGGAGCGAGAGCGGTAGAGAAAGAGAGAGAGAAAGCGAGGGAGGGAGGGCTAAAATTGATGAAGAACTTTCAAGGGCAATGGTTTCATTAAGCGGCTTCATTACGAACCGAATAACTCTTTGTGTCATTTGAATTCCTGGCCCCTGTGCTGTACAGTGCAGACTGGGAGGTGATGTACTGTTACGCGACAAGTCCTGACATGAGAGCAGAGCATGTAGAGTCAGACATGCTAACAGGACCTAATGACCCCCGCCCCCCGTAATGTCCCGTTCAGAGTTTACAATTCACCACACACCCCTGTTATCTACATCACCGGGTGATGGGACAACAGGACAAAGCATTTGTAGCACAGCCATTTATTTACGATTAGCATTGTTAGTCAAACTCAGCTTGAGCGCTGGTAAGTCATGTACTCGTTCTCAGCATGTCATTGGTTTCTGGACATGGCCCACACTGCATCAGGTCCATATGAGGGATGTGGTGTTTGAGAGGGATGTTTGGCCTTAAGGGCTAAGTGCAGGCAGGCAGGGAAGGAGGGGGTGTTGGGATTTAGACTAGTCGCGGTCGATCTCTGCTGCAGTGAATTGGGCTAAAGACTCTCAAAGCCTCCTCATCCCATTGTACTAATCTGCTTATGGCTGATTCTACAGTTCAGGATCTTTATCACGGGAAAGTGCTTCACTCCGGGGATTCCCACTTAAAGCCCAGTCAATCACTAACACTCATGAGCCTGTGCCACATTCCTCTTTTTAAACCGCTTTTATGTTCTGCTAATTACACCTCACTTTGAAGAATTCTGAACTCTGATTTCTGATCTCTATTGATAGATACATACATACAAAAATACAAAAGATAGATACATACATATGTACAAAAATATGTATACAAAAAGGCGATAATATGATAGATAGATAGATAGATAGGTAGATAGATAGGTAGATAGATAGGTAGATAGATAAATAGATAGACGATAGATAGATAAAAACATGACAGATAAATATATACAAAAATTAGATAGATAGATAGATGATAGATAAAAAATATGACATACAAAAATTAGATGATAGATAGATAGATAGATAGATAGATAGATAGATAGATACAAAATATGACAGATAAATACAAAAATTAGATAGATACAAAATATAGATTTTCATTCATTCAGTTAGACAGACAGATAGATAGATAGATAAAATATGACAGATATACAAAGATTGGATAGATAGATAGATAGATAGATAGATAGATAGATAGATAGAGAAATAGAGAAATAGAGAGATAGATAAAAATATGACAGATATATACAAAAAAAATTATCCACCAACAATTATCCAAACAAATTAGATAGATAAAAATATGACATATATGCAAAGATTAGATAGATAGATAGATAAAAATATGACAGATATATACAAAAAATAGATAGATAAAAATATGACAGATATATACAAAAATTAGATAGATAGATAGATAGATAGATAGACAGATAGATAGATAGACAGATAGATAGATAGATAAAAATATGACAGATATATACAAAAATTAGATAGATAGATAGATAGAGAAATAGAGAGATAGATAAAAATATGACAGATATATACAAAAATTAGATAGATGATAGATAGATAGATATAGATAGATAGATAGATAGATAGATAGATAGATAGATAGATAGACAAAATATGACAGATATATACAAAAATTAGATGATAGACAGATAGATAGATAGATAGATAGATAGATAGATAGATAGATAGATAGATAGATAGACAGACACAAAATATGACAGATAAATACAAAAATTAGATAGATACAAAATATAGATTTTCATTCATTCAATTAGACAGACAGACAGACAGACAGACAGATAGATAGATAAAATATGACAGATATATACAAAAAATTAGATAGATAAATTTGTCAGGGTTCTGTCACTTCTGTCTAGGTTTCTTGTGATTTTGTAACAGAGCCCTGGCACTCCCATCATGTCTTGTTTTCATGTTGTCTGCGTGCCTTGTTTCTTGTTTGAGCATGGTGTTCGGATCCCGCCACTCATGTCTTGAGTTTCGGTTTCGTGTCGGGGTTCGGACACTCATGCTCCATGTTCCGTCTTATTATGGGAGCATGCGGTCTCGAGCTTGCTCGGTCTGTATGCTCTTCTGTCCACGTGATTTGTTTTGTGTTGTCTTGTGCTGGTGTTGCACGCAGCTCAAGTTTTTGGCTGCGTGCTGTTATGTTATGTTATGTCTTGTAATGTGTAGCACGCAGCTGGTTTTTCGCTGGCTGCGTGCTTTCATGTCGTGTGTTGTGTGAACACGCAGCTTATGAGTTTTCTCATTAGCTGCGTGTTTGTCTTGTTTTGCGCATGGCCGGTAAATTGTTTTGCTGGCCATGTGCTTGTGTTTTTGTTTTTGTGTGAGCACATGGCTTTTGTTCTGTTTTTATGTGCCATGAGCTCTCATGTCAATTTGTCTTGACCCCACCCATCTTGTTTCCTGATAATTGGTTAATTTGCCCCACCTGTGTTTTCCTCATTTCCTGCCTCGTTTGCTCTCTATTTATTGTCCTTGTGTTTTCAGTCCTGTGCAAGTTCGTCATCGTATGTTTCCCTGTCTGTGTCCTGATCCTGTCCTGCCGAGCTGCCAGCAGTGTTTTTCCCCCACGGGGTAGTTTTTGTTGTGGTTTTTGTTTTATTTTTATATAAATAATAAGCCCATTCTCCTGCAACTTGAGTCCTCGCCTCTTCCCTACACCCCAACCCTGACAGAATTATGACATATATACAAAGATTAGATAGATAGATAGATAGATAGATAGATAGATAAAAATATGACATATATATACAAAAATTAGATAGAGAAATAGATAATAAAAATATGACATATATATACAAAAATTAGATAGATAGATAGATAGATAGATAAAAATATGGCAGATATATACAAAAAACAGATAGATTACTAATGCATTATTAAAATCACAAGTTGTTTGTTAATAATTAATGGACTGTGAACTAACATTAACAAACAATGAACAACTGTATTATTTATTAAATACCATTAACAAAGATTAATACATTGTGTAATGTCATTTTCATTGTTTGTTCATGTTAAAAAAATTACCAATTTACCAAATTACAAATCACCTTATTGTAAAGTGTTAATGTTTTCTTTTATTTTTACTTCTACCAAACAACTTTTAATACATTGCTATGGGCTGAAACAACAACTGATGAACTGTTTTACCACAGGGTCAAAAGTGGGCTTTTCAGTAAGAATCAGACATTCCCCTTGCTTGTCTTATTTTGATTCTGTTGTTTTCTTTCTCTCCAATTTTAATTTCTTCTGAAGCATTATACTTGTTTTGAATGTGCTGTAACAGTATAATGGCTGAGGCATGTCTGAGTAGAGGAGGACAGTGAGAGGCTGAGAGACAGGCAGAAAGAGACAGACAGCCACACACACAGGCTCGTTTTAATCATCTCAATGGGATCCACAGACATGATTCCAGCCTTTCAGACTTGTTGATGTCATTCACACTCTTACCCCATGCAAACCCAATCAGTATCAGGTAATATCAGCCACTCTTTGAAGGATTAAAAAGAATAAATGGGGTTTTACTGCGTTTTGTCTGAGGGATAATGCCTCTGAAATATTGTAATAATGAAAATGGATTTGATTTATGTAATTTCTTTCTGACTTAGGTTTCTCCAGGATATAGGGGGTGGCAGAAGGCCTTCTTAACATGCTTTGACATTAAAGGGATCCAATTGTTTTTCAGTTCTTCTGCCCCTGAGGTAGAAGCTTTAGAGTTGAATAGCGAGAGAAGAGATGTGCCCTAAAGCCTCCTCAGCTAATACTAATATTCAAGATAAGCTCTTTCACCAATAACTTATTTGCACACGCAATAAGACTGAAAGACATTAATGTATGGTGTTTTTTGTGTTTGTTTTGTTCCCGTATAACACAACAGCTCACTTGTTTTGAATCTGCAGGCTTGTGGCTTAATCATGTTTACTGCAGAGCAGCTCTTTATCACCTATAAAACCCACTATTACGAGAGACAAGGTAAATTACATTGTCATTTATTCATTTAGACACTGTTATCTGAAGAAACAGGGTTTTAAAAAAATCTAAAAAAAAAAAAAGGGTTTTAAAGCAAATCTCAATGCTCACTGTGTTTTCTATCAGAGTGCTGACCCTGTCATTCAAAATGCTGTTATTACTCAGCCCTGCCATCTGCATTTTGACAATTAGAGTGTGTGATGACAAGTGTTTGGTTTTTTGTGATTAGAGGTGTGTTATGGCCGGTCCTGCACCCCTCTGCTGCTCAGGTTGATGTGACAGCCCTCCATCCATCATGCTGAGAGGGGCCGATCCATAAGAGGGGTGAGGGGGTGTATCTGAGGTAATATTCTCCCTCTTAATTACTCTGGAAGGATAATGGTCCAAATGACTTTGAGGAGGAGCAGGACAGAACACAACAGATAAACTGATACAGGGTAGAATCACTCTCAGGTTCAGTATACAGCCATCAAAAACTTGATATTAAGTGTCTGTCTAATCTAAATTAATAATGTAGTCAAAACGGCAGAGGTTTTTGTAAGTGACTTTTCTCAACTCAGCATTTATGTATAATTAATTCATATGGATGTGTAGTTTGGTTTTCATGTATAGCATGAATGAACTCTGCTTTCTGAGCCTAGTGTGTGTGTGTGTGTGTGTGTTCATACGCTTTCGAGGAGGTCTCTTCATTACTGCCACTCCCCTGCACTTCCTCAGATAATCCCCACACCCTGCAGAGACTACAGGAGAACTGGCAGAAACACACACACAAACACTCACGATCCATATCTCAACTCTATAGGATGATGTAGAGCCATTATTTAAAAACATTAGCATTTTGCTCTCTTACAAGAAGTCATTTACACTGAATATAATTTTCTGCAGGATTTACTTTTAAACTGTTTTCACTCAAAAATTGTACAAAGAAACAGTAACACAGTGTTTTCATTTTTATAAATATATATATTACAGCATACTAAATCTAATATATAATAAAATACAGTAAGTTCCAAATAATTGCTAGAGAATAGCTATATTTTTTAGAAAATTTTCTCACCCTAAAGACATTCAAAATATAGATGAGTTTTTTTTTTATTGCAGAACTTTTTTCATACAGAGAATATTTGAGAATTTAGCATAATTTTACAGTTAGCTTGCCTAATGATGGATTTGTTTCTAACAAACAAACAGCTTTTCACTTTACAAGACATTAATTGATTGGCTGAAGTCATGTTGTGGATAATTGTGATGTTTTTATCAGCTGTTTGCACTTTCATTCTGACGGCACCCATTCACTACAGAGGATCCATTGGTGATCAAATGATGTAATGCTAAATTTCTCCAAATCTGCTCCGATGAAGAAACTCACCTATATCTTGAATGGCCTAAGGCTCAGTAAATGTTTTCATGAATTTTCATTTTTGGGTGAGCTTATCCTTTAATTTAAGATACATTCTCTTGAGTTTTCATCCATTTAAATTTATCTTGCTAAGATTTTATTACTGGAGAATGAGGCCAAATTTCATGTTAAGAAAACAGTTTTGCACACCATTATGGACAAAAACAAAAGGGTCTTAACGGGATAGTTCACGCAAAAAGGAAAATTCTGTCATTAATTACTCACCCTCATGTTGTTCCAAACCTGTAAGACCTTCGTTCGTCTTTGGAACACAAATTAAGATATTTTTGATGAAATCCGAGAGCTTTCTGACCCTGCATAGACAGCAACGCAACTACCACGTTCAAGGCCCAGAAAGGTAGTAAGGACATTGTTAAAATAGTCCATGTAACATCAGTGGTTCAACCATAATGTTATAAAGCTACAATAATACTTTCTGTGCGTAAAGAAAACAAAAAAAACAACTTTAATCAACGATTTCTTCTCATCCGGGACAGTCCGCCGCCATTATGCTTGTAAACAAAGCGGCAGCACCACAAGCATGTGCCGTGATACTCTCAATAATGGCGGCAGACTGTCCCAGGAGAGAAGAAATCGTTGAAGAAAGTTATTTTTGTTTTCTTTGCGCACAAAAAGTATTCTCATAGCTTCATAAAATTACGGTTGAACCACTGATGTCACATGGACTATTTTAATGATGTTCTTACTACCTTTCTGGACGTTGAACATTAAGGTGTTTCTGGATCACTGTCCGTTAAAAATGAACAGCCAATAACATTTACATTTACAGTTTTCCACATGCACAAGCTTTCCAGCCAATAGCTGACATTCTGTCCATGTCAACCAATCATCTCTGGCCCATGTATTATTATCACATAACAGCAAACAATGGCTGATCTGTATCAAAGACTTACAGCAGATACATTTGCGTTCCTCCGCCCCTCCTGATATCTCTTATATTCAGAACATGAGATTTTCCATCATTTCATTTTAATCATGACAATGGGATCAGATAATCCGGGCCAGAGAGCGGGTTTTGATTGTTCTGATTGAGTCTCTTTTGTTGGGCAGATATGTAATATGGAGCTGTAAGAGGATTTAACACAGTAGATTGTCTGATTTAATCATGTTTGCAGAGGTAAAGCAGCACTTACATGCTTGGAGGGGGTTAAAACAGAACATGACAGTAGTTTGAGGCAGTGAAGGGGTTGGTTTAATACTCAATGGTCTGATCAGCAGTTATTTTGAGCTATAAAATGCAAATATGTGTGGTTATCACCTTAAGGACCTATTTCCACCTGATATGATACTTAAATTATCTGTCCCTTTATGAGTATTAGCAAATGCCCATTCCTCCGAGGAGGCAAGGGAGGCAATGTCTTCTCAAAATATTTGATGAGAAAAAATGAGTAGTACAAAAGTAGAACAAAGCCAATATTACAAAATATAACATTAAAAAGTGTATAAATAACTTGTTTTTCTAAAGAAAATGACAGAAAGCACACCAGCATGTAAAGTTACAGCGGGAGTCCACATCTCTCTCGCCTCCCCTGGGCCTATTGAGTTTTAACAGCCCCTTAAGGCAGTGCCTCCATCACGATATATGATTGGATATGACTGGTTATGATCAGCTGTGATTGGTTTGTGCGATAAATCCCGCTTCTTGTGTTTGTGCACGTTCCGTGTTCGCTAATCAGTCTGAATGAACAATGTAATAGTGTTAATGGGAGGACTAATTTAGAAAAGTAAGTAAACAACTCAAGCACTTAGATATAACTACTTTGTTACATCAAAATAAAACTTAAAATGGCCTGAAAACATGATCTGTTGGAGTTTTTAGTGAGTAATCAACTTGGTGATAGTAAAAAGTAAATCTCTGTGTCTGTAACCAATATTTACCGAGCTTTGATGACTGATGATCCGAAAAATATAAAAATAGTTCAAAGTTACCTATTAAAAAAATAGCTGAACATTAGTTCACAAATAAAATATATTGTTTAAATTGTTATTGAGTTATTATTTTGGAATAAATGTAAAATGCTTAAAAAACTAACTTGATGAGATTCGTAATTGCTTTAATAAATAAGAATATTGATTACACTGTTATTGTAAAAATATAACATAGTTTATTTCTTTTTCTGATAGTGTAAGTAATGTTTATTTAAAGGAGAAGTCCACTTCCAGAACAAAAATTTACATATAATGTACTCAAGATGTCCAAGATGTTTATGTCTTTCTTTCTTCAGTCGTAAAGAAATTATGCTTTTTGAGGAAAACATTTCAGCATTTTTCTCCATGTAATGGACTGCAGTGGTGTCCCGAGTTTGAACTTCCAAAATGCAGTTTAAATGCGGCTACAAACGAACTCAAATGCGGTTGTAAACGATCCCAGCCGAGGAAGAAGGGTCTTATCTAGCAAAACGATCAGTTATTTTCATTAAAATAATACAGTTTAAATACTTTACTTTACTCAAACGCTCTTCTTGTCTTGCTCTCCCTGAACTGTGTATTCTGACTCAAGACAGTTAGGGTATGTCGAAAAACTCCAATCGTATTTTCTTCCTCAACTTAAAAAATCATTTCTAAAATCATCCTACATTGCTGCAGAAGTACCGACACAGTCTTTGCAAAGTGAACATGCGAAGAAGATCAAACACCATTAACAAAAAAGGTAACAAACTCGGGGAACCATAACAGTCCACTATATGGGGAAAAATGCTGAAATGTTTTCCTCAAAAAACAATTTCTTTACGACTGAAGAAAGAAAGACATAAACATCTTGGATGACAAGGGGGTGAGTACATTATCTGTCAATTTTTATTCTGGAAGTGGACTTCTCCTTTATCCAAGAAAATGTGACTTTGCCTCCTCATTTCAGAACGCCACCGCACACCACTGATATACCTATATATATATATACACACACAACAATATTAATAACTGAAAACATAAAAAGTACATGAAAAGTATATATTGCAATTTTGTTATATTTCTCATTGCTACCTCCATCAGTGAAAGTGGCAGTCTGGCTGAGAGAGTGAAAGGCAGTGTGAGACAGAAGACACACACACACACACACACACACACACACACACATACAAGGCAGCATGGAGTGTGTGGGGATTAGGGGGAGATATACTCACCCCCTCTATTAATCCCCTCAGTAGAAGGAGAAAGAGTCTGCTCTCTTACACACACACACACACAGAATGCATGACATTTTAGCATGTCTGAATGGCGCTGTGTTATTTTTATAGACCAGCAGACTGTTTGACTCTGGTTTACAATGACAGCATTTCTGTTTGTGTCTGTGTGTGCATGTGCATTACTTATTCAGTTACCATCTTAATTCAGAAATGACCATCTGACAGTGCCAGATCCACTGATTACTTGTATAATCATATAGATGTATGTATACGACTGGGTGTTTGTTGGTATGTGTTGGTGTGCATTAGCACGTGTGTGTATTTGTGTACGGGCCTGTGCTAACAGTCATTATTTACATTAGAGCTGAAGGGTTTTCTGTGGTCTCTGCTCTAATGCTCTGCTGTTATCCAGCTGAGAGCTCGAGCCTGTCTCAGACTGAGCAGGGCCAATTTCCCTCCCAACCCTCTCACACTTACACACACACACACACACACACACCCCAACACAGAAACATTCATTCATCTCGTTCGGCTTTCCACAACCTTTGCATTTACAGTGGGGTCCAAATGTCTGAGGCCACATTCAAACTCTGGGACTAAAAATCAAATTTAAATTTAAAATAAATAACTTTTCTCAGAATTTTTATATAAAGCAACACAAGCTCATAACATTAATAAGAAATAATCAGATTTTGCAGTATCTCTAGATCTCTATAAAGTAGATACAAAATCTAATGATTTAAGAAAATGAACAAAAAACAAAACTCAGACATTTGGACGTCACTATCTTTGGACCTCACTGTTCCTGACCACTTTTCTATTTTGTCAAAAATATGAAATTTATATTTGAAATATGATTTAGTATATTAGCATTACTTCAGCAAATACATTTTGCGTCACTCTTAGGCAAATGTGACAATGCAATGGTAATACCATGTAATGATGGTATGTAATTACAATACCATGGTATTCTGAAATAGAAGTAACTGACAAATCCAAGAACACCAAGATTATATACACTGACAAATTTCAATTTGGTTTTCGATCAGAAATTAATAGCAAGTATCACAAACAATTACAAAGAAGCACGTTTTTAACAAGTTTTGAAGACTTAAATAGTATTTTCTTGTAAAAATGTACTCAGTAAACTGTTTTTAGTAAGTGTTTTACAGTGTACATTATTATAATTATCATAGTAAATAATCATAGTAAACTAAATAATTTATCATAAATATACATTTATTAGAAAATGTACACTGCTGGTCAAAAGTATTTGAACAGTAAGACTTTTTATGTTTTTTTAAAGAAGGCTGCGTTTATTTGGTCCAAAACACAGCAAAAGCAGTAATATTTTGAAATGTTTTTACTATTTAAAATAACTGCTTCATATTTGAAAATATTTTAAAATGTAATTTATTCCTGTGATCAAAGCTAAATTTTCAGCATCATTACTCCAGTCTTCAGTGTCACATGATCCTTCAAAAATCATTCTAATATGCCGATTTGCATTTTTTTAAATTATTTTTCATTAGTATTAATATTTAAGTATTGAGTATATATTTGAGTAATTTTTTTCAGAATTCTGTGATGAATAGAAAGATCCAAAGATCAGCATTTATCTGAAATAAAAACCTTTTTTTTAAAAAAAAAAAAAGATCATAAAAATGAATACTTTTATTTAGCAAGAATGCTTTAAATTGATCAAAAGTGATGATAAAGACATTTATAATATTACAAAAGATTTCTATTTCAGATAAATGCCGTTCTTCCAAAATTTCCGTTCATCAAAGAATAATAAATGTTTTTTTTTTTTTTTTTTTGAGCAGCAAATCAGAATATTAGAATGTTTCCTGGAGGATCATGTGACTGGAGTAATGATGCTAAAAATTTAGCTTTGAAATCACAGGAATAAATTACATTTTAAAACATGTTAAAATAGAAAACAATTTTAAATACTTTTAAAAATAATTTTACTGTTTTTGCTATACATTGGATCAAATAAATGCAGGCTTGGTGAGCAGAGGAGACTTCTTTAAAAAAACATTAACAATCGTAGTGTTCAAAAAATTTTGACTGGTAGTGTACATCTATAAAACAACATATTCTTTTTACCGTTTTAATAATCTTTTAACATTTTTGCAGTTTACTAAAATAGCCATTTGACAAATAAATAATCATTGTAGTCTTTCAGTTTATAAGAAAATAATTAATAAACATGGCATGGATAATATTTATAAAAGCTGTTTTAAAACATTTTGGATGGAATGTGTAACACTGCAGGACACTAAATGATTACCATAAGTACCCTGGTACTTGAATGGTACTTAAACATGCTTTAAAGAACACCATGGTAATACCATGGTGTATTTTGATAGTTTTTGTCAGTGAACATTATCCACTTATTACAAACATGAATACTAGAGCATAAATCATTTCCAATGCACATTACAGGTTTTACAGTCATTGATGTTAATACCAGTAACATGATGTTAATATCATAACTACACACATTAAGGTGCATCAACTCTCAAAGTACATCTGTTATCATCATGTGCCATTTGGATCAGACAATCTCTTCCAGACAGGAGACACAGACCCCCATCTGCCTCTCTCCCCTCCCCAAGAAAGATAGCTCCTCTCTGGGTCATGGGTGGGCCTCTTCCCTCCCCTGTGAAGTATCATAGCTGCTGATTTGTGTGTTCATATTTAATGTGTGTTTGTGAGTGATTATGACTGATATCAGGTCACACAGGCTCAGATTAACACCAATAACTGTAATGGTGACCAGCTGTTTAGTCTCTTACCGGAGTCTCTCTCTGTCTCGGGTCTAAAGCACTCACTCTCCTGCGCTAGAGATTGTTCTAGATTAGGAGGGGGTGTGTAGCAGTGGACGGGGGGGTTTGCGCTCAACCAAACCGTGATCCATATTAAATCTCTCTAAAATGAAAATTGCAAAGATTTAGCCAGGGATCATGAGCAATGGTGAATTTAATCACAACCTGCTGGCGGTGAAGTGTGTGTGTAAGCAATATGCATTGTGAACCAGGATTAATGTGTTTATTTACTGTTGATGTATGCTTTCATTTTAACAGTAAATAACTGTAAAAATGCTATGGTAAAAATGAAGTTTGGAATGACATGAGGGTGAGTAATTAATGACAGAAATAAACTACTCCTTTAATAATCACATAATCACAAAAGAAACTACTCCTTTAATAATCACATATTCAAATCACATGAATGACATTAGATCTGAAGTTAAAGCTTTCAGTGAATAATGGCTACACAAAGCAATCATGACTTTATCATTTGCTTTTATTGTAAACTGGTGTGGGAAACTGTTTTCACAAATTCAAAAAATTAATAATAAAAAAAAGATAAGCAACACATTGAATAAAACATGAATCCTTTAGGAGTTTCTTATAATAATAATAGAACTAATATAAGAAAAGATGACAAAGTTTCAATACCTTTAATAGTTTTTAATCCCGATTTTTCTCGATTTCCTTGCAAGAGTTCACGCACTTTATCTGGATCTGCGCGGTTACCTTACCTTACATCTGTGAGTCACATGTGTTGTGTTTTCTACCCCAGGGCTGTGTGTGTGTGTGTGTGTTTTGTTGTGACACCTCTGAGTGTGAGACTCATGTCTGACCGTCCTACTTGTGCTCACCTTCATCTGTGTCTGTTCTTTCTCTAAACACACGTGATGGATCGCTCGCCTCTGAGCAAATCTCTCTCTGTGTGCTCCTGGCTTGCTCTCTCTCTCTCTTTTTCTCGATCTCTTTCTCTTTCCCTCACACATGCACACACACACATACACTGTCTTTCCATCTCTGTCTGTCTTCAGTAAGTGCGCTTGGCTGTTGATTCGTTCTTAGAACACAGTCGGGTATAGAGCAGATGGTGACCGTATTCAGTTTTCCAGACTTGCATTAAACGTTCGTTATCGACCACAAATGCAGCCAAGCTCTTCTTCTACCACCAGCACCCCCCTCAACCAACATAAACTTACCCCCTCCACACACACATCTCGCTTCGTCATGTCATAAAACAAGCTAGATACACTATTTTCTTTAGTTGTTAACAGCCAATCTTGGCACTAGTTTCTATACTAGATATTATAATACAGCAAGGCTGCGCTTATTTGATAACAAAATACAGTAATATTGTGAAATACTCTTTCTATTTTGTGAGAACTCTATTCTATTTTAAGAATTTTTTAAAAATGTAATTTATTTCTATGATCAAAGCTGAATTTTCAGCATCAACATCTTCAGTGTCACAGTCCTTCAGAAATCATTCTAATATGCTGATTTGCTTCTCAAGAAACATTTATTATTATTAATTTTTAAAAACCTGCTCCACATAACTGTATTAAACATCATGTTATGTTCTGATTTCTGACTGGAAACATCCCATGATGCTACTGCTTAGGACACAGTCTTATTCTCCATGTTGCATGCTAAATAATACAAACTCTCTGCACTGTTACTTCCTGTACATGTTTAAAAACAAAAAAAAAACAAGAACTTTTTTCCACTATGGAGTTTAAGGTATAAAATATTAAAGGACACTGGTTTCTGGGTTGTTGGAGAAAGGTAAATCTCTGTCAGGGGTTTTCTCTGAGAAAGCAAGGGAGGCCTCAAAAAATTGGATAAGAAAAAAAATTGTAGTACAGAAATTAAACAATGCCAGTATTACAAAATATAGTATAAAAATGTATAAATCACTTGTTTTTATACATTGACAACAGCAGGTACAGGTAAAGTGGGAGTCTGCGTCTCTCTCGCCTCCTCTGAGCCCACTGAGTTTTAAAGGGGTCATCGGATGCTAAGTTCACTTTTACATGTTGTTTAACATTAATGTGTGTTGGCAGTGTATGTATAAATCTACCCTATAATGATAAAAATCCATGCAGTGGTTTTTAATTAATCTGTAAAAATAATCGAGCCATTCTCAGATGCCTGTCGTTGTGGCGTCACACCGACAGAGGCCGCTCCCACGATAGTTGATTGACATGAGTGTTTTACCTCAGATCAGGTGTAACAGTCCACCCTCTTTGTTTCGATGCCGGAGCAGGGATGTAAGTTAGACAAGAATATCTCAGATTGAGCGACTGATGTGTTGTGTTGCTGGATGTAATAATGAACGTAGTGGTTGTCATTTACTCCCGGCATCTGAGCCGCTGAAGATGCAGTGGATTACGTTTGTTTGTGAAGGGAATGCACCTCCCGATCTACATATATCCGTCTATGTTCGCGCAAATCATTCATGATCCAGCTTCACCTGAGGCAGAAGTGAGTATAAGGGTTTTTTATGAATCTTTGCGATCGCCTTTCCTAATAAAGTGCTAGTTAGCAAGTTTAGCAGCTAAACACGGCTAAATGCAGCTAAAGTAAACAGGCTCGTCACTCCACAGAGAGAAGAGAGGGGCGGGGCGAGCACAGCTCATTTGCATTTAAAGCAGCCTCGACCAGAATCAGATGATTTTTGCAGAGCTGATTTTGGCAAGGTAAAAAGGGTGTTGTTTTACACAACTATTGAGAATTTTTAACCAAAGTATATTATAGACTTTTCATTAAGACCCTAAAGAATCATATGAACTTGTGGAAAATGGGCATCCGATGACCCCTTTAAAAACACCCAAACAGACCTCCTAAAGTGTGCCGTGAGTTTGGTGAGGGGGTAGTTGAGAATGAATGGGGGAAAGTCGCGATATGATTGGATATGACTAGTTATGATCGGCTGTAGTTGGTTCATGTGACTAATATTTACAGAGCTTTGATGATTGATGATCCAAAAAATTCAAAAATAGTTAAAAGTTAACTATAAAAAAAATAGCTGAACATGAAATATATTGTTTAAATTGTTACCGCCTTGAGTTATTATTTTGGAATAAATGTAAAATTCCTCACGTCTACAGTGTTGAACATCCTTTGACATTACTGTAGAGGTATTTTAGTTTTTTATTTATATATAAACTTTATAAAACCTTTTCAAATGTACTAATTTATCTCAAGCATGTACTGTATGTATGCATGTAATTTATTAATTTGCAAAATCTCTACCCTGAGACATTTCTGACTATAACTTGTCCTATAGAGCTTACAAGCTATATCCACCAAGCTTGGCACAGTCCTCCAGTCCTCCTGTTCTGTCTTAGTGTGCTATGTATTTTTTAAACAATCTAACTTACAGTTTTCTCATAGGGGATGATCAAAGATCCCAAAAATCCTTAAGGCTACTGCTGAAAAGAGCTTTCAAGCTACCAAACGTGGCACAGACCTTCTGTCTATAGACTTATATAAACTTCACATTTAAAGGCTTTTTTTAAACTTCCATACTTTGTCAAATGAACATCACCACTGTCTAACACCACTGTTTTAACTGGCACCTTTATTTTTAAGTGTCACTTCCTCCTCTTACATACAGTACACTCTTAAAAATAAAGGTTCCAAAAGGGTGTTTTTGCAATGATGCCATAAAAGAACCTTTCAGTGAACAGTTCTTAAAAGAACCAATGTGAAGAACATTTTAAAAATCCAAAGAACCTTTTTTGACTATGAAGAACCTTTTCTTCATATAAAAAGTTCTATGGATGTTCAAGGCTCTTCATGGAACCGTTGATGCCAATGTAGAACCTTTATTTTTAAGAGTGTATAATGCACGTCTTTTAATATCTTCTCATCTTTTTTGCCTCTCTCACTTTCTCTTTCTCTCTCGCTCTTCTCTTTCGCTGTAATCAGAATTACAGAGAAAGATAAACCCTGTTAGCGGTGAATAAGCTTTAATCTCCTGCATGAGGCAAAGATGAACACTAATCCACATCTGTCCGTACAAAATGTTTACCACTTATATTTCATACTGTCCTTCACATGCCATGTATACATATGTGAGAGAGAAGAAGATGTGAGAAAGAAACTACAGATGTACGTGCATGTTGTATAACGTATTTGCAATGCACAGTACTTTTTTGGAAAAATTGAGTAGGCTCATGGTCAATCCGAGACATAAATATGCAGCGATGAATGATTTTGCTCATGCATTTCCTTCAAGATTACTCAGCAAGGTCAAAGCTTAAAGGCACTGGCACGGCTTCATGTAGGTGTTGATGATCACTGATAATGAAGGCTGAAAGAAGCAAAACAAGACACTTATGGAAGAAATCTTATGCAAGAACTTGTGCTGCAGCCTTGCAGTGCACATACAGTACTGGTATTCTGTTACAATGCTAACTGCATTTGCACTGTAATTCAGTTGTAAAAGAAATTGTCTATTTATACAGTGTATATTTAGATACCGACTGTACATGGTGCATATAGACATTAAATGGTCTTTATTTCACGTCTAGGTCTCCAAGGCGCTAGACCAGATCAGTGCTGGGTCTGATTTTTGTATGAATCATCTGTGCAATAGGACACCATCTGGCAAAAGCCCGATTAAGAAGACTGAGAGTGTGTTGGCTGACCACGCTTTTGCTCATGCATTAAGCAGAGTGTGTTGAGCCCAATATCACCTTTAAAATACATATTAAATATATTGTTGAGTATTAAAAAAGATATTTTTAATGCTTACAAATATATTTCTTTCATTGCTTAAGTAAGACACTTAAATTCTTTAGGAGAAATAAAAGAAATAAATAAATGACATTTCGAGAGAGGTGAAGTGGGAACACCCTTTACATATTGTGTAAAACAGGGTTTTGCATGTTTAAGCCTTAATTTTAAACATTTAGCTGAACTTCAGCTTCTTAAATGTAGCTTTGGCTGAATTTGGAATATAATTTTACTTTCATTTTCTCACAACAGTCAATTAATGATCCAGTAATAACTGAAGGACCCCTTAGAGGTTGAAAACCCCCTGTTGAAAACTTATTTCATTACAGAAAGCAGAGTTATTATGTAGACCTTATTTGTGATTTTTCATGCTTATGAAGAGTTTGTGGTAACTCTTCCAGATGTTTCAGATCACATGCAAGTTGCAGCACACAAAGACACATTTAACAGATCAAATTTTGGCTATTGGCAGATCAATGCCTACACAGAACAAATTCACTCCAAATAACATATCAGATCTATTTGTTTGCTATTTTTAAATTAATGTCCTCCAGAATTACCTGTGACCTAGAAGTTACCTTTGAATTTTAAGTAGAAAGAAAATATTTGCTTAGTTTTAAAATATTAAGGCCTGGTATGCTTTCAGCTAAATCGAAACTCAAACTTGTGTGACAACATTTTGGACAAAATCAGGCCAAAATGAAGTTTGTTTGGAGATTATTTGGAGAGTTTGAAACAGCTTGCCAAAATGCACTTTTTAGAAAAATCTAATTGAAAGTGATACTGACTCTGTTTAATGTGTTTATTACTGTACTTGCTTTAAAGAAGGATATTTTTTAAAGTGTTATATAAATAAATGTGACCTGATGTGACTTGCCTGGAGTGCCAAATTGCAGAGCTCAAATACATCCCAAACTAACACAGAAAATTCTCACTAATTTCATTTTTTAAAAACATTTTTAAAATTTAAAAGTAATCTAAATGTTAGGACAAAACATTCCTTAAAGGATTAGTTCACTTTCAGAACAAAATTTTGTTAATTTACTGAATATTTACTAAGAAATTATGTTTTTTGAGGATTTTTCTCCATATAGTGGACTTCAATGGTCCCCGCGAGTTTGAACTTCCAAAATACCGTTTCAGTGCAGCCTCAAAGGACTAAACAATCCCAGCCGAGGAAGAAGGGTCTTATCTAGTGAAACGATCAGTCATTTTCAGAAAAAATAAAATATTTGTACACATTTTAACCACAAATGCTCTTCTTGTCTAGCTCTGTGTTGCGCATGCGTACTGTGTGCACTCCTGTTCAAGACAGTTAGGGTATGTCAAAAAACTCCCATCTCATTTTCTCCCTTAAATTCAAAGTTGTCCTGCATCGCTGCAGAAGTTCTGACCCAGTGTTTACAAAGTGAACGTGCAAAGAAAGTCAAACGCCCTTTACAAAAAAGGTAAAACAGCGATGTAAAATGATTTTGAAGTTGGAGAAGAAAATGAGATGGGAGTTTTTCAACTGTCTTAAACGGGAGTGCACAGAGTATGCATGCACGTCACAGAGCTAGACGAGCATTTGAGGTTAAAAAGTAATTCATTTATGTAATTATATTTAAAATTACACTATTGACCCATCCCTTACACCTTAACCCTTCCTTAAACCTACCCATACCAACAAATCTGTGCCTAACCTTCCCACCTCAATAGCAGCAAGTGTTTTGCAATATAATAAGCCTGAACACTGTTTTTTTCCGGTTCATGACAGTTAGGGTATGTCAAAAAACTCCCATCTCATGTTCTCCCTCAACTTCAAAATCGTCCTATATCACTGTTTTACCTTTTTTTGTTGAGGGTGTTTGATCTTCTTTGCATGTTCACTTTGCAAAGACTGGGTCGGTACTTCTACAGTGATGTAGGATGATTTTAAAATGATTTTTGAAGTTGAGGGAGAAAATACGATTGGAGTTTTTCGACATACCCTAACTGTCTTGAACCAGAATACACAGAGTTGAGGCAGAGCAAGACAAGATGAGCGTTTGAGATTAAAAAGTTTTCAATTTGTATTTTTTATAATGAAAATAACTGATCGTTTTGCTAGATAAGACCCTTCTTCCTCGCCTGGGATTGTTTACAACCGCTTTTGGGATCATTTGAAGCCGCATTTAAACTGCATTTTAGAAGTTCAAACTCGGGGCACCATATCAGTCCATTATATGGAGAAAAATCCTGAAATGTTTTCCTCAAAAAACATAATTTCTTTACGACTAAAGAAAGAAAGACATGAACATCTTGGATGACAAGGGGGTGAGTACATTATCTGTAAATTTTTGTTCTGGAAGTGAACTTCTCCTTTAAATAACATTATGTCTAGGGTAAAAATAAAGTTAAACATTGTAAGAAACGTTTTGTAAACTTGAAATAATGTTATAATAACAACAAAAAAAATGGACATTTCAACATTATAGAAACTTTTAAAACAATACTCCCACAACCTTTTCATAACCTATAACCTACATTGTCCACCTCGCTATGATCAGACACTTTCTTAACTGCTGCTTTCTCACCATTGTCATTTTCTTGAGTGTTTATTTTTGTTATTGTGAACGAGGTGCGCAGCACAAATTTATACATTCATCCAAACACCGCTCTAAGCAGCACGGCCAGCATCTGGTTGCTCACTAACAGTAAACCACTGCAAAAGTATTTCAAAACTTCTTTTTACCCCAAGCAAGGAATGAAGAAGAACTTTATTGTGAGTGTATCAGGGCCTTTAGGTTGTCATAGATATTCATACGGTCATATGCACTGCATCCATCCATCCATCCATCCATGTCTCTATCACCCCCCACTCTCTCTCTCTCTCACACACACACACACACACACCTACACACAGCGTGGTAGGCCACCTGTCTCTAATGGCTGTGATCTGCTGAGTTGCGTAACCAGAATGTCCATCAGCTCCGGCCTCCTGCTGACAGCGCCGCAGTGGTCCGCTCGCTCCGTGTGTTTGTGTGTGTATTCGCTGCTGCACAATACTGCATCTATTTGCGTTCGTACATAACCCATTGATGCCTGCAGGTCAGGGTCAGAAAACTTTCAAGAGGCGCCCTTGTCCCAAGGAAATTACGAGCGCTTTTCACCCACACGTTGAGTCTGCCCACTGTCCCAGATGACTTAATCTGTTAAGCGACGTTTACCGCTGAGGACGGTGCCTAGAAGAGAATCAGCGGTGATTTAAAGGGATTGGTTTAATTACTGTGATCTGTGCGCCGTATTTATTTAGTAGGATCTAAAGTAAAAAGCCAAGCGCTTGGCACATAACTAATGCGAACCATTAGTCTGATTATGTTGTCTTGTACTGTCATACGAGCCGTGTACCTTTCGCTCTCTCTCTCAGGAGAGAAGGGTGTAATGGCTTTTAAATAATGGTTCATTGTTGCAGTTAATCCAGATTATCAGAGGATATGCTGTGTCTCCGTTATTTGGCTAAAACGGAATCTGTCTACTGACTTTTTGGCACAAATTTCATTAATGATCCAAATCCCGTAGTGACAGCGATACAGCTGTTCTCCCGACCTGCACCGATATTCATTTATTAAACTGTTTTGCATGCCGTTGGGACGGCAGTGACAGGACGTACACCTAATTGCAGGCCTGGATGTCTTGTTTTATTTTTGATGAAATGTCTGTGGATGTATTTTACAGTGTTCTTGGACATGTGAGTGAGAAGACAGCTTGACCAGGCACCGTGTTCCAAAATCCTCCCCCGTTCAGTCCACACTTCCCTCACGTCCATCTCTGATGCGTGTGTGTGTTTGGCGTGGTGGTGTTAGAGGTGTGAGATCGGCGTGGATGTGCTGCCAGGTGGCTCGGCCCACTTGTTCGCCGTTGACTTTTACCTTAACTGCCTTCTCCCTGATCGTCTCCTGCAGCCTGTTATTTAAAACTTAGAGGGATAGTTCACCCAAAAATGAAACTTGACTCATTCTCACATTGTTCCAAACCTGCAGGACTTTCTTTCTTTGCTGAATAAAAGAAGACATATTTTAAAGAACTGTTGTCTATACAATGATGGTCAGTGGGGTCCAAACAACACTGGACCCCACTGACTTGTATAAACAGAAAAACACTGAGATAGTTTTTCAAAATATCACCTTTTGTGTACATATTTCATTTTTAAACTGCATTTTGTCCAACATAGGCTCATTTGAAAGCTCCAAAATGAATAGAATTCACTGCAGTTTGCAGTAAAACACCAACTTTTATTCCCTTTCACAAAAATTATGCTTACAGAAGCAGATTATTGATTAATACTTATTTTTGCAAAATGCTGTAAAACCTCAAAACACTTTTACTATAGTGGATGATTTGTGATTTAAAACTAACCATTTAATGTTTGTACAACCTAATCCCATGACGAAAACATACCGGCGGGAACTTTTTTTGTGAGACATGAAATACGTGTGCATTTCAATAAATTAGAATGTCGTGGAAAAGTGCATTTATTTCAATAATTCAAATTGTGAAACTTGTGCATTAAATTCAGTGCACACAGACTGAAGTAGTTTAAGTCTTTGGTTCTTTTAATTGTGATGATTTTGGCTCACATTTAACAAAAACCCACCAATTCTCATCTCAACAAATTAGAATATGGTGACATGCCAGTCAGGTAATCAACTCAAAACACATGTAAAGGTTTCCTGAGCTTTCAAAATGGTCTCTCAGTTTGGTGCACTAGGCTACACAATCATGGGGAAGACTGCTGATCTGACAGTTGTCCAGAAGACAATCATTGACACCCTTCACAAAGAGGGTAAGCTACAAACATTCATTGCCAAAGAAGCTGGCTGTTCACAGAGTGCTGTATCCAAGCATGTTAACAGAAAGTTGAGTGGAAGGAAAATATGTGGAAGAAAAAGATGCACAACAAACCCAGAGAACCGCAGCCTTGAGAGGTTTGTCAAGCAAAATTGATTCAAGAATTTGGGTGAACTTCACAAGGAATGGACTGAGGCTGGGGTCAAGGCAACAAGAGCCACCACACACAGACATGTCAAGGAATTTGGCTACAGTTGTCATATTCCTCTTGTTAAGCCACTCCTGAACCACAGACAACGTCAGAGGCGTCTTATCTGGGCTAAGGAGAAGAAGAAATGGACTGTTGCCCAGTGGTCCAAAGTCCTCTTTTCAGATGAGAGCAAGTTTTGTATTTCATTTGGAAACCAAGGTCCTAGAGTCAGGAGGAAGGGTGGAGAAGCTCATAGCCCAAGTTGCTTGAAGTCCAGTGTTAAGTTTCCACAGTCTGTGATGATTGGGGTGCAATGTCATCTGCTGGTGTTGGTCCACTGTGCTTTTTGAAAACCAAAGTCACTGCACCCATTTACCAAGAAATTTTAGAGCACTTCATGCTTCCCTCTGCTGACCAGCTATTTAAAGATGCTGATTTCATTTTCCAGCAGTATTTGGCACCTTCAGACTGACGGCTGAAGGTCTGGAAACTTTGTCTGCTTTGAATGGACAAAACCCACCCAAATGGCCATTTGATTGACAGGTAAAGCAACCACTCACATTTCTTTTTGTGGCGCGTCATGTTTAGGGGCGTGGAAATGTCGCCACAGTAGCAGACCGGTGTGTAAAACTCTTGACAGATTTTAAAGATTCTATGCCGCGAAATTGAAATATTTCACATACTTTTGAAAATCCAGAGTTTGGTTGATACTGATAAGCGCTCATTGTCACAGGCTTCTTCGATGAGGGAGTTTGGCGTCAAAGCATTTTTGTTTCCAGGCAGAACATTAAAGAATGCAACACACGTCTCCCAGAAACCTGAAGTTTTTCCAGATACGTATGCATCAGACGTTTAGCCTACATTCCGTGGGCGTGACATCTGAGGCTGAGACTATGTTCGGTGTTGTGTCTATTTTCGACCCCCTGCCATTTGTTGAAATCGCTACATGATTGCCAAATCCTACTCCCGCACACCTAACCCTACCAGTACTAGGGGGTAGTAATCTGGCAGGGGTCAACACTGGAAAGCGAAATATATGGAGCTGTAATCATAACATGCGAAAATGATTACAAGTGCTCGCTGTTTTACCATCTCTGGTGTTCATTTCTGTTGGAAAAGGCAGTGATGTGCTTATTGGTACATATTTCGCGTCTTGAGAAAAAGTCCCCACAGATATGTTTTCATCATGAGATCAGGTAGTTTGTATCATATAACCTGCTTCATATGTATGGCTTTTATCAAATGTAAACTTGCTCATAAGGAAACCGTTAAAATAGTCCATGTGACTGTAATGTTATGAAGCTAGGGGAATACTTTTTGTGCGCAAAGAAAACTAAAATAACCACTTTATTCAACATTTCTTCTCTTCCGTGTCAGTCTAATCTTTTGATCTTTTCAATATATGACTAGGACATGCTGTCACATTTCATATTCCACCAGGTGAAATCATAGTACGTGCAGTAGTGATGATTGCCTTAAAAAAATAAATTACTGCAGATGATATTATGAACATCTTGCATGTTTTGTGGCACTTTCAAAGTGAAATCTATAGTGAATGGCACTAAAAGCATGTTCAGTTATGTTTTATTACATTGTTGTACGTAATGAAAAATTTGAAAATGAAAAGTCCAGTGAGTGGCGCTAAAAGGTAAATGCTCTATTACGTTTGAATGAATTTTTGTTGAAGCAACCATGCCATTTTAGCTTGCTTATTCAAGTCTTTGAGCTCTGTTATTGACTTGTGTTTCATGTTTCATGGGTACCAGGTGAGCTACTACCTTTCTTGATCTTGAACATGGTAGTTGCATTGCTGTCTATGCAGGGTCAGAAAGCTTTCGGATTTCATCAATAGTATCTTAATTTGTGTTCCAAAGATGAACAAAGATCTTACAGATTTGGAAGGACATGAGGGTGAGTAATGACATTGATTTTTCATTTTTGGATGAACTATCCCTTTAAATAACCATAGCCACCACATATCATGGCAGTGTTGTGTGGTCGAGCAATCACATGTTCTTCAGAAAGTGTAAATGTCTAGTGAGAGATACAGAATAAATGCAGTGTAGTGCAGTGAGCAATGTGGACCTACCATTTTGTACATACTGTAGGTACACTGTCACTGTTTGTTACCTTAGACAAAGATGGATTGCATGCATGCATCCAGGGTCTTTCAAACTGCACTTTCTGAATGTTTACATGTCCCCTGTTCTCTCTCTCACTCTCTCTCTTCCTCACACACACTCTTTCCAGCTCTCAGATTGCAGATTATTACAGATATATTGCCATAATTACCTAATTTTATAGCGCCTTTAAATGTCACATGTAGTCAGAGTTATGGACCTAATATTACAAAGAGGGTTGAGGCACAAGGATGACTTAATAAAATTATAATTTCAGTGAAGCCAGTGATTCCATTTATTTTGTGCATGTCTTTAATGTTTCTATATATTTAAACTGTGTGTGTTCATATATATATATGTATGAACTTAAAAATCTATACTTTATTAATGTTTTGGAAAGGTGCCAAATGTATGCATTTGTAAATAAATATTTTATATCAGTGAAAATAGATATTTAAAATAGATATGTTAAAGCAGTGTTTTAAAAATCCACATACAAGTAATTGACAAGTGTCAGTAGAGCTGTGAGGATGAATCACAAAACCCAGAAATGTCAGCAGCCTGCAGTTCAGTTATTTATTTCCTTATGACTAATGTGTTTGGGCAATTTTAAATGTCCACTTCTGAAATATCTATATACATGCTATTAGCATCAAACACTCATTTATGCGGTGCTAACACGTAATGAGGTCCTCAGGATCTGGTTCCTGTTGTGTAACCAAGAAAAGAACTTCTCTAGTTCACTTCCAGAACAAAAATGTACGGATAATTTACTCACCCACTTGTCATCCAAGATGTTCATGTCTTTCTTCATTCGTAAGAAATTGAGGAAAACATTTCAGGAGTTTGTGAGTTTGAACTTTCAAAATGCAGTTTAAATGCGGCTTCAAAGGGCTCCAAACGATCCCAGCCAAGGAAAAAGGGTCTTATCAAAATGATCAGTTATTTTTAATACTTTTTAACCTCAAACACTCGTCTTGTCTAGCTCTGCATGAACTCTGTGTATTCCAGTTAGAGTTAGGGTATGTCGAAAAACTCCCATCTCATTTTCTCCTCCAACTTCCAATGATTTTTAAGTTGGAGAAGTTAAATGTACCCTAACTTGAACTGAAATACACAGAGTTCATGCAGAGCTAGACAAGATGAGCATTCGAGTGTTTTTTTAGAAAATAACAAATCTTTTCGCTAGACCCTTCTTGCTGGGATCGTTTAGAGCCCTTTGAAGCTGCATTTAATCTGCATTTTGGAAGTTCAAACTCGCTGGCACCTTTGAAGTCCATTATATGGAGAAAAATTTCCTCAAAAAACATAATTTCTTTACAACTAAAGAAAGAAAGACATGAACATCTTGGATGACAAGGGGGTGAATAAATTATCTGTAAGTTTTTGTTCTGGAAGTGAACTTAGAAGTCTCATAGCTTCCAGTTTACTTTAGGATTTAGTTTCAGGCCATGTTAATTGTTTTTAAAAGCCTACATGCCTTGAATTCATATTACATTTCTGATTCATATTACGTTTCTTAGTATCAGACTCCTCTTAAAAATAAATTATTAACTAATTAACATTCATGGAACCTTTCCACTGCACAAAATGTTCTCTGTAGTGGAAAAAGGTTCTTCATATTTTTAAAATGTTCTTCACAATAAGGAAAAAAATGGCTCTTTTAAAACTGTTAGTTCACTTCCAGAATAACATTTTTCTGATAATTTACTCACCGCTATGTCATCCAAGATGTCTTTTTGTGTTTTGTTTTTTTTTTTTAAATGAATGTTTTTAAGGAAAACATTCTAGGATTTTTCTCCATATAGTGACTTCAAAGAGGATCAACGGCTTGAGGGTCCAATTTGCAGTTTTACTGCAGCTTTAAAGGGCTCTTCCAGCCGAGGAATAAGGGTCTTATCTAGCGAAATTATTGGTCATTTTCTAGCTCTGCGATGCGCATCTATGACTTCATGTATTGCGTAATCGTGTTGGAAAGGTCACGGTTAGTTCTTTGTCTGTGTACTTCAGTTCAAAAAGGTAGAGCAAAAAACATCATCTTATTTTCTCCTCCTCCTTCAATATCGTCCGACATCATTTTTTTTTTTTTTTTAAATTAAAGCCTTTTGACTTTCTTTGCATGTGAGTCGGTACTTCTAGTGATGCTGCACGTGCACGATTACATAACACATGAGGTCAAGCTAGTGCAAGATGAGCATTTGTGGTTAAAAAGTATACAAATTTGTATTCTTTATTTTTTAGAAAATGACCAATTGTTTCGCTAGATGAGACCCTAATTCCTCAGCTGGGATCGTGTAGAGACCTTTGAAGCTGCATTGAAACTGCAATTTGGACTTTCAACCCATTGATCCCCAATGAAGTTCACTGGAATGTTTTCCTTAAAAACCTTAATTTCTTTTTGACTGAAAAAAGATAGACATGAACATCTTGGATGACTTGAAAGCAAGTAAATTATCAGGACATTTCAATTCTGGAATTGAATTAATCCTTTATGTTTACTGATTAGATTCTTTGGGGAACCAAAAACACCATTTCTAAGTCATTTTTTGAACACTTAATTTTTAAGACAGTAGGACCCAAAGGTCATTAAATAGCCAACTTCTGTCTGTTCCCATGTCAGTATTTTAGGGTGGTCCTTCTTATTTGTGGCCACATGACTTTGGCATAGTTTGCTTTTCCACTTTTCTCCATAGTCTGTGCACCATAAACATATATATCTTTTGACATTCCTTTAATATGATTCAGACTGTCAAGCTGTGAAATGACAGCATCATCAAAGTAGTCATCTTTTAAAGTCACTGTGGAATAGCATTACATTCTTAAATAAATATCTATTTGTGTTATATGATGAAACAAATTTATAGTCGTTTAGAACCAGGGAAATGAAAATGACTAAATGACAGAATTTTCATTTTTTTGAGATCAGCTTCTTTAAATCTCCTTTTTTTTGTCTTAATTTAATTATTGTGCAGTGTTTTGGTCACCATTTGTTGTTTTTAAACGTGCTAACAAAGTAAATGTGACGTGACTAACCAAAAACCATGAGTTTAGGCACAGGGGGTTCAATTAAGTTTGCTTTCTCTCCCCAATCAGGTTTGTTTTCCAGCGTTTTTATGAAGGACTGTTTTTTTTGCTACCTGTTTCCAGCTTTGCTCTCACCTGGTGTCACAGCGGAATTCAAAATGAGATATTTGAATGGCCCACGCTCTGCCAAAACCTGGCCAGAGCTGTTTACTCAGTGATGGGAGCACATTTGGGATCTGTTAAAATTCAAAGACATGCCAAATCATTCTCTCTTTCTTCTTGGTTCCCCCTCCGTCTCTTTGTGCCTCTCACCCTCACCCGCTCTCTCTCTCTCTCCCTCGTGGTAAATGGAGATGTGAAATATTTAAACACACTTTGTTGTGCGGGGACAATGCACTCTAGCAGATGGACAGGCCCCGCACGGGTTGGATGTATGCAAATCTCCATACAAAGCAGCCCAGGATGTTTTCAATCTAACACCAGCGCCTCAGGCCCTGTTTTAATCCCCCTTTACCCACAGCCAGCCCGGTTTTTTTATCAAGTCAAACGCCGTAAGCGCTGTGTCAACCTGGACATCTGGCCCCACCACGAAACCAGAGGGAGAGCGAGACAGGCGAGCGAGTGTGGGAGAGAGGATCTGGCTGGCCTGAAACATTTGGAGATGGGTTTGGGATATGGAAAGACTCGGAGAGATGAGTAAAGGACTGTGTGGGATTGTATTGGAGCTTCTGAATAAAAGCTCTCTAACCCTCTTACTTCACTCTGCCGCCTCGGTGGAGATTCGGGCCCGGGAGGCTTACGTTTGCCTGGGAGGCGAACATGTTGCTGAGGCGCACTCTCTGTTTTTCGTTTCTCCGTCGTTTTCTCTCCCGCTCTTTCTTTCCCTGCCGCTTTCTTGCGCGTTTTCAAAGGCGAAATGAGTGATGCTGGGGGCTGTCGCGTTTGACTGATTGCTTTCTGATGTGACAAATGAAGCAGGGAGCAGCCAGACACCTGGAGACACCTGGCATCTCGGTGCCGAGCGAGCGCACCATCACGCAGGCGTGCGCACGGCGCGCACGGACACTCCTTATTCAATTACTGGCACAATTAAAACATTGAACCGATGGTGCGTGAAAACTTCACATTTCCGTGTTACAACACCCGCTTCATGAGGAACTGATAAACCGGCCGGTTAACTGGAACTGACTGATGTCTGCGAGGAAAAAGGGTGTGCTTGATAGATGCTTTGTTTAACTGGATATGCGAGTATTCAATAGAGTCTAATCTAGTCTAGGCCAATAACATAAAACAAGATAAAAATAAGGAAAAGGTTCAAAGATATGTACTCTTTGTATTCACATTCAATTCATATGGTTTGAAAAACAGTGTACACTTCTTAATTATCATTTTTAATTGTCAATTATCATTATTAATTGGATATATATATATATATATATATATATATAATTGGAAGTCATTTTATTTTTTCTTTCTTTCTTTCTTTCTTTATATTTTTTGGCAAATATGATGATTTATTAATTCATAAATTTAAGTGTTCACCTCTTAATTGTCATTATAAGAAATTGGAAGTCATTTTATACACTTTTCTTACCTTCTTGTATTAATTAATTAATTAATTACTTTTTTTGCAAATATTATTAATTATTAATTAATAAAGTTCAGTGTACACTTGATTGTCATTATAAAAAAATTGGAAGTCATTTTATTTATTTTGCATTCCTTCTTATTTATTTATTTATTTTTTCATTCATTCATGCTTTCTTTCTTATTTTTTAAAAATATGATCATTTATAATTCATATATTTTAGTGTACACTTCTTAATTGTCATTATAAAAAATTTGAAGTCATTTTATTTACTTTTCTTTCCTTCTTATTTATTTATTTATTCTTTTTGTTTTTGCAAGTATGATTTATTAATTCATACATTTCAGTGTACATTTCTAAATTATCATTATAAAAAATCAGAGGTGATTTTTTTGCTTTTTCTTTAATTCCTATTTATTTATTTAAACTATGATGAATTATTAATTCATGAATGTCATGAAGAGTTGTGTGTTACCCCTTTGCCTTATAAAATCGCCATTTTTTAAGCCTGTTTTTTTTTTTTTCTGAGTTTTTGTTGATTTTATGCAAAATGTTTTAAAGCAACTTAACATTAATAAACAGGAAGATCTCTACGGGAGATAATATTGTCATTATTCAGCACAGTTTAGCTCAGTGTTTAATAACAGTTCAATAACTGTGTCAGTATTTGATATTAATTATGAACTGAGTTCATTTTGGCTACAAGCAGCTCTACAGAAGGCAGTATCATCATTATTCAGCTCAAGTGACGTCAGTGTTGATTTAATTTAGTTCAATTCAGTTGCACCACATAACCTGACAATATTCAGTAAAGTAGTACAACTATTTAATTAAAATATTAAATTAAATTTATTTGTAGCTAAAATATTATATTACATGGTATATTAAATATAAATAATATACAAAAATTTAATTAAACAATGTAATGTATTCAAAAATACATCAAAATTAACTAATTTAGAAACTAAAAGCATATCATGGAAGATGTGTTCAGGTCATTGTAATTCTGATATACAGACACCATCTATCTACCACTTTTCTTCTCTTCTCTTTTCCTAAGAAATGTAGGAAAAATTCACCTCTGGCTCTTTGAACATGTGAGACGGAAGGTAAGCAAGAAACATCCCCTATGTGTGTGTGTGTTTGTGTGTGTGTAGCAGACGTACCTGTCTCCTTCACAGCTGCCTCTCAGACTGCAGGAGCCCAGCTAGCATGACACCTCACATCTCTGAACAGGGCCTGAGGACTGAAAAGATAAACATACACACACACATATGCATGAACACACACACCGCTGCTCCAGCCCTCCAGACCACCACCTGCCTCCATGCACTTGTCTGCGCACAAACACACAAAATTGTCTCTCTTCCTGTGTTTTCCTTTTCATAAAACTTCAACTGACAAACCCGCATTAGCTTCCTATGCGCATGTGAGTCTACATACATACGCAAATATACATATTTGTATGATTACTGTATGATTATATACATGATCGCTGCCTACGGCCCTCGCTGCACGCTGCGGGCCAGGCTATGACCCTGTACGGTCCCAGTGACCCTCACTCAGTTCACTCATTCCTTCAGGTGCAACACAAATAAATAGAAACGCACACGCATATTTGCTTTTCTATCACGGATTCTATTGTTGTTTTTTATGATGAGGAGAATATTTTCTATCCTCTACAGCTTTAAACAAACCTTGCATTTTAACATCTTAAATAAGACATTATTTAGTGTGTTTATTAAGCTATTTTACTTAAAACGTAGGTGATTTCTGAATTTATAATGCATTTGAAGTTTGCAAAACACACAAATACACGGTCCAATATAGATAACACAACCAAAAAGTGTTTGTAATTTTTTTTTCTCGATATGTGGCATATAAGAGATTACAGTCCTGACTTAAGGAAGAAAATGAGAGAGAGATAGTTGGAGAAAGAGCGAGTAAAGAAAGAGAAATCTGGGGGTAAAAGCAAGTGTGAATCTGACAGACCAGATTGCCTGGCAACAGAATGACCATCATCTGGTGCAAGAGAAAGAGTGAGAGAGAAAAAGAAAGAGGGATTGAACATAAAAAAGGAGAAAATATGGTGGCAGTTTTAGTGACCACTATGCCAAAACCAAATCATTTGACTGAATTAATTATCTTTAGATGTGCATTTTATATTTACACAACCTCAAAGTCTGTTGTGTTAATGCCAAGTGCATACATCAGAAATATTTTAAACAACAGCGATGCTGAAACAGAAAACTTGAACTCCTCTGTGTGAGTATGACACTTTGCAAGCAGTGTCAAGGGTCAAATCTTCATTTAACGATGCGGTATTATTAAGGAGATTCCCACTGGCCCCATCAGTGAATGACATTTTGGTTTCCTGATGTCTGGTTGAGACTTTTAGCCAAACGTTCTGGGCTGACTGTCACAGCACAGCCTCAGGCACAAACTACACCAGTCCCCTCTCTTCACACACAGCACACACTCGCTTTAAACATGCGGGAGGAGGGGGAGATCAGCCTATGTTGTGCCAAATTATGTTCTTTATTCTTAATCTATGTGTTATACTTAATATTTTAGTATAAAATGAAGCACACTCTATCCCACAGTGCAATGCACTCAATTTGAACTTCCATTTTCTGTGAACTGGAAGTAAACCGAGATTTTTAGCAGTTCTTTAGTCATAATTGCATGGCCTGCCAAAAGTTAAGACTATTTACACAAAAATTAGATTAAAAAATGCACCTCTGTTTGAAACAATGCTTAATTTGTTAAAAAATAGTAGGCAATACACAATGTACACTAGAGCGTGCAATACACTAGTGTTGCATTCTGAACATAACCATGTTGCTATTCAGGTATTCATGCTGTCAGAGCAATACTGTACCTTTGTTTTTTACTTGCCTATTTTGACACCCCAAAAAATTTGATTTTGCATTTTTATGCCATTATAAGCTACATTTGATGCAATAGTAAGAAATTCCTTACTAAAAATCATAGCCATCCATGCACACATATTACAGTATATCTCTAAACTGGCTCAAGGAACATAATAGAAAAAACACCTAAATCCAGGGGTCACTTATTTTGGGTTTGATTTTAAAGAAAAACACTTTAAATTTTAAATAGGAATATTTTTGTATTCATAGTACAGAAGAATATTGCGTAGTATTTGTTAGGGGTGGGCGATAAATCTTATGACATAATCATGACGAAAACATATCTGTGGAAACTTTTTTGCAAGGTGCGAAATACATACCTCTATGTACGTTTTGTGACATTTTTGATGTGAAATGTGCACTGGGTGGCACTAAAAGAGTGTTCGTTTTTCCCCCGGAACAGATGAATGTACAAATGGTACATTTTATGTGACGTTGCTTTTGTACTTGTCAACGCAGTTCTGACTTGAAATGTCTGCTAAGTGGCGCTATAACTCTAAAGCTCTGTGATGTTTTAAAATAATGTACCATCTGCACTACACTTAAACCTACCTGATAGTATGTGAGGTAAAAACACAATCACAAGCATGCCGTTTTAGCTTGTTTTTCGATCTCTCATCTCATCTCGTCATGTCATGTTATGTTTTTCACGGGATTCATACCCAAGGATTACACATCCTAAATCCAGTTTTGTGCTGGCTGAGTTACTGAGCAAGCTTGTTACGTCCGGAAAATGAAGCATATGGAGCTGTAATCATAACTTTAAACGAAAACGATTACAAGTGCTTGCTGTTTTACTACTGTTCATTACTGTTGGAAACTGCAGTGATATGTACTTATTGGTACGAAAAATTTCCCACAGGTATGTTTTCGTCATGAGATCAGGAGACATTTTATTTGATGGTAACAATGTATATCACAATCAGAGGTCGCCTTAACCAAAAATTCTTTTTTTTTTTATCAATGACGTAAAATCTGAAGGCCATACCTCCCTTTGACAGATTACACTAAGGGTGATCTATTGTAAATTGTTGCTGTAATTCCCACCCCGTCCAGTTGGTGGCGAGTGCGCTACGGGGTACAGAACAAAAATAAAACTGTCACGAATGTTTTCCTATGCGTTTGATTACGCACAGGCGAGTACACAGCAGCTACAACGATCTATCACGCTGTTTTAACTTTTTTTTTTTTTTGTGAAACGCGTTAAATCTTCTTTGCATGTTCACTTTGTAAACACAGGATTGGTACTTCTGAAGCGATGTAGGGCGATTTTGAAGCTGGAGAAGAAAACGAGATGGGAATTTTTTGATATACCCTAACTGTATTGAACCAGATTACAGAGAGTCTGCATGCACATCGCAGGGAATAGACAAGATGAGCGTTTGAGGTTAAAAAGTATATTAACTGTCAGTTTGTTTAGAAAATAATTGATCGTTTTGCTACATAAGACCCTTCTTTAAACTGCATTTAGGAAGTTCAAACTTGGGGGCACCATTGAAGTCCACTGTATGGAGATAATTTCTGAAATGTTTTCCTTAGAAAACATTTTTTTATCGACTGAAGACAGAAAGACGCGATCATCTTGGATGACAAAATTATTTGTAAACTTCTACTTTAGAAAACGTGTGTGCAAGGAATACGTTTTTGTGACTACGTAGCACAGTAACGTCACATGATAGAGTCGACAGTCCAAAATCTCTACCAACTGACAAATTTCTATCGCTTAATCGTGTCTACCCGTATATCGCCCACCCGTAATATTTGTATGTGAGTCACATAAACTGTCAAATAAATGACAAAACACAAATCTGAAGACCTTTACCCTAGTTTCACCTACAGAAGTACATTGATTAAATGTAAATTAATTAAAAACAGTGAGATACAGGAGCGTATATTATAAAGAACTCTAATTAGCCTTTGGGTTTATGGCTACAACATCATTAGAAACATGGATATTAACTACTCGCACCACACACTCTGCTGGCATTTTCATTAAAGACGTAAAACCAGAAGTTGTAGAAAACGACATAAATAAGCTGTCTGGAGATTGGTTTATGGTCCGGCTGGAGTTCCCGCTCGCGCTCCCCTCTAAACTTCTTCAATAATAGTATCTCGCTGCTTTAATGGAGTCCTCTGTATGTGTGCGAGTCAGTTTCTTTTCCGTCTTTTTCACCCAGTCAACTTCTCCCGCTGTACTAATTAATGAATGCTTAGTGTGGGTGCCCTTTCTATTGAGTCCCTTTAGTATAAACATAATTAATGCCCGGCCTCTTTTATGGAGGCTGTCATCAGTATTCATCCGCATCCCCCGGAGGAGCGCGCACTGAACCGCTGCCGCGGCCGGACCGGCTCGCCTCGGCACGGCGACACTTGGAGCCGGAGTGAAAGGACCTGGGAATGCACACAAGTGGTATTTGTAAGCCGAGATCAAAAAGCATTTACCTTTAGATGTTTTCCTGTTATGAATATTCAATGGCCTTATTGAAATCTAATTTAGGTCTCCTTATCTCTGGGGGTTTTTAATCAGTGCACATAGCCGGAGGCTAGATCTGATTGACAGCCAAACTTTAGTGAAAGACAGAGAGCTGGTGGAGGGGGGAACAGACACAGGGCATGGACAGAAGCACAGAGAGAGAAAGAGAACTGTGCACTTGTGTTTTTGGGGCACAAGATGTGAGGTGTAAAAATGCTGTTTTGAATGCAAAACAAACTAGTACCTGAACAACATGTTACCGCAACACTGTTTAACAATAAATGAACAGTTCACTGCGAAATGACATTATTTATTCACCCTCATGTTGTCCCATATTTCTTCTGTTAAACAAAACAAAAAGTCATCTGAATGAACATATATCAGCATTTTAATTCAGAAACACAATGTTAATTTCATATTAAGTGACCTCACAGCTCAAAATAGAACATTGATGATTCCATGAAGAACCTTTAAAATCCATAGAACCTTTCCACTGCACAAAAGGGTTTTTTTTTATAACAGGAAGTCATTTTTACTCAGCATTTTGGTCAGATTGACAGCACCTGGTTACTATATGCTTTTATTGTATGGAAAACAGACACTTGGAAATTCTTCTGAAGAAAGAAAATGAGCTTGGAACAACATGAGAGTGAATAAATGATGACAAGTTTAATTTTTGTCTGAGCCCGTCCTGTTAACTTCACCAGACTAAAAGAAGCTGAGCTGTTTTAGTGCTGCAAAGCTGAGCTGATAAGCGATGACACATTTTGAGCTAATGACTTACAGAGAGTGCTCTGTTTGAAACAAGAGAATGAAATTTCCTTGCGTGATGAGCTGATAATCAACAAAGGAGAGGCTGTCAGACAATTGAAGTGGTCCACCAAAGCTCTGAGCTAATAAAGGTCTTTTGTTAGGAAGAAGTCTTCTTGCCCAGGTCTTAAGAACATACAGCACTATCACTCCGGCAGTTATAAAACAGGCTCGTCAATGAGCACAGCGAGAATTAAGGGAGTATTAAACACATTGTTGTGTGTGATCATTTGAGACCTCCTGTCTGGAAGGAAAGATGGAGGGAGTTATTTTCTGAAGAGGCCAGCATACAATGACTCCCTGCCAGAGCAATGCATCATATTGTTCTGTAAACATACATTTGGCATTTGTTGCAGTTTGTGTGTGTGTTGGTTTAAAAAAGTAGACGAGAGAACTGTCAGGAGCATATTTCTGTGTTCTTTCTGTCTGTTTCTTTCAATGATATCAGACCAATCAAAGGTAAGAAATACAGACAGCCCCAAACAACAGCAGCTGTCCTCAACAACATCAACCTGAAAAAAATAACTTTAAAACCACAGTTTAACTAAAAATGAAATTCTGTCTTTTTTTTTACTCACCCTTATTTTGTTCCAAAGCTGAATGACTTATTTTCTTCTGGAAAAGACAAAAGATAATGTTTTGAAGATTTTGTTGGTAACTCTTTTTTATGAGGAGTAGATTGTTTAAGCTTCAAACGAAAGTCTAATTTAATTCACTAAAAAACAACTTGACAAGTGGCCTAGCTCACTTTGATAACCAGTTCATGAGAGAAGTTGCTATGTCAAATTTGTAAACAAATGGGTTGAATCTTTTCAGTGAATCATTTGAATCACATTGACAGTCTGAATGATTCATTCATAATAATCCACAACTGACCCTTCGCAAAGACCCGCCTCCCTTTGTTACTGTTGCTTTGTTCAACAAACCATGGCGCTCTCATGCCACACATCATGTTCTCACGCAGTGAAAAATACATTGTAGAGCAAAGAGAAAACTGACAAAGTGCTGACAGACAAGACAGAGCATGTTTCAAATTTTGGAAATTCAAACAATAAATACCATTTTGTGGCTCTTCAATGTGTCGTGACAGATTGCTGTAGCGCCTCAGTTCAAACGGCACATGATCTGATCATATCTTCCTCTTTACTAGTACAAAATAAACGAATGAACATCAGAAGGTATCTTGTTTTAACTGCAGATCACTTGTCAATTGAACTCCTGCAAAGGGTCGATTCCAGTCTTCTAGAACAAAAATGTACAAATAATGTACTCACCCCGTTGTCATACAAGATATTCATGCCTTTTTTTCTTCAGTCGTAAAAAAATTATGTTTTTTGAGGAAACATTTCAGGAATTATCCCCATATAGTGGACTTCTATGGTGCCCCCGAGTTTAAACATCCAAAATGCAGTTTCGAGCTTCAAAGGGCTCTAAACTATCGCAGCCCAGGAGTAAGGGTCTTGTCTAGCAAAACAGTCATTTTCTAAAGAAAAAATAAAAAAATGTATATACTTTTTAACCTCAAATGCTCATTTTGTCTAGCTCTGCAATGCGCATGCATACTTTGTGTAATCCAGGTCAATACAGCTAAGGTAGGTCAAAAAACGATCAACTCATTTTCTCCTCCATCACATCCTAAATTTCCTTTTTTTATAAAGGGCGTTTGGCATTCTTTGCATGTTCAATTTGTGAACACTAGATCGGTACTTCTGCAGTGATGTAGGATGAGATTGGAGTTTTTCGACATACCCTAACTGTATTGACCCGGATTACACAGAGTACACATGCACGTTTAAAAAGTATATATATACATATATACAGTATATACAGTATATACAGTATATATATATATATATATATTTTTTTTTTTTTTTTTAAATCAGAAAATGACACATCGTTTCACTAGATAAAACCCTTATTCCTCAGCTGGGATCGTTTAGAGCCCTTTGAAGCTGCATTTAAACTGCATTTTGGATGTTCAAACTCACAGGCACCATTGAAGTCAACTATATGACGATAATTCCTGAAATGTTTTCCTCAAAAAACATAATTTCTTTACGACTGAAGAAAGAAAGACATGAACATCTTGGATGATAAGGGGGTGAGTACATCTGTAAATTTTTGTTCTGGAAGTAAACTTCTCCTTTAGTGTCTTGTTAAATGAAAACCTGCATGTTTGTAATAAACCAATTTATCATGAAGACATTCTTCACTTTAAACTGTTGCTTCCATCTAAAATCCTTTATCCATTATATTGATTTCTATGTGAAAAAGTCATCTAATCTGAATCAGGGGTGAAATATGCACAGATCAAGCACAGTTTACAAGTAAAAACTGTTCTAAACAAATAAGTTGGTGGATTTTGAAGTGAGAGGACAACAGGAGGTCCACTGGTAAGCAAGTGAAATATTGCTAAATTTAATGTAGAAACAAACATTTACATCTTGAATGGCTACAGGGTGAGTACATTTTTATTTTTGGGTCAACCATTTCTTTATGATGGAGAAATAATCAATGAACGCTGATTTTAATTTTGTTCTCTTCCATACACCTTGCGGAATCTGCAAAATGTTAATTATTGTGCCAAAATAAGAGGGATCATACAAAATGCATGTTATTTTTTATTTAGTACTGATCTGAATAATGTATTTCACAGAAAAGACATATAGTCCACAAGAAAAAATAATAGTTGATTTTCTAAAAATTACCCTGTTCGAAAGTTTACATACACTTGATTCTTAATACTGTGTTGTTACCTAAATGATCCACAGCTGTGTGCTCTGTTTTTTTTTTGTTTTGTTTTGTTTTGTTTTAATTTTTTTTCCCTTGTTTGCCCTGAACAGTTAAACTGCCTGCTGTTCTTCAGAAAAATCCTTCAGGTCCCACAAATTCTTTGGTTTTCAGTGTTTTTGTGTATTTGAACCCTTTCCAACAATGACTGTATGATTTTGAGATCCATCTTTTGACCCTGAGGACAACTGAGGGACTCATATGCAACTATTACAGAAGGTTCAAACACTCACTGATGCTCCAGAAGGAAAAACGATGCATTAAGAGCCAGGGGTGAAAACTTTTGACGGAATGAAGATGGTTACATTTTTCTTCATATTTCTTTTTTTTTTTTTTCATTTAGTACTGCCCTTCAGAAGCTACAGAAGATACTTACATGTTAAATTTACCCTGATCTCTCAAAAGTTCAAAAGTTTTCACCCCCGACTCTTAATGCATTGTGCTTCCTTCTGGATCATCAGTGAGCTTCAGTGTCATTATTATAAATTTAACTATTTTATAAATTCAGTTGTACCCTATTTTAAGGGGCATTTACCTGTATATTTCTTTAGCTAGCATTAGTGTACCTAAAGTACCGATGCTGAGTTCTAGTAGCGGTCTACACAATAAAAAAATATTACCTGTCAAGCTAAAAAAGAAGCAAATTGAGTATCACATCAAATTGATGTTTACCCTCATTTCTGTCTTCTGGCTTCAGAAGCTTTCTGCTTCTTCGGCTGTACATGTACTAATTCTCCTGTGGCAGGATAAGAATTTCGTTGACTAATTTTCACTCTTTGCATTGCCAAATGGTACTTGCTTATCTACAGAGGTGGCACTCATGAATATCTTGGACAGGCTTCATTGAGACAATTAGGATGTTTTGAGTTCTTGCAGCACCTCTTGAAATTTTAAATGGGTGCTTCACTGACACTTACTGAGCATGTCATGAGCGCAGGTGTGGGGTCCTGTCCCGAAGGGCTCCATTAAAATAGTGTCCCTCTCTGTGCAGAGCTACAGGACAGTGTGTGTAACGCCAGCCATATGCTTACCAGGAGGCCAACAGCTGACTGAGATAATTGACAGAAATCAACATATCTGGACACGCGAGCATTTGTGTGAGATGTGAGCGGGAGGAAATGATTGGCGATCAGCAACACTAGAGTCATTCCACAGGGAGCGCAAAACAAAGTGAGTGGTAATTTAGTTAGTGGAGGGAAAGTTTATAGCCACAGGGCTCAGCCTTTAACAGAAGAGAAAGACAGAGAGAAGGAGCTTGGGGCTTTCTTGTGGTCATAGAATATCTTTGTTGTTCTTTATTTATTCTTTTTTGATGAATAGGAAAATCTTTTTCTTTCTTGTGCTCAGCAGCTTCTAAAAATATTAATTTGTTCTCTAATACTTATTAAAGTAGTTGTATTGTTGTTCTGGGGCTGGTATTGTGTTCCCAAAAATGTATTCTTATGGATTTTATGTCTATAATATAAATCATTTTTATTATGAAGGCTAAATAGTGTATGTGTTAGGCTAATTAGCATGCAGATCAGGTCTGAGTTTGGGGGGGAGGGGTCGGTGGTGTATATAAGGAGAGGACATTCGTTGAGACGACGACACAGTGACATTGTCATTAGCTTGAAGTTAATTAGTAATTAACGGCGCTATTTCACTCAGGCGCATCTCCCGCTCCTCTGACAGGCTCTTTACTCCTCCATTGCGACGAAAACCAATAATGCGCACAGGGGGCTGTTCCTCTGTCACATCCCGCGTGAGTTAATTAAGGGCTTTGCCACGATCCTTAAGACACGTAAAAGCTGTGATATTATGGCATGTCACAACCAGCTGTGTTAAATTCAATAATGTCCTGAAAACATACAGTGCCCTACCTCAGTTTGGATGTTGTTCAAATTCACTATAAGCAAACTAATTAAAAAAGGTTAGTAGTGGGATAAATGAAGAGTTTATTTTAGAATGATTTATGTTTTTAAGATTAGATTGACAGTAGATTTTAAATTACTGTTAAATATTCTCTCACCAGGTTTATTTATTCTTACAGCATGTAGTATTTAGTTACTAGAATGGACTGTTATGGCATGTGGATTGAAAGCTGATGGATGTGTTAATAAACACGTGTACACATGTGAATAAAACCCACATATTTCTCTCCACTTCAACTGTAAATGAATGGGACCTTCCTATATATGAAGCACTGGAGGATTCTTTCATTTTTTCTTAATTTTTTTCTGAACCTTATGATCATTTCCAACACATCTTAGATGATGTATTGTATTAAAAGCATTCTGTTGTGGAAATGACACAATGAAAATAACATTGAAAAATGTCCAAATCTTTTGTTATCAGATATATATGTGAAAATAAGTCAAAATTAAGCAACGAAAAGTTGAAATTATGAGTTACTAAATCATTACACTACACTATAAGTAAAATGTTTTATAAATAGTTGTCTATTAAGGATTTTTTTTTTTTAGAAATAGCTGTCATAATTATGACATAATAATGTCATAATTCCCTTTTTTAAAACTTGATGTCATCATTTCGACCTTTTGTCATATTTTGTCATCATTTTTACTTTTTATGTAAAAAATAAAACTTTTGATCCCATTATTTTGACTTCATAATTATGACTTTTTAATCTCATAATTAATAAGTCATTACACTACACTACAAGTCAAATTTTCTTATACATAGTTGTCTTTTTTTTAAATAAATAGTTGTCATAATTATGTCAGAATTGTGTCATAATTATGCCATAATTACCTTTTCTTAGACATTTCATGTCATAATTTCAAACTTTATGCAATTTTTGTCATAATTTTTACTTTTTATGTCAAAAAATAAAACTTTTGATCTCATAATTTTGACCTTCAATCATAATTTGAATTTTGTTAAGTTGTCATTTTAATTTTTAAGTCAATTTGTTTATAAATAATTGTCTTTTGAATAAATAGTTATTATAATTATGTCAGAATTATGCCAGAATTCCCTTTTTTTAAACCTTGATGTCATAATTTCAAACTTTTGTCATTTTTTTGTCATTATTTTCACTTTTTGTCAAAAATTAAACTTTTGATCTTATAATTTTGACTTTGTCATAATTACGACCTTAATTCATAATGTGAACTTCTTGTCAATTGTCATGATTTCAATTTTCTGAAATCTCTAATCTCTAGACTTTCAACATTTTATGTCATAATTATGACTTAGTATCACATACTTTAAACTTCGACTTTTTGTAATCTCATAATTAATAGTAAGTCATTACACTACACTACAAGTCATTTTTTTTAATAAATACTTGTCATAATTATGCCAGAATTATGCCATAATTTCATTTTTAAAGACCTTTTCATGTCATAATTTTAGTGTTTTGTCATTTTTTCTCATCATTTTTACGTTTTATGTCAAAAATAAAACTTTTGATCTGTTAACTTTGAATTTGACATAATTACAACCTTCAATCATAATTTGAACTTTTTGTCAATTGTCATCATTTCAGTTTTTAATCTCTGTGTCATACTTTAATTTTTTTATGTCATAATTATGACTTAGTATCTCATGCTTTCAACGTTTTGTCATAATCATGACTTTTTAAATCTCATAATTAATAAGTCATTACACTACACTACAATTTATTTTTATAAATAGTTGTCTATTGAGAATTGTTTTTTTTTATAAATGCTTCTCATAATTGTCAGAATTATGCCATAATTCTTTTTTTTAGATACTTTATGTCATCATTTCATTTATTTTTTTGTCATAATTTTTACTTATGTCAAAAATAAAAGTTTTGATCTCATGATGTTGACTTTGTTGTAATTATGACCTTGAATCATGATTTGGAATTTTTGTCAGTTGTCATGATTTTAGTTTTAAATCTCTAAGTATATCATGTCATAATTATGGCTTATTATCTTATACTTCAAACTTTTTGTCAAAATCATGACTTTTTTAATTTCAGAATTAATACTATGTAATTACACTACACTACAAGTCCATTTTTAATAAAAAGTTGTCTTTTGAGATTTTGTTTTTATAAATAGTTATCAAATTATGCCACAATTCCCCTTTTTAAAACTTTTATGTCACAATTTCAACATTTTGTCAATTTTTGTCATCATTTTTACTTTTTTTGTTAAAAATAAAACTGATCTCATCATTTTTATTTTGGTCATTTATGACCCTCAATCATAATTTGAACTTTTTGTCAATTGTCATAATTTCAGTTTCTAATCTCTGTGTCATACTTTCAACTTTTTGTCATAATCATGACTTTTTTAATTGCATAATTAATAGTATGTCATTATACTACACTGCAAGTCAATGTTTTATAAATAGTTGTCAGAATTATGCTATAATTGCCTTTTATTTAGACCTTTTATGTCATGCTCTCAATCTTTTGTCAGTTTCTTTTGTCATTGTTTTTACTTTTTGTCAAAAATAAAACTTTTGATACGTTCATTTTGAATTTGTCATAATTATGACCTTTAATCATAATGTGAATTTTTTGTCAATTCTCATAATTTCAGTTTTTGATCTCTAAATATGTCTTACTTTCAATGTTTTATGTCATAATTTTAACTTGGTATATCATACTTTCAAGCTTTTTTAATCTCAAAATTATGATTGACACAAGCATGATTTTTTCCTAATGTGCCTGAAATAGGTTTCCATATATTTACCCTTATTGTTTCTTTAGGGCTTTTTTCTTTATTATTTTTATTGATTGATTGATTGACTGATTGATAGTAAATGTTTTTTACTATGGATTTTCGTTTTAAAACATTTGTCCCAGTTTGGGACAAGCATTAAACAATAAAATTGCATCTGTAAAATGGCGACACGGTAAACTAATGTCCACACATTCACACACACGCACACACACAAACAAACATGCATCCGTACATCAGCAAAGATCTGGAGGTTGTCACTCAAACGGTCTGGATGTTAACCTGATCAGACTCTGACAGCCTGGGGATGTTATTCTCTATAGTACTCACAGAGTTAAAGCCTTTTACACATTTTACAGTCTGTTCATCAAAATGAGGAAATTCCAAATGGATACATTTGCGACAATAACGAAATGTTCTTTCAGTAACTAAACAATCAGGAACTACAGAACGGCACATTCCACAAATTCAGAATTTAGTACTGAGAACTATAAGATGTATCAGATCAACTATTATCAAACAAAACAAACCTAACATGACAAAACTAAATGTCTGTTCTCTTAAACCTACAGAATCTTCAATACATGGAGACGCATGGAGCACCTCTCATCTTCAGGTGTGACACAGTGTCGGCCACTTTGCCCCAGGCCCCTGATCTCACCCCCCTTCCCACCGCCACGGTAAGCGACATCGCCATCTGTCTCTATGGTAACCTGAGAGAGTCCCGTGAGAGGGGTGACGGATGCCTGGCACACGCACATATTGCCAACTCACCAGCATGGCACGCAGCGACCTGCCATATGGTGCCACCCCATATATCTAGCGACAGAAGCAGAGGAAGACCTGCATGTCCATCCATGCTGATATAGCTCTGGAATTACGACAACAGTGTGAACGACTAGTTGCCGCAATATGGCTCTACAAGATTCATTAGCGTGCGAGGCTTTCCAATACAGGCTACTTGCAGGCATATATTTCGGCTAATGAGCTCCGTGAAAGTGTCTGTTAATATATGTAGATGATCAGAACTGAAGTATACTAAAGAGGCTGTGTGGAAGTTGATGCTTGGACGCAGTTGGTGAAGTTTCCAGACTGGAAACTGAGGTGTAATGATGCTACAAACAGTCGGGAGGTGCTAGCCATGACACTCCAGTTAAACGCACACATATGCCCACCCTCGCACTTTCAATTACACGCATAAAGGCCTCTTTTCAGTATTTAAATGTCTGTGCCAGACGCAGTTAGCTGACTGTAAACCTTTCAGTGAGGTAGGCCTGCTACACCACACTATTTTCTGGACTCTGCTGCCCCCTGGTGGTGTGACTCTCAGTACAACTTTAATATGTAATGGATCACTCTGATGATGTAAATTAAAACACATTTTCTTTGAAAATATACTTTTATGTTTCAGCAAAATGCATTTACAAATACAGAATACCTAATTTACATTGTTCAAAATTTCCTTTTCACCTAACAGTTGTCTTTAAAATAAGAAAGCAATACTGATTAAGTTTTCAGTGGCTTATCTTTATTTTTGTCACTCATCATAGTTGTCTGTCTGGTAAACAAGTTACATTTTTTATTAGCCAATAGTTTAGCTAGTCACTGTGGAACCCTGCTGAAAAAAAACAATAGACACCATCACAAAATTTATAATGGTTTTACTGGTTATAATGGGACTTCTATTGGTTTTATTGGAAACTATAATGGACCCTGTTGGTCTCTACCAGTAATTGGTCACCTTCTATTGGTGGCTTGTTAAAACCACTAAAGCCTAACATGGTTTTAATGGTTAAAAGTTGATGGTTTGTAACGTTTGGAATGCTATTTGTAGTGAAAACCATTAGATGATGGTTTCTATTGTTTTGTTTTGTTTTGTTTTTTTTCAGCATGGAAATTATGGTACAACTAAATAACAGTTATAAACTAGATGAGTAAAGTTCGAGAACAAACTTTGAAGTTGGCTTGAAAAAGCCTACCCTGAAAGTTTGAAGCAATTGCAAAAGCTTTAAGTTTGAAGGTTTAGATAGATTAGATAAATGTTAATAGTACATTGCTAGCATGATTTAACACATTGCTAACATGCTTTAACATGTTGCTAGAATGTTTAAAATGATTAGCAATGGTGTTAGCTTTTTGCTAGCATGTTTCTATCATGGTTAACATGTTTCTAGTATGATTAACATGTTGCTAACATGTTTTTAGCGTTATTAACATGTTGCTAGTATGATTAGCATGTTGCTAGCAAGAAACACGTTGCACTCTACTTTTGTGTCCTTCAACGCTCATTTCTGGGGTCGATAGTTTATAAAAACGTAGTTCTCGTTTTTTTTTAGGTTGTTTACTTGACACCTTGTCACTTAGCAGCTTATGGACATTCTTCTGTTTTTTGTTATACATCAGAAATGACAAGGAGGCAGCATCCCACAATACAAAGTCAATGAAGAGCAGTGGGCGTGGTTTTTATGGGTGGGATGGGTTTCCAGTTAAAAATCGCATTCTGGGGTATAAAATAGTGACGTGATTGGGGTCGCTTCAACCCGTGGTCATCAAAAACAACCCATGGCAACAGTGTTAAAGTAGCCCACTTCCATGGGAAAACCACGGACTTGGCAACACTGGGTGGTGATTGTAGCTTTAAAGCTCTAGGAGGAAATAGGTGTTTAAATTTTAATATAAAAATATTTTAAATAATGCTGTAATGAATTGATGACTCACACTTTGACTACCCTAGTTTAAAAAAAAAAAGACTATGTATTCTCATGTGACCCTGGACCACAATACCAGTCATAAAGGTAAATTTTCTGAAACTGAGATTTATATAAATTTATCTAAAAGCGGGGTAAATAAGCTTTCCATTGATTTATGGTTTGTTAGGACAATATATGGCTGAGACACAACTATTTGAAGAAAAAATATATATAGAGAGAGAGAGAAAATCGCCTTTAAAGTTGTCCGAATTAAGTTCTTAGCAATGCATATTACTGATAAAAAATTAAGTTGTCATATTTACAGGAGGAAATTTACAAAATGTCTTCATGGAATATGATCTTTACTTAAAAATCTGTAATTTTGACCCATACAATTTATTTTTGGCTATTGCTAAAAATATACCCGTGCTTCTTAAGACTGGTTTTGTGGTTCAAGGTCACACATTTTAAAATATTTGTCCCAGATTAGGACAAAGGTTAAAAAACAAACAAAAAAAAAAAAAGTGTAAAATATTATGTAACAACAACAACTGTGAATTCAGGTGTAAATTAAAACACAAAGCATATTTCCCTTGATAAAATATATTTTTATATTTCAGCAAAATATGCTTACAAATACATAATACTGCATTTACATTGTTTACATTTTTTATGACATTTTAAATTAAGAAGAGTTTTCTGTGAAACATATCTTTCATCCTCAACTCAAGATGGAATGACACTGCATTAATTCAAAGATCAGCTATTGTATTTCCTAGTCAGTCTTAAGTGAATTAAGTTTAATAAGGTATGACACAAGCGTAATAAATATGGAAAATTTCTTCATCGCTACTCTAATGCAAGTTATTGTCAGCTGTGATGATAGAACAAACCCCAGAACCATAAACAGTTATGCAGAACAGTCAATTGTAGAGCAATAACACTTAAAAGATCAAATTAAACTGCATTAAATGGAATGGAACAGAATATTTATGCGAGATGACATTTCTATAAAGCTGCATCAATCAAAACAAGAACACATGACAGAAAAGAAACCAGAAAAAAAAAAAAAAAAAAAAAACCAAAACATACAATATGTATAATGAAAGCAAATATCATATAATATAAGCATTTTCAATCTAACCTCTAAATCAGATATAAATCAATAAATATAAAAGTATTCTGAAATACTGTCTACTGTATATATATTACACACAGTGATATCTATTCTATGTATAAAATAACATTTTTTTATAACGCAATTAACATTTGTGAACATTTCTTATGATTTTTGTGTACTGATGTACTGGAAAAAAAACAAATTCCTTGAGTCCCATGCAGAGAACAGTGTTATAGAATAATTCAAGTCTTTTTTCCTGTTTCTTTGCAAATCTGCCATGATCTTCCCTAGCACAAGGTCTGCTACTACAGCAGAAATGTGTTGCCTGTTTTAATGCACACTGAAATAAAAACCATTAAAGCACAGCTAAACCTTCCTAGGCCTTTCCTTCACTTCTTTAAAGTAAGTAAACAGTAACATTTTATTTTAGTCCTAAAGCAATGACAGCTGGGGAATGGGAGATTTACATGACAATTCATGATTTTGTAACCAAAAATATGGTTTAGTTTTTGATTTATAGTACATTTGAATTGAAATATTTTTGGTCAAATAATTCCCAGTTAGATATAATGTCAAGATCTTGTCTCCACATAATAAAGCTTATCACCATAATACATTCATTTCATTGTGCAACATCTTGGTCCAAGCAAATGACCCACGGAGAGGTCTCTAATGACTAAATCAATCAAAGACAAAAACTAGCTGTTTGAAACAAAAACATCCTTTAAAGATCAGAAACTATTCTCAACAGCAGACAGCCGAGACAAAGAAAATGCTTTAAAGGATCAGCCGACGGCAAGATGACCTGGCACATGTTTCATCTAATGACAGTAACGCTTTTCAAACTGGGACGAACTCCAATTCTGCAGTAACAAACTGAAATCTCCATCACACTCTGAGTGTGAAAAACAGCTGAGACGAGGTATTTTAAAATGTCATGCAAAGCCATAACAAATGGTAGTTAAATAATTTAATAAACACTGTCAATACCCAGACTCTCAATGTCTAGCATTTAGTTTTCATCTGATTACATGGACGGTGTATTGACGGTTTTCGAACTGCTTTGGCAACAGTAATAATGATATTTAAGCAACTGCTACCATAAACCAACACGAGTGCTACAGGATAAAAGAGAAATGAATGAACGCAAGGACCTTAACAAAATATTCAGTAACACACTTCATACTGTGGCTCCTAGTGATCTATAACAGATCCATTAAGTATCTCTTACAGCTTCTCTTCAGTCAAGAAAAGCTGAACAGATAATAAAACAGTCTAATGTAGAAACCAGTGACTGTAGAGGAGGTCCCTCTTCAGAAAGGTTTCTGTCAGAGCCTGTCATTTCTGCTGCTCTGCTCCCGTCATCTGTGCTTTCAGATGTGGATGTTGTGGTAACGGCCCTTCGCTAGATCTATGTCCACTCTGCGAGCTTCTGCGAAGCTTAAAAATGTCCCTAAACCCAGCAGGTTCACTACAGTGATGAGGCCAAAAACTGACGCCCAGGAACCAGTGGCCTCGATCAGATACCCCGAGAAATACACCATGATGACCCCTGACAAAACACATACACACAACAGCATTAATGTATACAGCACACTAACAATCCACTTTAAAACTGAGATTGAGTGCTCAGGAGTAATACCAGGTTTACATTTATAAAATATCAATGTTTTATATTGTTCTTACCTGTAAATGCTCCACAGGTATTCATCACTCCTAAAGGAAAAAAAACATATTACAGATTTAAAAAAAGACAAATAAAATAAAGTGACTGAATGGTAATATTTACTATACTGTTTAAATAACAAACAGTCATATTGCATATTGTAAAATTACAATAAATCTGTTCACAAAGAATGACAATAACTATAACAACAAAGTTTTAAAAATTGTCCACACTGACATAGAGGAATGTTAACTAAAAACAATTTTTTTTTGTAAATAAACATGAAAAGAAAATAAAATATATTAAAAAAAAGTAAACTAAAATAACATTTGAAGTGTATAAAAATAAAATAAGTTTAAGAACTGAAAAAAAAAAAAAACACGAGGCATTCCGTGTCAACTCAACCAGAGGTCCCCGGCTCAAATTTTTGATTTTGTTAATAATTTTCTAGTGAAATAAATACATAAATGAAGAAGAAAGGCAAAATATTAAATGTCATGAATAAATATTTACTGAGTAATCCACTATTTTGTAGAGGGGCTCAGAATGACAATTTTCACTTGAGACGCATTTCAGGGGGGGAAAAAATGACATCAGAAAGATGGCATCATCACTGTTATTTTACACAGAGATTTTTAGCTCTGTTAGTAAAACCTGTTGACTTTAGCAATTTTTGTTGCATTATATGCCAACGCTGACCATTCAAAAATGGGAAAAAGCACTTATTCAAGTTTTTTCTCTGAGGTTTGCATGCCTGTAACTCAAAAAGTATTAATGATATCTAAACATCCTTTCAGATTCTGGCTCTTAACAAACTTTCCTTTTGGCATTTTCATTTCTAAGGCCCTTGGTGGTTCGGTTCCAGAGATATTGGAATTCAATATGGTCAAAAACCAAATGTGGGTCACTTTGCATACAGATGATACTTTTTTTTTTTTTTTAAAGAGAAATGTCTGACAAACAAAAAATTCTAAAACTAGAAATCTTGTTTTCTTCTATCAAAACAACCACTTTGAAAATACCTGTCTGAATGACATAAATATTATTATTCCGAAGTTTGCGTGTCTGTAATTTAAGAGGTATTAAAGATATCTTTATATGAGTTTAGATTCCTATTCTTAATAAACTTTTCTTTTGGAATCTTCATTTTCAAGGCCATGTATAGTTCAGTCCCAGAGATATGGGCATCTCAATGGGGCTTCATATCCATATTGTTGAATATTACTTATATTCAGTGGTCAAAAACCAAATGTTGGTTACTTTGCATACAACTGACACTTACTGTATTTAAAAGGCAATGTCTGAATAAATTAAGAGTTCATTTGCAAAAACCGATAACTCCATTTTTATTTATTATTTTTGAGAAATCACATTTTTTTATTGCACATTTCAGGTAATATCAATCAAACTGCAGTTGGGTTGTTTTGATTAAGTAATAATAACTTTAACAAATACAGGTAATTTACAAAATTAAAGTTCCCTGATATGTTTTTTTTTTACATATTAAAAGTTTGTTTTATAGCAAAAGCAGATAAATTCACATTTCATGTTTTATATAGGAGACTCATTTAATCTTCATGATCTCCTCAGATGACAGTGTAGATACCTGACAAACGTTGTTGTGATCATAGACTATATGGATGTGATTACACGCAACACACTGAGCTTTTTCCGCACCATTATAACATGTTGCTTTTGCAAGGTTCTGTGAAAACGTTTCAGCTTTTATTTTTCTTTTACACCCTGAAAATATCACAGGTTCATCAAGTTCGTCAAAGTTACCTATCCTCAATCACTTTTAGTCAGCTTTGACAAAACTTTTCAAAGTGAAAGTAGCCTTGTCACCTAAAATGGACTTATCAGCTTCTGTTTACAAACAACAAAGGCTTGTCAGCTTCCTCAGTAAAAACGTGAACTCGCCTTGGAAGTGGACAATATCATTTTTTTTTTTTTTTTTTTTTCTTTTTTGACAAAATGCGTTTAGGGTTCAGATCGTGCTATATGTGGTGAAAAATGCATGGCAATTAATTTTTTTTTTTTTTTTAAAGTGCCATTTATTGTTTTTTGCAAATAAACTCTTCAAATAATGTTAAAACTAGAAATGTGTCTTGTTCAGAACAGCTGCATAGAACATACCTGTCTGAGTGCTACACGGCCTTAAAAATAAAGATGCCAAAACGAAAGTTTGTTAGGAGCCAAAATCTAAAATTACGATATCTTTAATATTTCTTGAATTACAGGAATGCAAACTTTGGATAAAGAAACTTAAAAAAGTGCTTTTTCGCCATTTTTGCATAATCACCATTAGCATATAATGCAACAAAGATTGCAACAGATTTTACTAACAGACCTACCAATCTCTGTGTAAAAATAACATTATGAAGCTGCCATCTTTCTGAAGTCGTTTTTACCCCCCTGTAATTTGGCTCTGAATCTCAGGTGAAAATTAGAAACAAAATAGTTGATTATTCAGTAAATATTTATCCATGACATTTAACATTTTGCCTTTCTTCTTCATCTACATAACTTTTTTTTTTCAACAGAAAAATATTAACATTTTATTAAGAGTTTTTAGATTTCTTGGATGTAGCCATCTGATAATAAAGGCTTTTTACTTTACAAGAGTGCCATGGTCATTCAAAAGTTTTCTTTTAATATTAATATTTCAGCTTTCATCATTATGCTTGTTTATCTTTCTTCAGAAAATACATTAGCCAAAAATTTGAACCGGGGACAGCCAATCAAAATGCTTCCTACTGACGCATGCACTTAGAATAAACAGTGTTGTTGTGGACTGGTGTGAAAGCTAATATATTTAGTCTCAAGTGTGCAATCATAGTTTGGGTTAAAGTAGAGAGAATGCTACATACCAAACAGAGACCCTGCACAGGATGGAGCGAGATCCTGAACATTCACTGAAACCCCACTAGAAAGACAATTACATTTTCACGTTTACACTCATGCATTCGGCAGACACTTTTACATACATTTTATCAGAGCATGCATTAGCCAGACAACAAGCTTGTGATTACTAGCACTATGCTCTACTATTTGTTTTCTTTTGTTTTGTTTTTTTTCAGTGTGTAAGCAGTAAGTAACATTACCTGTGGCTGAATGTGGTGAGGCCCATAGTAGCGGACACGAAAGCCACAGCTGTGGGGAAGGTAGTGGTCCCACACAAAAACAGAGTAAACACACTGGAGACGCCCATAGAGAAGAACTGAAAAACACACAGATTAATACATTATTACATACACAGTTTGAGGTCAGTCAATTTTTTAATGCTTTTACTTTTTCAATAAATTAATACTTTTATTTAGCAAGAATGCATTAAATAGATCAAAAGTGACAGTAAAGACATTTATTGTTACAAAATTGTTTAAATAAATGCTGCAGTTTGGGCTTTCTATTTATCAAAGTATCCCGGAAATAAACAGGGGTTTCTACAAAATTATTGATATTAATAATTAGAAAGATTTCAGAAGCATTATGTGACACAGAAGACTGGAGTAATGATGCTGAAAATTCAGCTTTGCATCACAGGAATAAATGACTTTTTAAAATAAAATACAAAACAGCAACTATACTTGTATATTTCACAGTACTAGTATTTTTATCAAATTAACGCAGCCTTGTTGAGCATTACAGAGTATATTTCAAACATACCTGCATGAGTTTTCTCACTGACGCAGTATCAAAACCTTTAAAAGACAAAGAAAGGATGAGAGTATTACTGTGCCAGCTGAGGAACATTCAGCGGTTTTATTAGTCAATTACAATCATGTAGACTTGACATTTACAACACCGTAAAACTCAAACAGACTCATAACATGGGTGGGAAAGAGCAAAGTCACGACAGAACAATGATTACAGAGTGTAGCCGCTGACAGTAAGGAACAGGAAAGATTTCTTTGCCTTCCTATTGTCTACCAAAGGCATGAACATGAGGAACAAACAAACTTATATCTTTAAATAAGAAATGGTGGGTGTATTTTTGTAGTATGTGTGGTGTCGTACCCTGACTGATTAGATGGTCTGAAAGGCAGCCACTAAACAGGGAAGAAGGGATGGCCACAAACCATGGGATCACGTTAAACACCCAACCCTGAGGAAACACACATGCAGACGTATAGTCAAACACACACACAGACGCACACAGGAACAGCCAATGAACACTTTTGCGAATAGGAATCAAACACACACTCTGATGCGACGTGATGTGGAGCCCCCTGCTGGAGCTCAACCACAACAGCATCATCTAACATGACTTGCTCTCTCAGGAATTAATTCTCTCAGAGATTGTTTTTCTCACATAGAAGGAGAGAAATCTCAATATACACACTGATATTCTTTTGCTTCAACACAGATCGTGTTCTCACAGAACGTAGTTCAGTTTACCTTGGCATCAGGAAAGGTGTCCTTGAAAAACGTTGGCAGCCATGACAGCAGTGTGAAAAAGGTGCTAGCGGTGCACAAGTGTGTAATAATGACGGCACTGAAAAACAGACAGGAGCATTTAGGATGCATTTGAAATTAATGTCACCAACACAGCCTGTCAGACAAAAGACACTGCAGGTACAATCAGTCATTCTCTTGCCATTGATTTCTTTTTTGAAATCGTAAATAGTAGACAAATATGTTTAGATGTTTATAATTTGTACTAATTTTGAAACAAGTGGATAAATGGGATTGTAGAGGTTGTCTGAGACATTTAATGTTATCAAGCAAAACCCATCTGTTCAGTATTCCTCAGCCTTGTTGTGTTTATATTTGCACTCTTGCGAATTATTGTAACACAAACTTTCAGGTAAATGTTTTTTACATACGCTACCAGTCAAAAGTTTTTAAACAAGAAGAGCAAGAATTCTCTTCTGCTCACCAAGCCTGCATTTTTTTTTTTTGATCCAAAATACAGCAAATGCAGTAATATTCTAAAATGTTTTTACTGTTTAAAATAACTGCTTTCTATTTAAATATATTTTAAAATGTAATTTATTCCTGTGATCAAAGCTACATTTTCAGCATCATTAATCCAGTGTTCAGTGTCACATGATTCTTCAGAAATCATTCTAATATGCTGATTTGCTGTTCAATAACATTTATTATTATTATTACTATTATTTAAGCTTTTGTAACATTATACACTATACCATTCAAAAGCTTGGAGTGAGTCTATTTTTTTTGTAAAGAAATTATAGAAATTAATACTTTTATTTAGCAAGGATGCTTTAAATCAAAAGAATCAAAAGACATTTATAAAGACATTTATAATGTTAGAAAAGATCTCTATTTCAGATAAATGCTGTTCTTCTGAACTTTCTATTCATAAAAGAAACCTGAAAAAAATGATGCTCAGCTGTTCAACATAATAACACTTTTTAAAAAAAATTAAAAAAAAAAAATCAAGCTTTTAAATCACAGGAATAAATTACATTTTAAAATATATTCAAATAGAAAACAGTTGTTTTTAATAGTACAAATATTTCAAATTTTTTCCTGTTTTCCTGTACTTTGGATCAAATAAATGCAGGCTTGGTGAGCAGAAGAGACTTCTTCAAGAACATTAAAAATCTTACTGTGCAAAAACTTTTGACTGGTAGTGTAAAAACTAAAGGAGTTTTCAGAAGCTCTGTGATGGTGGTGTTGAAGTCATGTGACCTTAGTGTAGTTTTTTTCTATAGCCAACATTTAGCTTTTTACTTCTGGTGACTGTATTTAGCTTTAAAATTCCTGCAGGTTGTATCATTTGTAAAGATTATTATGATGAACAAAATGTATAAAAATCAAAAACGTTTGTTGGTCACAGAGCGTATTGTCTGCAATAATGCAAAAACCAGTGAAAAAATCCTACTGGGTTTTTGTCGAGGGAATCAGAGTGATGCAAACTTCTGGGTTGGCCTACAAAATTATGTAATTACTGCAACACTCTGCTACTACTAGAGCACTCCCTCCAAAGCACACTCAATAATTTTACAATTATTATCCACTCTTTCTTTACACATTAGTGTTATTTTTAAACTAAAATATTACAAAAAAAAAAACATTCACATCATGTATGCAGTCAGAAACACGCCATGTTTAGCTGACGGGACAGAGTACTGTGTTACTGTTTCTGAGTGCTCTATATATAGACAGACATGGAACGGATATGAATTAGGCCTTTATGGGAGCTCAGTAAAGACCCTTTGTTCAGCATCCATGCTCACTCTCTCTTACACACAAACACATACACTCAGTATTCAGGTGCTAATCTCACCACACAGCTGGCTGTCTGAAGAGACGCAGCCAGTTTCTCTTGGACAGTTTGGACTGGGTCCCAGCGCTACCCAGAGACTCCAATGTGATGATGGGACCTGACAAACACAAGCACAATCAGTCTTTAAACAACCAGTTGGACACCTGTTAAGGAAGTAATAACAGCACAACTACAGTCTCTGTTCTGCTTGAAGTGTATATTTGACATATTTTAGAATGGCTAGGATGTGGAATTTTAAACAATACCATCAAAAGTTTGGGGTCAGTAAGACTTTTTTTTTAAAGAAAGTAATACATAGTTCTGGCATTAGACTCTAGATGGCGCAGTCTGATAGGTCTAACTTAATCAGACCTATGACATCATTATCACATGGCAAAGCTGTCTGGTTCTCTCCTGTATCAGCAGCCAGTGAGCTCACTGCTTAACATTCACATATATGACTAGTGCTTGCTGTAGCAGTTTACAGCATGCTTTAGAAACCCTCCACCTTCCCCAGCTCCACCTGCAACTCATGGTGATTCATGTATGCTATATGGGGGTTATTCATATATATGTGCAGCAGCAGTATTTCTTACATGCTCACAGCTTAGTGCTTGCTCTGCCGCAGCAGTAGCGTAGCAGATGTGTTCCGATTAATTCATTATTTGACAAACCCTATTTAACTGGCAGCATTCCTCTAATTTTCAGTTTCAGTTTTCAAATTCTCCAATTTCCTTGTGCAAGAGAAGTTGGTCACTCCAAATCTGCGATTTCTCACATATTGCAGATTTACAATGACACTAATTCATTTAAGTTCCCCCAAAAAGGCTGGTCACTCTTGTAAGACAAATGCATTTTGAAGACAGGATAATGCAGAGACAAAACTGAAGCTGGAATTGTTTGCCAGTTCAGCAATGAACAGAGTATGGATCTGTCTCGGGATGTTTAAGAGAAGTCAGACCGAAAGTGCACTCTGCAGTGACCAAGACTCTCATCAGCAGAGAGAATCAAAAGGCTAAGCTCACCTTGGAGCATGTTGTGTGGAGAGAGGAGAACTAGTCCAAAGTTCACTTTAGTGATAAGAGCACGTTTCATTTATTTGGACTTGATGGGAAACATTTTGTTTGGTGTCAAACTGAGGAAAGACTGCTGTCCAGGTCTGTAAAGAAGTCAGTGAAAAGTGGAGGAGGAAGAGTCATGGTTTAAAGGAAGTTTTCTGCAGGGGTTGGGGCTCTACATATACATGGCAGGGTGAATGCAAATGTTTATTAGAACCTCCTTTATATGCAGTTCCCTCCCTGCAAGCATCTCCCAATCAGCCTGCAATTTTCATTCAAGACAATGCCCCCATCACACTGCAAAATGGATAAAGAAGTTCTTTAAAGCTAAGAACACCCCAAGATCACACCAGTGCAGCGTGAGAAACTATTGATGTCCTGCGGCCGCAGATGTGCTGAAACCATTCAAAGCTTCTACTCTAAAGCTGTAGGGCCTCTACACTTCCTACTAATTTCTGACAGCTGTAAACCTCCAAAATTTTAGTTGTAGTCTTTTTTCGTGCTGCAGTGGTTACTGTTCTCTAATTTTAACCACTGTGTTTTTAACAAAATAAAGGTTTTTGATGAAATGAAGGTTATTTTGTCAAACATGTTAGCAGAATAGTGGTATACCTACAGCTAATATTCCTTCAAATTTTAACTGATGAAGATTAACAATATAAAAAAAAAAAAAAAAAAAAAAAAAAAATCACGTATTTATCCACCTTTTTCTTTCCATAAGAGTGGGCACGGCCATTTGTAAATTTTATGGGTCCGGTTTCTGGTCTTATCCACGTCCAGCTATTTTTAGCTGCACAAAACAACTTGTTTTAAAGAAAATAGTTATTTTAAATTAAAATCCTATTTTTACAATATTACTGTTTTTACAGTTTTATCAAATAAATGTAGCCCTGGTGTGCATAAGAGACTATTTCCAAAAACATTAAGATAAAAAATAAGTACTAACCCCAAACTTTTGAATGGCAGTGTATATGGCCACAAAACACAGCTGGCAAAGATATATGTATCTACTACATAAAAAACAACATTCAGAATCATTAAGGGATTCTATCATGATTCTCTGAGTCAAAATCAAATTGTGAGGTGCCAAGAGATTCCTAATGCTCACGTATGTTTGTGCTTCTATATTCTGTACGTACCTTCACCTTTGAGCAGGTACTTCCACATGCAGTACGCCCACAACACAGACAGAAGCCCAGAGACATAGAACACACTCTCCCAGCCATACAAGTCCAACATCAGAGAGCCTACGCCTCCTATCACCAGAGTCCTACACACACATACACGCAGAGTTACATAAATACAATCTGAAAGACATCCGTTATGGTTCTAGATGTAGCAGAGAAAATAGACACAGTTAGAGATCAAACACTAACCCCAGGTATGAGCCGCTTCCTACGGTGCTCATGAGGAAGCCTCGCTCGCTCTCCACAACCTTCTGAGAGCACAGACTGGCCAGAGACGGGTAGTGAACACCTGAGCGCCACAGGAGACAACAATAGCCATTAGTGGATTATTAAGGTTTTAATATTACAGCTAATGACCAAACAAACGGTCAATATTATAAATATAAACCATCTTGTTAAAAAAAACACTAATAAGTTAAATGTTGTAGAAAGTACTAAATAATAATACTTATACATTTATTTATTTTCTAAAATATTTTTTCATGTATTTACTTAAATAATTTAAGATTTAAAATAAAGAAATATATATTTTGGCATGCTTGCACTTTAAAAATATTCACCAAAGCATGGACAAGATGACGGCATTAATTACTTTTAATGAACTTTAACATTTCTGTAACAAAAAGTCAAACTCTGGCACCATTTATGCTGGCAAAGAAATCAAAGACAACTTTTATAGACATGGCATATTTTATAGCAGACTCCACTGTCTTTTTACAGATCCCTTTCACTAGCTTTAAGAGCATACAACAGCAGTACAATGACATACAGTATAATTTCCTTGCAAGGGAAAGCATAATAATGGTTGGATTTGCCAACCACAGCACAATTATCTACTCTTCTCCACAGCAAATAACGTCTTGTCATAAAAACAGCCAGCATTTGCAGGAGGGAACATTTAGCAATTTGCTAGCAATCTGGAAGCAATGATTTACTAAACAAGTTTCCCCAAACTACAGCCTCACTTAAAAAAAACTCAGAGAAAAGCTGAATACTGTTTGGTGAAATTCTACATGCTTAAACTATTATAGCAATTCAGTATCATTAGATCTTAGAAAGTAAACAATCAGCACAGTATGATGGATATAAGCACAGTTATGTAAAGTTCAGCTGGTTTTGCAATGGTGCGGTCACTCACCCTGCAGCAGGCCCATGAGGAAGCGGGAGATGGTCATGGAGACGATGGGCTGGGAGCAGAAATGGGCTAAGATTGGCGTGAAGGCGGTCATTGCTCCCCATGCTGCCGCTGACAACAGCATCACTTTCTCTCCCCCCACTCTAAACAAATCAACATAAACAAGCATTTATGAATATGCCATCAAATCCAAACATGAGTTATTGCACTTGAACACATTTCGGACCATTTCTTCAGCAAACCAGGCTTGCAAACATTAAAAACTTTGTAGAACTCTTTCAGTCCGTAGATCTGCAGCATGGGAGCAATGTAGATGAGCGATTCATTTGCATCACCTACCTTATCATGTTGAGCCCTATTTCAAAACAGGTTGTGGCTCTCTGGTGGTCACTAGACTTGCAGTTGTGCAATTACTGTATTTTAGCTCACATGTGCATCATATTATGAACTCAACTGCAGTAATTTCTTCAATATTATTTGAATGTATAATAATAAAAATTACAACCCGCTTAACTAGCCAACTAGTTAGAAATGCTTTAAATATTAGTTAAACAAGTCGTGGGTAAACTACATCTAATGTGGGACACAAATCTATTGCTAGCTGTTTGACAGTGTAACCAGTGCAATTAGGCAGACATGACGTCTGCTTGTCTTGCTTAATTGCACTGGTTGCATTGTCAAACAGCAAGCAGTCTCACGTTAGATGTACTTAAGCCACATTAGATGTAGTTTACCCACAACCTGTTTAACAAATATGTAAAGCATTTCTGACACCTGGCAACTGTGACGTTTAAAATACAGCCACACCTGTAAAACAAAGACTGCCGTCACGTTAACGTAATATCTGAACAGAAACTAATACACCATGCAGCTGCCCTTCCTTTGACACCTTACATTTTTTTACCTTTATGCACTGTGTTATGATTCAGTGTAAATATATGTTTGACTATTAATATTGAGATGTTTAAACTGATTTATCTGACCTATTAACTGTTGCCCAGCTATAGTTGCAATTATTTACACTGCAAATTTAAGAGACCCCAGAAAAGTTCCACAAAATATTACTAAACAATGACATTTCATTTCTTGTTTCACAAACAGAAATAAGTCAGTAAGTCAGTGGGAGTCTGACCTGTCACTGACGTAGCCTCCAAGGACCTGAGTGAAGCAGTAGCCCCAAAAGAAGCTGCCCAACACCATGCCCGTCTCTCTCTTGGTCCAGGTGAAGCGCTCTGCCATGCTCACTGCACAGATAGGCATTGCCACACGGGCACAGTACAGCAGGCACGTCCCCAGCAACAGCACCACCGTCCATATCCTCGCTACTGGCCTGCAGACAGATACAACCATATGATGCAAGTTTCTTTACACCAAACAAGATTCATATGAGAAGTTGTTACGGGCCAAAGCACATAAATTAAATTTCGAACTGGCATGTACCCATCTAGGTTAATTTGCTCCAGACGCATTGGCTAATACTGATATACTTAGTTTGTTAACCTTTTTATTAAAAAAAAAAAAAAAAAAAAAAAAAAAGGTGACCTAAATAGCACAACGTTTTAGAAAGTTTATTTAAATCCTCTGGTTTAATAAAAAATGGTGAGTGAGCATTCATAGATGTATTCATAGATTTATAGATGTATAATAAACTTAATTTTAATCTAATTTAATGTGTAATTTAATAATAAAACATGCTTATTTGCTTATTCATTTTCCTATCTTGAATAAAACGGTTCATGAAGTTTGTTATAAAATGTTTCAGAACTAAACTAGATAAACAAAGGTAAATTTATGTATTTGAAAACTGACATTAAAATAATTTGCTGTCAAAATAGATTTAAACTTAATTATGTGTCCTACGATAAAGTGAATTTATGTACATAATGTTAATATACTTTTGTTGTATAATACATTTCTATACTTTATTCACTATATTTTATTAGCATGGCAATGTACTTAATTGTATTAGATTAAAAAACACTATTTAGAGGAAAGTTTGGTGAGGTGGTCTCACCTTGTCCAGTTCTGACTCGACTCTGCCCACTTCTTCTGTGATCCAGCTTGTCCGATATTATCAGCGGGTTTCTCCTTAATACTGACCAAATCTGGACAAGAGTTCTTTCCATGTTTTTGTAGAATTGCCATTCAACGACAAATATATCCGTGTTTGACTATCCGCTCTGATATCCTCTCGGGTCAGTCTGTGCGAGCGTGACAGGCAAAAAAGCAAAGCAATGAAAAAAAGATGTTTCTATTCCAGTTTCTGCGCGCAAGCATCTCTTTATAACATCTCTGCCGCATTCACTGCGCTCCGGCGACTGGGATAAATGAGCGGACTTTCGGCTTGCATAGCTGCTATAACGCAGCGGCAGGAATTTCTGCTTTTTCCTGGTTCTTGAAGTGTTGATGATGATCCACGTGTCAGTTTCTTTTTTCAGCCACGCAGTTCCTCCAACCACTGGCTCTTCAAACCAGGAAGTAACGTGACTCAGCCCCTTCCACTCACAACAAAAGGACTTCAGGCATGGTTTCGTCTTTGGCGAAATACCTGATTGTGATAAATATATTTTATAGGACAGGTTTAGCAAACCCAACACCACTAATTAATAAGAAAGCCATTACAGATACACCAATGTAGTGATGTGAAGTCAGACTCGTGTCCGCGAATCGATTCTTTTGAACAATTCGTTTAAAAACGGCTCACAAAATCGATTCGCTTATAGAATATGTAAATATTCTAAACGTTCAAACAAGGTTTAGAGCAGTTTTATATTATAAATGGTGTTTATTATACATATATTCATGCGACCCAGTTCACTTTGCTGCAGTCATAGTTCAGAAGATTAAAAAAATTGCGTTTACATTAAACATCACTAAAACTCATTAACATTTGTTGAATGAAAACGTTTTGCACTTTTAAATAACTTCTGTTTATTTAAACTAACTTCCTTACATGTTGATAAAATGTGATCCTGAACCACAAAACCAGTCCTAAGTAGCATGGGTATATTTGTAACAATAGCCAGCAGTACACAGTATGGGTCAAAATGATGGATTTTTCTTTTATGCCAAAAATCATTAGGAAATTAGGTAATCATATTCAATTAAGATATTTAGTAAACTTCCTGCCGTAAATATATCAAAATGTAATTTTTGATTAGTAATCATTTGGACAACTTTGAAGGTGATTTTCTCAAGATTCTGATTTTTTTGGACCCTCAGATTCCAGATTTTCAAATAGTTGTACCTCAGACAAATATTGTCCTATCCTCTCAATCTCAAAAATGGACCCTTATGACTGGTTTTGTGGTCCTGGTTCACAAATGTCAGTTATAAACAAATTAAGTAACATTTCTACTAAGCTTAATTTTAAAAGTAATTTATTTTTAAGTCCATCAGTAAACTCCAGCTGCTCTTACTGTCAAATCATTCATTGTTTTACTATGAATCAGACATGTCTGATAGAGACAACTGTCGTTATTGTTAAAAGTTAATAGATAAATAGTGAAGGACTCTTTCAGACTCGCTTTGTGAACCGGTTCATCTGATTCACTGAGAAGATCCGACTCAAAAGAACAGTTAGAATTTTGCCACATTATATAGGAGAAAAGAATAGTCAAGTCTAGGTTAATAATATACTACCTCATGTTTTACAGGGTAAAGTCCAAGTTGCCATAAGGTATTCTCATTTGAAGTGTAAGTGGTTTGTGTCTTTTCCCACCAAGAGCAAATAATTATCAGTCATAGGAGGCCAAGGAGGGGGTTTTCATCTGCCATGTTGATTTGTTAAAAACACTGTCTGTAACATTTAATTGGGCATCACAGCATAAGTATTTGGCCATAGCGTTCATCAACAGCAGCAATTTTGAAAATCAGAGAGTTTGGGGATTTAAAAAAGAAAGAATATTTAATACCTATGTAAAGCATCTGACTTCAGAAGCTTACAATTTGATCTCTGCAATATCTATAAATCACAATTGAATGTCAATGTAAGCAGGAATACTATGACAATGTACAGTAGAAAACAATGTCACATGACTTTATAACATTATAATGCAATAACATTAGTACTCGAAAAAGGGCAGATTTTCTTTGACGGGGCCCTTTAACACGCATACAAAATGTATACCTGTGCACTGCAAATAAAAGTTGTGAAAGCACACAGAACTCGTTCTCCGTATTGGTACAATCAATCCACTGTCCTCGATGACACCGCTATTGTGCCGTAGGTACCTCACATCAGTGGACGCGGTCGAATAGAAGGTAAATCTAAATAGTGTGGTTCAGTCCTCACATATATTTGTAGACTTTCTGAACATTTACTGACAAAATAGAAAGATAATAATCCTCTGCAAAAACAAAATAGCTAAAATGCAATCAATTCAGCTCAGCAAGTCAAACATCGTGGTAACAAAAATCACAGAAATCCATCTGCGATAAGAAGTGTTTCCGTTTTGGCTAGGAGTCACCTTTAAATCTTAACGTATTATCTCAATTCCACAGCCCATTTAATGCAAAGTCTCTGATAAGCAACAAGTAAACAAAACAAAAGGTTGATAAAAGGATGTTTGAGTGTCAGTCACTGAGTATAAATAGTTAAGGAAAGGGAAAGCGTCCATTTTGTTCCCCGCAGAATGCAAGCATAGAGATGCCGGTTCGTTTTCACTTGGGGTCCTCGATGGTGCCTTTGCTAAGATCTGTCATTTTGGGGTACTTGACTTTCTTCTGGTCCAACTCGTTCTGAGCCCACAGCAGCAGTTTCAGGAGTTTGGCAAGTTTCGGTGTCGACTCCCTGTTTTCATAGTCCAGCACCGCCTGGTTTACCTCGCTCCACACCTGTCACAGAAGACCACAAGCTGTTAATTAGTGGCAGACTCAATACCACAATTTGACGAAATTTGATGAAACTGACTTAAGTCCACTTCCAGAACAAAGATTGACAGATAATGTACTCACCCCCTTGTCATCCAAGATGTTCATGTCTTTCTTTCTTTAGTCGTAAAGAAATTATGTTTTTTGAGGAAAACATTTCAGGAATGTTCTTTATGTAGTGGACTGCTATGGTGTCCCGAGTTTGAACTTTCATAATGCAGTTTAAATGCAGCTTCAAACGATCCCAGATGTGCTTGTAAAAGATCCCAGCCGAGGAAGAAGGCTCTTATCTAGCAAAACGTTTTTTTTATTTTAATACAAATATTTTTTTAATCTCAAATGCTCATCTTGTCTTGCTCTGCCTGAACTCTGTGTATTCTGGCTCAAGACAGTTAGGGTATGTCAAAAAAATCCAATCGCATTTTCTCCCTCAACTTCAGAAATCATTTCAAAATCATCCTACATCGCTGCAGAAGTACCAACCCCGTCTTTGCAAAGTGAACATGCAAAGAAGATCATACATCCTTAACAAAAATGGTGAAACAGTGATACAGGATGATTTGAAGCTGAGGGAGAACATGAGATGGGAGTTTTTCGACACACCCTAACTGTCATGAACCAGAAAAAAAAACAGAGTTCAGGGAGAGTAAGACAAGATGAGCGTTTGAGATTAAAAAGTATTCTTCCTCGGTTGAGATCGACTGCATTTGGGATCGTTTGCAGCCGCATTTAAACTGCATTTTGGAAGTTCAAACTCGGGGCACCATATCAATCAAAAAGCATAATTTCCTTACGACTGAAGAAAGAAAGACATTAACATCTTGGATGACAAGGTGATGAGTACATTATCTGTCAATTTTTGTTCTGGAAGTGGACTTCTCCTTTAACATAAAATTTACTTTTTTGCCTTGCGGCCAAAGTACACTACTGTTCAAAAGTTTGGGGTCTAATATTTTTGCAAAAGAATTCTATTTCAAGTAAAAGTTTTCTTATGAACAGTTTATCAAAGAATCCTAAAAATGTATTATCGCTTACACAAAAATATTAGGCAGCACAACTTTTTAAAATTGTAAACCTATTTTACATTATTACTGTTTTACTACATTTCTGATTAACGAAATACATCCTTAGTGGATATAAATACAAACAAGGAATAAAATCTTACAGACACCAAACGCTTGAATGATAGTGTAGCTGATGACTAGCCTACTCAAAGAGTGAAATACGTCAACATATTGAACAAACATGGCCTCCTTAAGTAAACCAAATTGTTCTCCGCTCTCTCACTGTACTGGCCTTGAAAGCGAACTTTGATGTCCTGAAGGGCTGGAATCACCATAAAAGGCTTTTTTTTAATTAAACGTTTATTTAAAATGGGATCAAAATGACAATGCTATTGTTTAAAATGTACCAATAAAAATAACTATATTTATAAAGATAAGACAGAACAACCAACGTTACCTTCTGTCTCTGCATCATGTTAAGCAAGTCTCCAAAGGGTGACTCTTCTGGGTTATCAAACGCCAGGAGTGCGAGGGTGCGCTCCATCTCTTTCAGACACTCTCGGCTTTCCTCTCCCTGTTCAGCCAGCTGTGTCTGTGCAAACTCCAATGCAGCCTCAGTTTCCCGCAGGCGAATCAACTCTATCAGGTGCTGTTGCTAAAGGAGGAAAGCCGATAAACTTTACTTGTTGTAGTTTTTAAACAGTTCCCTTGCATCAAAAGGTTCAAGTCACAGTACAACATCTTTCACTATATATATATATATATATATATATATATATGTGTGTGTGTGTGTGTGTGTGTGTGTGTGTGAGAACACACCACACACATATATAACAGCCAGTTTACAAAATAAAAGTCCAAAAAGAATTTAAGCCACAATTAACATTTTGTTATATTAGATAAAACCATTTGGTTGGCTGTTGGGTTCTAAATGATAAAGCAAAAGATCTGCTTTTCATGCGTTTGAGATGTTGTTATCTATGCAATGACATTCAAACATTTGTAGGGTGGCTTCTGTCAAAATACAGCCCTAAATGTCTTAAAGGGGTAGTTCACCCACAAACAAAAATTCTGTCATTAATTACTTGCCCTCATGTCATTCCAAACCCATTAGGCCTTCGTTCATCTTCAAAACACAAATTAAGATATTTATAAAGGAATACAAGAGCTCTCTGTCCCTCCATAGACAGCAAGGAACGCATTAAGGACATCAGTAATAGTCCATGTAACAGTCCATGTAACATCAGTGATTCTAAAAATCGTAGCTTTGTAAAATTACAGTTGAATCACTGATGTCACATGGACTATTTTAATCTTAATTTGTGTTCGAAGATGAACAAATGATTTATGGGTTTGGAACAACATGAGGGTGAGTAATTAATGAGAGAATTTTCGTTTTTGGGTAATATATTCCTTTAAACATATGGAGATGTGTAATATATATCATAAGCAAATTGTCATTATTCTGCTTTACCTGAAGATGAAAGTACAGATATCGGTTAGTGTCCAGCAGCTCAGGATGCAGACTGTTGATCAGTGCAATAGCCTCTTGAATTTGTCCCTTCAGCACCATCTCCCTAATTTTTATCCTTTCATCCAGAGAGTCCAGATCAACACTTGGTTCAATGCCTGATTCCATCCTGAACTTCTCAGCTGCCTCTTTAAACCCCTCTATGTAAATAAACACGAAAATTATGAAACAGATCTTCTGACAGTTGTATTAAAACTGCAATGGAAGGTGAAAAAATAAAACTGATCGCCTACCTGTCACCAAATAATTCATAATGAGACGGTTCATGTCTGCCCGCTGAATATGAACATTATTTAGCTTTTCCATCCACTCCTCTCGTGTTATGTCCTCTGGCTTTTCAGCATAACTCATCATGAAGTGTTCTACATTGGGGGAAAAAAATACATAAAAATGACATAATACTGTATGTGTGCACGTACGCGCATACATACGCTTAATATAAACATACTGTTTTATGTTTACTTTTTAAAGATTTTAATTAGAGAAAGATTAAGGCATCGATACAACAAGCTTTAGAAAATGATAACGAATCAGCTCATTTACAAAGAGAATATATAAATCAACAATATTATGGAAATCAAGCAAGATTACATTTTCGCTTGTGATGACCGGAAGCTCTAATCATAAAGGCCTGTATCATAACATTGAAGCCTGTACCGCTGGAGTGGACATCACAACAGATTTAAAAATGTCCGTAACAACAAACACATATACACGTTAATAAGCATACATATTCTCCAACCATTTATATATCACCATTCGTTTATCAGCACTTATAATATCTTGGCGATTATGCAAAAAAAACGTTGAAATTTACCTGATTGTGTACACTTTCCTCGCCAGCAGCTCGAGAGAAAGGCCGTACTGAGTTCTCGCGGTTTTTCAGGAAAACGAGATTTCAGCGATACCTTCGTTTGGATTGGCTGTCGATTCGCATGCGTTTAGGTAATGGACTGCTTACATTAAAATAATAATAATAATTTAAAGTATTGTAAAAAATAACTGATATATTACGTCGTTTTAATATATGTTGTAACTCATTTTACTTTATTTATCCTCCAGCACTTAGCACTCACACTACCAGTCATGTTTAAAAACAAAACAAAACAAACAAACAAATCCACCAGTCATGTTTTTGAACAGTACGATTTTTTAAGTTTTTTTTTTAATTCTCATGTGCTTACCAAGTGTTAGTTTGATCCAAAATACTATATTTTTACTATTTAAAATAACTGCTTTCTATTTGAATATAAAATGTAATGTATTCCTGTGATCAAAGCTAATTTTTTAGCATTAATAGCGGACTTCAGTGTCACGTGATCCTTGAGAAATCATTCTAATATGCTGATTTGCTGTTCAATAAAGATTTTTTATTATTATTATCCATATTTAAAACAGCTGAGTACATTTTCTCAGGATTCTTTGATGAATTAGCATTATAAAAGGCTCTTGTAACGTTACACACTATAACATTCAAAAGCTTGGAGTCAGTATTATATTTTTTAAAAAAGATATCATAGAATATAATACATTTATTCAGCAAGGATGCTTTAAATTTAACAAAAGTGTTGACAAAGACATGTGTAATGTTACAAACGTTTCTATTTCAGATAAACGCTGTTTTTCTGAACTTTCTATTCATCAAAGAAACGTGAAAATATATGTAATAAATGTTTTTGAGCAGCATATTAGTATATTAGCATTATTTCTGAAGGATCATGTGACTGGAGTAATGAATAATGATAATTTTGACACTAACGAGCAGCCTTTCAGTAGATCGCTTCACATTCAGAATTTGTCCCTTTTATTTGGTCATTTCCTCATGTTCCTCATGGAACCGGCTCCCCTCTTTCGTTTCCGCCCATATTCCTTTCTAGCCCGGCCGTGACGTCAGCGCACGACTCCCATTGAGCGGAGACGCTATTCACGATCATAAGACTAGGACGCCGCGTCTGAGGACCGCAGGTTGATTTACCCCTGTTTGAAGGCCGTTTATAGATATAGAAAATAATTTACGAAGAACTGACGAACTGTACTTCCACCTTCGTTTCTCTCCTAGACGGTAAGAAATGAGAGGAAAATCCTATCTGCGCGCCTAAATCCTGCTACACATGCATGCTGCCCTTGCTCGTGGATTAGTACTGTTGTAGTAGGTTTTTGAGCGAGAAAGCTTAACGCAACCCGGTGCTGACCGGTGAAGCAGCATTAAAGGGATAGTTCACCATTAGTTAAAAAGTGTGTCATAATTTTCCCACCCTCATGTGGTTTAATTACCCGCATGACTGACTTCTTCCTGGACCATAAAATAAAATGTTAAAGACTGACTGATTCAGTCACCGTTAACTGTATCTTATTTTCAGTACATTTAAAGTGAACGTTGACTGTGTCCGACATTCTGCATCTCTGTTTGTGTTTCGGAAGTGGACAGATTTTAATCATGTAACTGATGATAATCTTTATATTTTGGTTGACTATAACGTTGACAAGCAAACCAATATGGATTCTGAGCGCAGAACAGGGAGATTAAAGGCTCTAAATCTCCAACCCGTCAGTCAACACTGTATCGTTTGGCCTCCATCAGTATTGAAACTCTTCCCAGCAGGCTGTCAGCAGTATTTGCGGTTATTTGTTAGATTTGCATCTCAAACGATTGTCTGCTTGCTAATCCTCATACTGCCAGTTGTCAGACTGACAGATAGAGAAGTGATAGGTCTTTTACACTGTATTGCTATCAAGTGTTTGAGTTGTAATTATCTACCCATATCTGGTAAGTCATCATAGCTCGAAAAGCCTGTTAGATTATATGTACTATATGCTTTTCCATGGCTAATTTCATGCAGTATATGTGTTGTGTGGTCACATGGGTTCTGCATTGTGACTCATGACCTATAAACCACCTCACTACTTTCACTTTTCTCCTATTGCAGAACTCTATATGTTTTTTTTTTTTTGTTTTTTTTACAATGGAACTCAATGTGTAACCAAAACTGTTTTGTTACCAACAATCTTCAGTGCATTTTCTTTTAAATACCACAGAAAAAAGTCATACAGGTTTGGAACATGAGGACGAGTAAATAATGACAAAATTTGTATTTTTTGGTGAATTAAAGAAGTCCACTTCCAGAACAAAGATAATGTACTCACCCCCTTGTCATCCAAGATGTTTTATATCTTTCTTTCTTCAGTCATAAAGAAATTATGTATTTTGAGGAAACATTTTAGGATTTTTTTTTTAGGAATGGACTGCTATGGTGCCCTGAGTTTGAACTTCCAAAATGCAGTTTAAATGCGGCTTCAAACGATCCCAAATGTGCTTGTAAATGATCCCAGCCGAGGAAGAAGGGTCTTATCTAACGAAACGATCAGTTATTTTCGTACAAATAATACAATTGAAATGCTTTTTAATCTCAAATGCTCATCTCGTCTTGCTCTGCCTGAACTCTGTGTATTCTGGTTCAAGAGAAGGTACAGTATGTCTAAAAACTCCAATCGTATTTTCTCCCTGAACTTAAAAATCATTTCAAAATCATCCTACATCGCTGCAGAAGTACCGACCCAGTCTTTGCAAAGTGAACATGCAAAGAAGATCAAACACCCTTAACAAAAAAAGGTGAAACAGCGATATAGGGTGATTTTGAAGTTGATGTCTTTCTTTCTTCAGTCGTAAAGAAATTATATTTTTGATGAAAACATTTCAGCATTTTCGTTTCGCTAGATAAGACCCTTCTTCCTCGGCTGGGATCGTTTACAACCACATTTGGGATCGTTTGAAGCCGCATTTAAACTGCATTTTGAAAGTTCAAACTCGGGGCACCATAGAAGTCCACTATATGGAGAAAAATGCTGAAATGTTTTACTCAAAAAACATAATTTCTTCACGACTGAAGAAAGAAAGATATAAACATCTTGAATGACAAGGGGGTGAGTACATTATCTGTATATTTTTGTTCTGGAAGTGGACTTCTCCTTTTACCCCTCAGCGTTTAATTTATTGTCTTGCTTGCTGTGTTTTTTCTAGTTGTTTGAGTATCTGCTACCAGTTTTCCTTCATTTTCATCTTTAGCATGTATTTCATTCCTACACTTTTCTAAATTGCTGCATAACTCTTGAGTCCATCTCATTCAGAAAATCTGCTGAAAGCACCCATTAGCTAATTAACTCCACTTTCTTTGGAAGTTGTGCCAGAATTCGTTAAGGTTTTTGTTTAGTCAGTATTCCAGTAAACACAGCCTAACTAGCTCTGTGTTGTCTATGACAGGGGGTCGTATAGAGACTTTATTTTTCTGCAGTTAGAACAGTAGCATGTGATGGACTTACAAAATGAGAAGGAAAAATCCCCTCTTTGCCTAACATTACTTCAGAAATAATCAGAATAGTACTGTCAAAAAATTGCACACTACCATTCAAAAGTTTGAGGTGGGGAAGATTAATATATAAAATATATTTTAGGATGTAATTTATTAATCCTGTCGTCAGGGTCACATGGTCTTTCATGATCCATGTTATTCTAAAATGCTATTTTCATCTTCAAGAAGCATTTATTATTAAGATCATCAATGTTGAAAACAAGTGTTCTGCTTTTTTTGTGGGAAATGAGATACATTTTTTAGAATTCTTTGAATTGATTGTTCAAAAGAACAGCATTTACTTGAAATAGAAATATTTTGTAACATAAATGTATTTAGTCACTTTTGATCAATCCATCCTTGAATGTTTTTTTTTTTTTTTTTTTAACTTGCTGACCTTTTGAACTGTAGCGTATATATTTTAATATTACAGCGTTATTTGGTTATTATTTTAATATTCACTGTTCTTTTAGACAATTACTTTTAACATCTTTGGTAAACACTGCTGTTGTAATGAAGGTCACAGGCACAGAAATAGATTTGGATGTGACAAACCACTGATGATGTCTGACATGTTAGTTGTTTACTCATCTGTTGAGTTATTAGTCTGTCTGTTTCAGTCAGTTACACCCATTCGTCTGTATGAATCAAGTCATCCAAGCATACTAACACGAAGGACATTTTGACTGTATTTTGCAGTTTATTTCTGTGACTTTGTTTGGGCCGCCCGTACTTGATATACAACAGTACCTGGATAAAACAGAAAGCAAGAATCAAAAGTTAAAAGGATGGTTCACCAAAAATAAAAATTCTGTCATTACTTAATCTCTCTCATGTCATTCCAAACCCATAACAACTTAGTTCATCTTCAGCACAAATCAAGATATTTTTGATGAAATCCGAGAGCTTTCTGACCCTACATACAAAACAACGCAACTACTACACCAGGCCCATAAAGGTAGTAAGGACATTGTTAAAATACTTTTTTAGTGACTTTATTCAATCATTTTTCTCTTCCGTGTCAGTCTTCAACACGTTTACAACAGTACAATGACAGAGGTCAGAAAGCTCTCGGATTTCAGCAAAAATATCTTAATTTATGTTCCAAAGATGAACAAAGGTCTTAACTGGTTTGGAATAACAAGAGGGTGAGTAATTAATGACAGACTTTTCATTTTTGGGTGAACTATCCCTTTAATGATTGATGAAGACCGTACTTTTACTCTCAAGAAACATTTTGTTATATGAGATAGACTCTAGTTAAATACAAGTAAAAATCCTTTTTTGATACTGCTAATTTGGCTGTCTTTGTGACTTCTTACTATTTTGTGAGATACGGCTCTGTGTTGGTTGCCCTGACTGAGGAGATCTTTGTTGGGGAACCACCACACAGCAATCTCTCACAATTCTTACTCAACCTGATATATGGGGGCAGTGCAGCGTCACACTATATTTAACACAGACGCACTGACAGTTCCATGTGTTTAATTGCCAGAATGAGACTTCACTAGTTTATTAGACACTCTTTGACTCAAATGTCACATGACATGGTCACACTGGATTGATACAACCCTTATGTAACTGCTCTTTAAATGATCGTAATAAAGTTTACGAATACTGTTCTCTGAGGTCCGCTTATAATGTTATCAAGATTTTCACATCAAAAACCATCATAATTTAGAAGTAACAGGCTATTTTTACTCCTGTTTTTACCCTTCCCATTAGAACGCTCTGTTTGAACAGGCGTGGTGGATTATAGACTCGTAAGTACACCTCCACTGCTATGATTGGCTAACAATTGTGTATGTTTGACAGCCCACATCCTTTATAGAAGGACACTGCTATGATTTAGGTTAAAAATGCATAAATACTCATTACACATCAAACAATCTGTAATAACAGACAGAGCAATAGTGACCACGTAATAAAAACAGTTACTCACACTTGTATATAGTCGGCATGGCATCGTCCTTTAGTTTCAGTCTTTTTGAAAGTCCTGCATTAAAGTGTGCCTTAAAATCTAATCTGTGGTTAAAATTAAGTGAACAAAGGACCAAGATCTTAATAACATTCTTACTGGCTCTTCATTAAAAATGAAGTTCATCCACACTTTCCTAATGTTGGGATCATTTCACAGCTTTTCACTGCACAGCATCTTCAGAGTCATGATTTATCGTTTGATTTCTGGATAGACTGCATCGCGCATGCAGTCTATCCAGAAATCAAACGATAAATCATGATCATGGATGGGGCTAAACAGGCGGTGATGTAGAAGCAGACATTGATCTGCTTCTGTGGAGGCAGTGTTTAGTCACACTGTTACGTCATAAAGTGGCACATTCCACAACCTGCCGTTTTGGCAGATTGGCTTCAATAAAAGCTGCTTTTAGATTAACAAGAAAGTTTTGAGTTGTGAAACTTACAGGATGTTGTTATAGTACAGTAACCTCTTATATCTCAGAGGATCAAGGGAATTTTGATTTCTCAGTTCATGTCCCCTTCAAGAAGTAATTCTTACTGCATGGTCAAGAGATTGTTTTAATCCTCGTACATGGGTTGTTTCAATCTGGCTATGGTAGAATATAACACATTAACCATTTTGAATGCACCCCACTTGATATAAATGTGCATTAAGTAATGTTTCATATTTTGAAATGATTCAGTTTTGATAAATATTATATTGGAGTGATAACCCAGTGAGGTAAGAGGAAGAGTAGACCAACAGAGATGTACATGAAAATGACCTGAAACTCACCGCTCACATTGCACACATATTTAATGTAGGTCACTGTAAGCTGTCACAGGAAGAAACACACTCAGTCGCCTTTTCTCAAAACAGGGATTTCCAAACTTTTTTTGTCAGATGAGCCCTATTGTTCTAAATTATTCACTTGAAGAACCCCCTGAGATTTTAAATTAATAGTTCAATATTTTAACAGAGGAATTTGCATGTTTGTGGTTTTCTGATGTTGGTTAATGGTGACATAACATGCAGGTAAACAACTAAAATATAGATTTTTTTTTTTTTTAAATTGAAAGTTTATATTTTTATGATTAATTATTAGTTTATCAACTCACAAACCCTAGTTTGGTCCACTTCCAAAACAACAATTCACATATAATGTACTCACCCCCTTGTCATTCAAGATGTTCATGTCTTTCTTTCTTCAGTTGAAAGAAATTATGTTTTTCGAGGAAAACATTTTAGTATTTTTCTCCATATAATGGACTGATATAGTGCCCCGAGTTTGAGCTTCCAAAATGCAATTTAAATGCGGCTTCAAACGATCCCAGATGCGGTTGTAAACGATCTCAGCCGAGAAAGAGGGGTCTTATCTAGTGAAACGATAATTAGTTATTTTCATTAAAAAAAAAAACTATTTAAATACTTTTTAATCTTAAACGCTCGTCTTGCCTTTCTCTCCCTGAACTCCCCTGTGTATTCTGCCTTTAAGACAGTTAGGGTATGTCGAAAAACTCCATTCGTATTTTCTCCCTCAACTTCAAAAATCATTTCAAAATCATCCTACATCACTGCAGAAGTACAGACCCAGTCTTTGCAAAGTAAACATGCAAAGAAGATCAAACACCCTTAACAAAAAAGGTAAAACTGCGACATAGGACTATTTTGAAGTTGAGGGAGAACATAAGATGGGAGTTTTTCAACGTACCCTAACTGTCATGAACCGGCACAAAAACAGTCCAGGCAGAATAAGACAAGACGAGCGTTTGACATTAAAAATATAAATTGTAAAAATATAATATAAATTGTATTATTTTTTATTAAAATAACCGATCATTACGCTAGATAAGACCCTTCTTTTGAGGAATGTTTTCCTCAAAAAAACATTTTTTATTTAAGACTGAAGAAAGAAAGGCATGAACATCTTGCATGACAAGGGGGTGAGTACATTATATGTGAATTTTTGTTTTGGAAGTGGACTTCTCCTTGAAAGTTGTCAAAAAATTTAAATTCTGTCATATTTTACACACCCTCATGACTTTTTGGAAAAAATTAAATGCACATTAAATAATCTAAATATTGATTTTTCCATACATAGCTGTATAGAGGACAAACAAACCAAAAAAACACCATAAACTATCAAAAAGGGTGCATACAGCTTGTGCACTGTATCTCAAGTCTTCTGAAAAATAAGTACAAAATAGCATGAAATTTAAGTCCCTGAAAATGTTTGTCTCCACAGCTTCTCAGGGGGAGTAAATAATGACAAATCTTAAACAGTACTGTGGTGGGTTTTTACTCCGTATTTACACTCTTTGTCACTGACTGACACTCTTCTGTTTGACATTATCAGCCCATCTTCCAATTTCAGTGTTTTTATTTATTTATTTATTTATTTACGTCTTAAAGGATTAGTTCACTTCCAGAACAAACATTTACAGATAATGTACTCACCCTGTTGTCATCCAAGATGTTCATGCCGTTCTTTCATCAGTCATAAAGAAATTATGTATTTTGAGGAAAACATTTTAGGATTTTTCTCCATATAGTGGACTGCTATGGTGCCCCGAGTTTGAACTTTCAAAAAGCAGTGTAAATGTGGCTTCAAAGGGCTCTAAATGATCCCAACTGAGGTATAAAGGTCTTATCTAGTGAAATGATTGTCATTTTCTCAAAAAATATAAAAATGTCTACCTCAAATGTTTGTCTTGTCTAGCTCTGCCATGTGCATGCGTATATGTAATTCGGGTCAATACAGTTAGGCTCCCAAAACTCCCATCTCATTTTCTCCTCCAACTTTAAAATTGTTGCGGAAGGAGTACCGACCCAGTGTTTACAAAGTAAACATGCAAAGAAGGTCAAACGCTCTTTACAAAGAAAAGTAAAACAGCGATGTAGGACGATTTTAAGTTGGAGAGGAAAATGACCAGTTGTTTCGCTCGATAAGATGCTTATTCCTCAGCTCGTTTGGAGCTCTTTGAAGCTGCGTTTAAACTGCATTTTGGACGTTCAAGCTCGCAGACACCATAGAAGTCCACTGAATGCAGATAATTTTAGAAATGTTTTCCTCAAAAAACATAATTTCTTTGCGACTGAAGAAAGAAAGGCATGAACATCTTGGATGACAATGGGGTGAGTACATTATCTGTAAATTTTTGTTCTGGAAGTGAACTACTGCTTTAAGTCTCCAGATATATTTTGATGATGTGCCATTCCTGTCATAACTAAATTTGTTATGAGCACATGTGATATTCACAGTAGAAATCAAAGTAACTTGACTGGCAGATCTGTTTTAACAACTGTTCTATTGTTTCTGTGACCATTGCAGACTCCATGTCTCAGGCTGATGATACACGAGCAACTTTTTGAGCAATGTTGCTAGGCAGTGTTGCCGTCAACGGGCAACCAGGTGAGACACAGTGCTCACAACCGATCTAAAGTGTGCAGATAGACATTTGTTGCCTATTCTGTAAGGGAAAGTGCCCAAGCAACACCGTTTGGCAACATTGCTCAAAAAGTTAGTGGGTTAGTGAGGTGTCTGCAAGAATACTGTTTGCTACTGATATTTTAAAACATACCTCTCTCAGTCTTCCCAGGTTCTGGTACTAAAACCACATCATGTCACAAAGTTTCCTTTCACGGATATAATATGCAAAGTGCAACTGATGTCTTGTTTACCAGAAACTAAGACACTGTTATTTGTCCTGATAGCACTTTTATAGATATTTTTCCTTTTCTTTGGTTCAGACAGGTTGATCATGCCATTTTGCAGTGATTGGCCATAAATTATGATATAATGAAGCAGAAAATGATAATTTCACTGTTTTATAGTCCTGTATTTAGATTTAGTAGACTGACAGAAAGCAGAACAATGACAGAAGGCAACAATGACATGAAATTATGAACACTAATGAGTGTGTTTACGTCAAGAGACTTGAATAATAGAATATCAAGTTCCATGAGCATTATCGTGGTATTCTTGTAAAAAGTTGTGGATCTTGGTTTCTTCATGTCTGATATTAGAAAAATAGCAAGAAAGTTTTCATTAACAACACAAGACCATGTGACTTTTCATAAAAATGTCGCTTAGTGATCTCAGCTATTCATTCATCACATCTACTCCTCATCTGTTTGGTCTCTGTTTTTGTTTTTTGAGATCTTTTGTGCCCATCCCTCTGGCTTTTGAGCACCACCTGTTTGCCCCTTATGTTGTTTTGATAGGTGCTTCAGATCCTTTTAATTGCCTCTACTCTCGAGGGGGGTTGCATAAATAAAGATTTAATGCAATTTAATTAATAGTAATATTCCATCAAATTGAACTGAATAATCCTTATGTATTTTAATTGAATCAATGTACAATCCTTAATCAATTATTCAATTAAAATACTTAATCGATTATTCAGTTCAATTTGATAGAATTTTACAATTAAGTAAAAATTTGAAAATTTTCTGTTTTTCAAATTATTTTTTTCATTTAAACAAAATGAAAATGAGAAATATTGCAACCAGCTGAAATAAAATAAGTTTAAGTGCATACCACATTATAGCAGTCAAGTAGGCTGATAACCAATATTTTGAACCGATAAATATATGTCTGGTGTAAACATATAAATTAATGTCAAAATTAAAAATAACAAGGGCTCTGACAAAAATTTTCATTAAATGCATTTTAAAGAGAAGTTCACTTCCAGAACAAAATTTACATATAATTTACTCACCCCCTTGTCATTCAAGATGTTTGTCTTTCTTTTTTAAGTCGTAAAGAAATTATGTTTTTTGAGGAATACATTTCAGGATTTCTCTCCATATAGTGGACTTCAATGGTGCCCCTGAGATTGAACTTCCAACATGCAGTTTAAATGCAGCTTCAAATGGCTCTGAATGATCCCAGCCGAGGAAGAAGGGTCTTATCTAGCGAAACAATCTGTCATTTTCTAAACAAATTGACAATTTTTATACTTTTTAACCTCAAATGCTATTCTTGTCTCGTCTCTGCAATGCACATGCAAACTCTGTGTAATCCAGGTCAATACAGGTAGGTCGAAAAAGCCATCTCATTTTCTTCTCCGGCTTCAAAATCGTCCTGTATCGCAGTTTTACTGTTTTTTTGTTTTTTGTTTTTTTTTGTAAAGGGCTTCTTTGCATGTACACTTTGTAAACACTAGGCCAGTACTTCTGCAGCGATGTAGGACGATTTCGAGGTTGGGGAAGAAAACAAGAGAGTTTTTCAACATATTGTATTGACCCGGATTACACAGTTTTTGCATCACCAAGACAAGAAGTGCATTTGCGGTTAAAAAGTATATAAATTGTCAATTTGTTTAGAAAATAACCCATTGTTTCACTAGATAAGACCCTTCTTCCTTGGGTGGGATCATTTAGTGCCATTTGTAGCTGCATTTAAACTGTATTTCGGAAGTTCAAACTAACGGGCACCATAGAAGTCCACTATATGGAGATAATTTCTGAAATGTTTTCTTTAAAAAACAATTTCCTATCAACTGAAGAAAAAATACATGCACATCTTGGATGACAAGGGGGTGAGAAAATTATCTGTACTTATACCAATAACCATAAAAATGCTTAATATCAGCAACGATAATCTGCCAGGCCGACAATTAGTCGACCCCTATTTATGTTATATTTCATTTGTTAATTGTTGTTTTATTTCTAGTAATTATTTTTTTTTATGGTTTTAATTTTAGTTTTAAGTTTTGGTTGACAATAATAATTGGTTTTCAGTACGTCCACACTATTGCTGTATGTGTGTATATGTTCATTGTGAACAGACTCTCATCAAACATGCCCCGCTCACTCCTGCTATTCCATCCCTTTACAAACAGACCTTTTAAAACCAGCAGCACATAATACAAGCCACATCATTTCACCTGCTCGGATAGACAGAGAAAAGAGGATGCAAACAGAGTGACGTGGGAGGATGTTAGAACACAAACAGAGGGACCAGAGAACTTGATATGATGGTTAAACCTATACAGGAAAGACCCGGACACTCATGTTCATTAAGCTGTGGAGACTTTGGCAGCCGTCAGGCTGAGATGGCCACTAAAGATTTAGTCAGACCATATGGTGGTGCAGAGACAGGAGGGGGGAGGGAGTGTGCGAGAGAGGAAGAGAGATGGATGTTGTGTTTTAGTGTAAGGCTGCATTGCAGAGCCCTGCTCCTGATGAAAACGTTATTAGTAATCACATTTAATGAACCACTGAAGCAGGAAGTCCGTCTGCTAGCAACCTAGACACACACTTATTGCTGACACATTATTTAAAACAAAACATTATAGTAAAAATATAAATTAGATATAACATAGATTTTTCGTTTGCTGCAGTAAATGTAGGTGGTGTTTCTCTGCTGTCATGACGCTATGGTGTTGTGGGAGGTTGCCGGGGCGTTGATATGTGGTTGCTACAATGTTTTGAGTAGTTTTTAGCACATTGCAATGTGGTTTGGAGGGTTGCTAGGTCCAAAGTCTAAAGAGGCTTTGAGGTACCCAATGATGCTAGAATTATTCTTTTTTTTTTTTTTTAAGAATTATGTAGCAAGGATGCATTAAATTGATCAAAAGTGGCAGGAAAGGCATTCTAAAAGATTTCTGTTTAAAATAAATGCTGTCTTTGTATTCATCAATGAATCCTAACAAAAATATAACAGGGTTTTAGCAAAAATATTAAGCAGCATAATTGTTTTCAACATAATGTTGATAAATGTTTCTTCAGCAGCAAATGAGCATATTAGAATGATTTCTGAAGGATCATGTGACACTGAAGACTGGAGTAATGATGCTGAGCGCTCAGCATTACATCATAGAAATAAATTGGATTTTAAAAAATTAAAAAAGAAATTTATTTTAAATGGTATTATTTCACAGTGTTACTTTTTTTTTTTTACTGTATTTTTGGTGAATGTAACAGTCTTATACACCAAAAATCTAATCTAGATCAAATAGTCTAATACTTTTTTTTTTTTTTGCATTTTACTAAGAGAATCTATTGCCAAAGCAAAAAGCTTTTGATAAAGTAGTCAATGTGGCATCAGTGAATCGATCGTAAGGGTCAGAAAGCTCTCGGATTTCATCAAAAATATCTTAATTTGTGCTCCGAAGACGAACAAAGGTCTTAGAGGTTTGGAACGACATTAGGGTGAGTAATTAATGACACAATTTTCATTCTTGGGTGAGCTTACCTTTTAATTTGTAATTGGCTAAAAACGTAATAGCTCTCATTAAGCCACAGGATTTGAGGTATCATGTTTGTGGCGCAAATAAGTTTATTTAATTACATGATAATTATAATTATTAAGAATAATATGGGATTTGAAAATCCTAAGTATGAGCAATAGTAAATACTGTTAGAAGCATTTGAGCATGTTGTGTATTGCAATTTGTTTTGACACGTATCATCAAAGACTACTCTGAGGAAATGTCAATAATGTTCAGACATTCATTCAGAGGACAAGCAAAATTACTCAAACATACTCTATTAGTGAACCACACCTGGAGGAATTATGGGAGTGTCCCAGTTGAAGAAGCACACCGGTTTGAGAAGGGACAGAAATAACCCTTCACTTATTCAGATGCTCCGCTAATACTAATCTGCTAATACTCACTGACAAGCTGCACGATTAGCCTGGAGAGAAGGCGAAACTGCACAGCACAGAAAGCTCCTCGGATGAGGAAAAGCTGTGTTTGTACTCACTTAAAGAGTTGTAACAAGTGTTTGCAAATTATTGGTTATTTTATTGGTCTGTTGTGTTGTGACAGTGAAATGTTTCCTCTCCTAGCAGCCATTTTGGGTGGGTTTGTCTTAACCTGAATTACTCTGGGTTAATGGGTTAATTGTCTTTGATTCATACTGGAGGATGTAACTCCTGATCCTCCCTGTGTGGAAGACATTGACTTCCTCTCTCTTTCTGCATGTTTTCACTTGTACACATACCTGACAACATATAATCATGTAGCTACTGTAATACTCTGGCTGAGCCAGTTTATCTCTCTGCATAAAGTAAGCTTAATACATTTTTAATGAGGGGAAAACATGTTTAATTGTCCTGAAATTAATGCCACACTGCAAAAAATCTTTTTGCAAATTATGTAGTCTTAATTTTCTTTATCTAGCTTAAAATTGTTGATTAATCCAATTTAAGCTTGCGATTTTGAAAAAGCTCAACATTGTTCTTTTTGCTACTTGAATCAGATTCAGATCATGTTGATTTATGAGTTAAATGCACGTGAATGCTACCACAAAACCATAATTACAAGTGGGAAATGTTCTTGACAAGCCCTGAGCTTCTGAGTTAAGGGTATGTCGGTGAGAAAACGTGTTAGAAGTGTTAATGCAAGGGATAGATACAGTAAAGAACGCCATACTCAGAAGGAAAGCAGCATCTCTCCCTTCCTCTCCAGCTCCTCCCTGAATGCTAGGAGTCACATGACTTCTTTCAGCTGTGTGGATCCTCTGCAGACCTCAGTATGAGTGTACACACTGTTAATGCACTGACTTAGAACAGGGACAATTGGGGGAAATTATGAACCTATGACTCTCACTGATGTAATAATGGTGGTACTCTGTTTTTTTTTTTTCTGCACTGAAGGGTATGGATAATGGGTTTTAGAGTCTCAGAAATGCTATTATATAATGATAAAATCACCTCAAGTTTTATTTTGCACATGTATGCTTTAATTTTCTGTATGTTATGCTGCTTTGTGAAAAAGACAAAGACAGAAAAGCAGTGCTAGAATAAAAGCAGATGCAGGAGTATATATAGCACATTAAACATGTTTCTCTGCTTTTTCTTTCAGACAGAGAAGGTGGTTGTGGTGTGAGGGGAGTGTGTGTGCACGTGTGTGCGAGTAATGGCGGAGCAGCAGAGACAGCGTTCACTCTCCACGGCGGGGGAATCACTATACGTGGTCCTGGGAGTTGATAAGAACACACCACCAGAAGACATAAAGAAATCCTACAGGTGAGACGCACTGACAGACATAGGAATATTGTTCCAACATTGCCATTGCACAGAATTTTTTTGGGGTGGGGATCCTTTCCTTTTATTTTTTTCTTTTTGTAATTTAATTCATAAATGATTATGCGAAGAAACAAAAATTTCAGTGTCTTAAAGGGATAGTTCACCCAAAAATGAAAATTCTGTCATTTACACTGCCTTGTGTCATTCCAAACCTGTATGCGTTGCCACATAAGAAACAAAGTCATACAGGTTTGGAAAGTGAGGTTGAGTAAATGACATTTTTGGATGAACTATGCATTTGCGTTTCCAATTAAATTCACTAGAGGGTGACAGAGAACTTTTTCCTCACTTCCTCTTCCCTTTTCTACTCACATTACCGATTACGTTTGCTAACATTTATTTTAATATAATACTTTTCTAAAATGTGACCCTGGACCACAAAATCAGTTATAATTTTTATTTTATGTATAAATAAGCTTTCCATTGATGCATGGTTTGTTAGAATAGGAGAATATTTGGCTGAGATACAACTATTTAAAAATCTAAGGGTGCAAAAAAATCAAAATATTGAGAAAATCGCAGTTAAAATTGTCCAGATGAAGTTCTTGGCAATGCATATCACTAATCAAAAATTAAGTTTTGATATATTTACAGTAGGAAGTTTACAAAATATCTTAATTGAACATGATCTTTTCTTAATATCTTAATAAATTTTTGGCATAAAATCAATAATTTTGACCCATACAATGTATTGTTGGCTTTTGCTACAAATATATCCATGCTACTTATGACTGGTTTTGTGGTCCAGGGTCATAAATAGTATTTTACATGTTATTTTTAAATAATAGCAGCTAGTTAGCATACCATTTAGTTATCAGAAGGGGAAGTTGTCATAATCAGGTGAAATTCTATGTAGGGCTGCACAATTAATTGAATTTCTAATCATGATTACAATTACAGATGCCACAATTATGTAATCGTTAAAAGGCACAAAAAAAAAGAAAAATTCCACTTACAATATTTTGCTTTCTTAAGATCACAATTACAGTTTCAAAGGAATAATCGACAATTGTGATTTTTGTCATAATCGTGCAGCCCTACTTCTATGCATTTTGTTCCTTAACACAGAAGTAAGCCTATGGGCGAGATTTCCGGTTCATTATTCCCTATAGGGAAATAACAAAAAGAACAACAACAATGTGCAGTACATGCTAAAAATGTTTGCTCTACAAACCAGTGAGCTCATAATTAAGATAATACATTAAAATAATACGTGACCCTGGACCACAAAATCAGTCTTAAGTCGCTGGGGTATATTTGTAGCAATAGCCAAAAATACATTTTATGAGTCAAAATGACTGATTTTTCTTTTATGCCAAAAATCATTAGGAAATTAAGTAGAGATCATGTGCCATGAAGATATTTTGTAAAATTCCTACTGTAAATATATAAAAACTTAATTTTTGATTAGAAATATGCATTGCTAAGAACATCATTTGGACAACTTTAAAGGTGATTTTCTCAATATTTTGAATTTTTTTTTTTTTTTTTTTTTTTTTTTTTTTTTGCACCCTCAGATTCCAGATATTGAAATGGTTGTATCTCGGCCAAATGTTGTTCTATACCATACATCAATGGAAAGCTTATATATTCAGCTTTCTGATGATGTATAAACCTCAATTTCGAAAAATTGACCCTTATGACTAGTTTTGTGATCCAGGGTCACATGGTAAGACGCACCATTTTGCAACATCAAGCAGCAAAACAAGCTGTTTTGTACAGCTAAAAATAGCTGGACACGGATGAGACTGGAAGCCAGACATAAAATTTACAAATGGCTACAACAAATATAATTTTTGTATTCCCCTTTGCTCCAATAGCAAAAGGAAAAAAATCCATTCAAGCATTTCTCTGACTCTCCAAAAAAGGAACTAAATATTGGGAGTTTATGTTGGTCAGAGGAGACCAGTTCATGCACATTCCAAGATAATAAAACACAAAGTATAGTGTTATAAACGCCCATGGAAAAACCTTGCTTGATTTACAATGTTAGTGGAAACATCACATCAACACATTTCTAACATAGTCATAGTTTATAGCCTATTTTAACATAGTCATAGTTTAACATTAACACACCTAAAAGGAGATTGGCAAAGATGCCAGGCAAAGGTCATGGTTGCATTCATCTTCAGGAAGTTCAGTTATTTCCGCTCTTCTAAATTGCAGAAAACTTGCTTTGAAGTTCCACCCAGACAAGAATCCTGACAATCCAGATGCGGCTGAGAAATTCAAAGAAATCAACAATGCTCATGCCATTCTGTCAGACCCCACCAAACGCAACATCTATGACAAATACGGATCTCTGGGCCTCTACGTGGCAGAACAGTTTGGAGAGGAGAATGTTAACACATACTTTGTATTGTCCAGCTGGTGGGCCAAGGTTAGTCATACACTAGCACACACATGACCATTAAGATATATACTAAGTTTAGACCACTACCATTCAAAAGTTTGGAGTCAGTTATATATAATATACAAGTATATGTATGTGTGTGTGTGTGTGTGTGTGTGTGTGTGTATATTCAAAAAGGAAAACTGTATTTCTTGAGCAGCAAATCATCATATTAGAATGATTTCTGAAGGATCATGTGACACTGAAGATTGGAGTAATGATGCTGAAAATTCAGCTTTAACATCACAGAAGTAAATAGCATTTTACAATATATTAAAAAAACAAACAAACAAATAAAAAACCTTGATGAGCATAAGAGACGTCTGACCCCAAGCTTTTGGATGGTAGTGCATATACTAAATTTGTGCACATGCTGTTATTTATGTTAAATTCCCTTTTTTTTTTTGGTCTTCTGGACAGGCATTGTTTATATTCTGCGGAGTGGCCACAGGCTGTTATTTCTGCTGTTGTCTGTGCTGCTGTTGTAACTGCTGCTGTGGGAAGTGTAAACCTCATCCTCCTCGATCAGATGAGCCAGATTTCTATGTGTCTCCTGAAGACTTAGAAGCTCAGATGCAGTCTGATGAGAGAGGTGAGAAACACTGACACACATTCATCCACAACAGTCAAATAAACATGGTAATGTTGACATGAAATCAAAACGGAAGGTTTGTGGCTGTTAGTCCATGTCTGTGAGCTTTTTAATCCCATTCATAAGATACTTATAAAGCATAGTGTAATAAACTTCCAGAAGTCCAGTAAAATGTTTTCTAGATTGAGCCTGTCCTGTTTTCTTACTACCACCTGCCACTGACAACCAATAGCAAGTAGCAATTCATGGTTTGTTGACTTAAAGGGATAGTTCACCCAACAATTAAAATCATTTAGTCACCCTCAGGTTGTTTCAAACGGTATGATTTGTTTCTTCTGTAAAAAAAAAAAAAAAAAAAAAGAAGTACAAGATATGTTGATGAATGTTGGTATCCAAACAGTTTTTGGTTCCCAGTGAATTCCATAGTATTTTTTTGCATACTATGGAAGTAAGTGGGGAACAGCAAAAGAAGAAAGAAAGGAAATCAAACAGGTTTGTAACAACTTGACATAACAAAATGACGTGAGTTTTCATTTTTGAGTGAACTGTCCTTTAATGTGTTTTTTTATTAATTATTAATGATTACTCACTTATTATTATTTTATTTTATTTTGTTTTTTTCTACTGTTATTTTAGTGTTTAGTCATATAAATAATCAAACATAGCAAAGAATGTAGTTCTGCAGGAAATGCAAAATAAGTCACCTTAACCCAAATTATTTATTTTACTTTATTAAAATTTAAATAAATGTTAAATTGCAATAAAAAAATCATTAAAAATGTGTATATTTCTTTTAAATGTTAATTATTAAAAAACAATATTTAGACAAAAAAAACCAACTTTACAGTTGCTTTAAAAACTTATAGTAAAACTGAAATGTAATCAAAATGAATGAATATTAAAATGTTGTGATGAGTTTTATTTTATTTTTTGTCTAGTGTTTATGATTTATTTATTTTTTAATTAATACATCCTACACATTTTCCGTGTGCATGAGTACTTAAATGACAGATTAAATTTGCTAACATTTATTTTAATATAAAATACTATTATTTTACATGCTATTTTTAAATAGTACCTAGTTAGCATACCATGGTGTTATCAGAAGCAGAAGTTGTCATAGTCGGGTGAACTTCTATAGTAGTAATAATTTAAATATAAATATAATTTTAGCTTTCCCATTTGCTTCGAAAGCAAAATGTTAAAATTATAGCATTTAAAACTGATTTTAGTTTCTAGTATTTATTTTATTTTATTTTATTAATTTTTTTTTTTGTTTGTTTGTTTTGTTTTTGTTTTTTTCGGATGTTTTTTTTAAGTAATACATGTTATTAATTATTATTAATTTTAATATCAGCCACTTATCGGTTTCTGGTCATTACTTTAAAGGAGAAGTCCACTTCCAGAACAAAAAATTTACAGATAATGTACTCACCCACTTGTCATCCAAGATGTTGATGTCTTTCTTTCTTCAGCCATAAAGAAATTATGTTTTTTGAGGGAAACATTTCTGCATTTTTCTCCATATAATGGACTGATATGGTGCCCCGAGTTTGAGCTTCCAAAATGCAGTTTAAATGCGGTTTCAAACAATCCCAAATGCGGTTGTAAATGATTCCAGTCAAGGAGGAAGGGTCTTATCTAGCGAAACGATCATTGAACAAAATACAATTTAAATACTTTTTAATCTCAAATGCTTGTTTCGCCTTGCTCTCCCTGAACTCTGTGTATTCTGACTCAAGACAGTTAGGGTATGTCGGAAAACTCCAAGCGTATTTTCTCCCTCAACCTTAAAAAATCATTTCAAAATCATCCTACATCGCTGCAGAAGTACCGACCCAGTCTATGCAAAGTAAACATGCAAAGAAGATCAAACTCCCTTAACAAAAAAGGTAAAGCAGCGATTATAGGAATGATTTTGAAGTGGTGGGAGAACATGGGATGGGAGTTTCTCAACATACCCTAACTGTCATGAACTGGAAAAAAACAGTTCAGGTAGTGCGATACAAGACGCACTTTTGACATTAAAAAGTATATAAAGTGTATTATTTTTATGAAAATAACCGATCGTTTCGCTAGATAAGACCCTTCTTCCTTGGCTAGGATCATTTACAACCGCATTTGGAATCGTTTGAAGCTGCATTTAAACTGCATTTTGGAAGTTCAAATTCGGGGCACCATAGAAGTCCACTATATGGAAAAAAATCCTGAAATGTTTCAAAAAACATAATTTCTTTACGACTGAAGAAAGAAAGACATGAACATCGTGGATGACAAGGGAGTGAGTACATTATCTGGAAATCTTTGTTCTGGAAGTGGACTTCTACTTTAAAATAATTAGCTGTTATTCGTATCAGACAGAACTTTTATTATGTAATGTTTAATGTTCATGTTAATGTCCTCTTGAGTTTGGAGGTGTGTATTAAACTAAATGCTGTTGAGTTTGTTTTGTAATGTTAAGACCTTCAACATATCGTACTTTTACCTCCTTATTTTTAAATAGGAAATGCATTTATAAACAAAACTATTAATCAAACTGTTTAAATGGGTATTTAATAAATGTCCATAGCACAGCTTAGTGCATATTATTGTAAAGGAATAATGATTGTCTCATAACCTTTCATCACAATGTCATCATTTTATCTGTATCTGAAAACTTTTCTTTTCTGCTGACATAACTAAGGCCGTGCAGGTGGGTCAACAATATCATTGGTTTCAATCAAATCCCATAAATAAAATTAAGTCCTGACCGATATTTTTGCCAGTGTCATTTAGTATTACAGTCAAAATGCCTTCAGATTGTTTATTTAGCCAGTGAAAATCTGTTCAGTATTTAAAGTCACTTTCTGGCACTCGCTATCATGCCTGTAATGCTTAGCAACAGGGTTCAGTTTGAGCTGTTAGCCGGTCATATTATAAAGCAGCGTGACACTGGTGTGTGTTTCCACAGATGGCAGCAGCCCCATCGTGATGCAGCCGTCCTCTGCCACAGAGACCACTCAGCTGACTGCAGACTCTCACCACACCAGCTACCGGACAGACGCCAGCTATTAAACCTCCCTCTCTCTCACACACACACACACACATACACACACACACATGGGACCACCATGCCAGAAGAGGTCACGGTGGGCAATGGCTGATCCAGAGGAAAGAGGATGAGCGGTTAGTTAGTATCACTGAAAAACCTGAAAAGCTCCACTGTACAGGGCAAGAAGTGAGTTTTTTTTTATTTGCCTTTAAACCTATATTCCCAAACTTACTGCTGTGTTATATTCAACACACGCACACAAACACACACACACACACACATATAAGGACTTTCTTACAGTGTCCATACAGTCTTCCTGCTATGTTCTGTGGCTCTTGTTGTGCAATTTGCACTAGTTATCACACTGCATTTATCTAAATAATGAATGAAAATAATTTTAATCAGTCATTTTTTTTTTTTTTTTTATCAGTCAGTTTTGATAATGGTTAATAGGGATGCATGATATTAACGGACCGATATCGGAATCGGCCAATAATGGCTTTAAATGTACATTATTTAAATGTACGACCCAGTATGAAAAATTACGCTGTGTCTTGCCGATAAGAGGAATAACTCACATGTGCTCAGGGTGTGCTAGCGATTAGATCATGTCAGCAGTGTTGCTCATTCTTGATGAAAGTTTTGCCTGAATGATGATTAGTTTTACTATTTTGGATCGCTACATTCAATTTGAGAATGCACGTACAGAATGATGCATTCAGTGTGTGATAGAGTAAACGGTATTAGCATTAGTTTTACTTTACTGTAATTATAAAAGGACTTCATTATTGTTTATTTAATTCTAACAAATAAGTTCTTGTTAAAAACGAACCAAAATTAAAAATAATTAGCTTATAATTTTCACATTGGAGAGACTTGGTGTTGTTTCCAAACAAAAGGAAATATATCGACATTGGCTGTCGGCCAAAATGAGTTGAAAAATATCAGCATATTGGCAAAAATCCAATATCGTGCATCCCCAATGGCTAATGAAGCTGGCGTTACACTAATTAATAGTTGTACCATTCAAAAGTTTGGGGTCAGTAATTTTTTTTTTTTTTTTTTTTTGTTCCAGAAAAAATGTGTTAAATTGATTAGAAGTGACAGTAAAGACATTTATAATGCTACAAAAGATTTGTTTCAAATTAGTGCTGTTCTTTTGAGCTTCATGTTCGTCAAAAGTCCTTAAAAACACAAAAATACTAAGCAGCACAACTGTTTTCAACACTGATAATAAAAAAAAATGTAAAAATAATTTCTGAAGGATCATGTGACACTGGAGACTGGAGTTATGATCATGAAAATTCAGCTTTTCCATCACATGAATAAACTGCATTTTAAAATATATTAAAAATAAAAACAAAACAAATCTTACCGACCCCGAACTTTTCAAACTCAGTTATTGACCTTTCCATGCATTTGATTGGCTCTAACTAGCACAAACCTCACAATTGCATCATAAACGTTGTCCTGGGTTGTTTTCATATTTCCACATTTTTTTTTTTTTTTTTTAACAAACAGACCTGTGCCATTTTCATTAAGCAGAAATCACAGTATGTAAGTTGTAATCCTTCAGGTTCAAATAGTTTCTTTACATCAACAGGAAATGGTTTTGAGTATTCTGATATGTTTATTTTTCTAAACAGTAGGGCAGTGTAGTGTAGTCACTGAGGACACTTTGCTGTGTCATGTTGTGTATGTTTATGTGAGCTGTCTCTCGTGTTAATGGCATCTGGTGGGCATGTGCTGTCAAATATAACCATGCAGTGATTAGCTGTGCTTAATTTCAGCCACATATTTTACTGTGGTAGTGTGTGTGTGTGTGTGTGTGTGAGATCAATCACTGGAGCAGGAGTTTGGGGTTGTCAGATACGTACAAACACATACCTTTGTGCCAGGTTATTTAATCTTGAACAGGTGTAGTTCCATCTGTATTCCCAAGGCTTTGGTGAGGCAAAGGTAAAGAATTAGCATTTGCATTCCTCAGGATTGTGGTTTCAGAAAGCATAAGCCCATTCTCAGACAGCTGCGTTCAATACAAGCACATATGGATTGTGGGTACAGGGGTTCAACTGCACAAAACATACAGTATGCTTCCAGTATGGTTCAGTAACATCATTACTTGAGTCTGTAGTTTCACACTGACCCAAAATTGTTAACTGATGCATCCTTTTTAGTGTGATACATTTTTGAAAATGTATTTAAATAACTTATTGTACCCAGTATTTGATCTTGTTCCCTAGTGCCATGGTTTAATGTCATCAGTTCAACATAATATTAGTTCATACGCATTAACAGTATTTTTACTGTTATTATGCCAGAAAATATGCATAACTCTGTGATCTGTATCCTTCAGACTATCACTTGATTTGATCATCTCATAAACACAATTCAGGGTTCCCAGAAAACTGGGAATATCACGGAAGTGTTGAAAAAATATTGAAAATGTCTATTCTTTATACTTTTTCTAGCTTTGCTCAGTCCCAAAATATTTTAGAGGCTAAATTGCTCCTCATGAACTAAAATCCTTAAAAAATGTGGAGCCCTGACAATTGCATCCTCCTTTTTAGATCTTTTCCTTTATCTCTTAGAATACATGCATATTTTTATTTCATTTATTTTTATTTTTTAATAGGAGTGAACATAAACATACAGACTTAAGTGTAGGGAATCTTAATTTCTCTGTGTGTGTGTGTATGTGTGTGTGCTGTTTGAAACTGAGATCTTAATCAGTGTACCATCATCTGCTGTATGTTTTGTGTTTAAATATGTCATTTCTTTAAGATGGATTAGCTGTCCCTGTTTGTGCATACATTCATTTACATGCACTTGAAACGGGATATATGGTAAACTTGTGTAATTTACTCCAAATGTGTATGTTTTAGTTGTTTAGGCTCACATTGTGAATATTTCATAGGTCTGTAGGTTTGTCTCGTAGTTTTTTGTATTTTATTTATGTCTAAATCATTAAGCAGATTATTAGTGATCATGTTTCTAAGCATTTCTAAGACTGAACTGTTCACAATGTGTAACGCTTTTTATTTGCAAAATATTATTTCTCAACACAAGCTCCACTGTAACAAAGATACTGATCTGTTTATTGGTTTCAGTTATCACAGTTTTCCTTTCCATTTATTTGTTGTATTCATTCATTCATGATCATAAACGACAACAAAAACTCATGTGGCTTCCTGTTGCTTCTAATTTAAGACTAAGAGAATGAATGGAGCATTGTGTGTGAATGCAACACCTGAACAGAATCATGTTGGAAATGAAGGGAATGGTATAAACGTGGTGATGAGAAACAATATTTTATTTATTATTTTCTTATGGTTTTTAATAAATTAGATTGTTCAATATGTGTAAACGAATATGACTCTTGTACAGAATGGCTGAATTCTTTTGTGCGTTCTGGATAAATCAGCTGAAATTGTTGTAGCATGAATATAATGTGTCAGAGAGACATAACATGGATAATTGGTCTGAATTACAGCTGTAAAATAAATGTGAAGGAAGCTAAAAAAAAAAAAGTTGTGTTTATGTGTGTGTTTGTGCAAAGGAAATGATGATCTGCAAAATTAAATGCTAATGTTGCTTTAAATTGGGTTAAATTGATCAAAAGTGACAGTAAAAACATTTATAATGTTACCAAAGATTTGTTTCAAATCAGTGTTGGTCTTTTGAGCTTTGTGTTCATCAAGTCCTTAAAAACAAAAATATTAAGGAGCGCAACTATTTTTAACATTGATAATAAAAAGTTTTCTGATCAGTAAAAACTGAATAATAAAATATTTCTAAAGGATCATGTGATAGTGAAGACTGGAGTCATGGTGCTGAAAATTAAACTTTGCTATCACAAGAATAAATTACTTTTTAAAAATCACTTACAGGAATATTTTAAAAACAAAGTTTTGTTTTGGACCCCATTGAGTGTGATTATACGTCGCTCAGTTGAAGGGTAGCTATGTTTTGATGCTGGGATGCTGGTTAGGTATGTTTTGGTGCTGGTTTAAGCTGGTCCTTTGCTGGTTTATGCCGGTTTATGCTGGTCATGTTGCTGGTCAAGGACCAGCATAAACCAGCTAAGGACCAGCTTAAACCAGCACCAAAACATACCTAACCAGCATCCCAGCATCAAAACATAGCTACCAGCATATGCTGTTTTTTCACCAGGGTCAACAGTGCAAAGATATCAGTATAACAGTTTGCAAACATAATGTCACATTTACCTCAGAAAGATCATATTTGGTGACCATAAACTTGTTAGTCAGCTAGAAAAATGAAAAAGCACTAAATAGTCATGGCCAAAAATTTTGGCACATTCAGAAAATGGAACACCTCAGAAAACAGTTGTAAAGATCATGTTTAGATATTTGTTTGCATTGAACAATACAAAAAAACAGAAAAAATGTCAAATCTAAAACAATTTGACAAAATTATTGGCACCCTTAACTTAATATTTGGCAGCACCCCCTTTGGAAAAAAGTAATAACTGAAATAAATCGCTTCCTGTAACTATGAGTTTCTTACACCTCTCTACTGGAATTTTGAAGCATTTATCTTTTTCAAACTGCTCCAGGTCATTCAGGTTTGAAGGATGCCTTCTCCCAACTGCTGTTTTGAGATCTCTCCACAGGTGTTCTATGGGATTCAGATCTGGACTCATTGCTGGCCATTTCAGAACTCTCCAGCGCTTGGTTTGTAACCGTTTCTGAGTGCTTTTTGAAGTGTGTTCAGGTCATTGTCCTGCTGGAAGACCCATGACCTCTGATGGAGACGAAGCCTTATGACACTGGCCACTACGTTGCACCCCAAATTTCTTTGGTAATTATCAGATTTCATCACACCATTCACACAGTCAAGGCAACCAGTGCCAGAAGCAGCAAAGTAACCCCAAAACATCTTTGAACCTCCACTATGTTTGACTGTAGGGACTGTGTTCTTTTCTTTGTACGCCTCATTTCTTTTTCTGTAAACAGTGCCATGATGTCCTTTACCAAAAAGCTCTACTTTTGCACTACTTTCTGTCCACAGTACGCTCTCCCAGAAGGATTGTGGCTTTGTCACATAAGTTTTGGCAAACTCCAGTCTTGATTTTTATGCCTTTGTGTCAGCAGTGGTGTCCTCCTGGGTCTCCTAACATAGTGTCCCTTTTCGACTGATAGTGCGAGCTGACACTGTTGTACCCAGTGTCTGCAGATCACCTTGAATATGTTTGGAAGTTAATCAAGGTGTTTTATCCACAATTCTTATTACATCCAGCAACACACACCTCAATTGCTCAATCTGAGATATTCTTGTCTAATTTACATCCCTGCTCCGGCATCAAAAAAATGGAGGTCGGACTGTGACAGCTGACCTGAGGTAAGACGCTCATGTCAATCAACTATCGTGGGAGCAAACAATCCCTCTTTGTAATTTTTTATTAATTTTGCTCTTCCATCCACGTCCAGGGAGGTTAGCTACAGTGCCATGGGCTGTAAACCTCTTGATGATATTGTGTTTAAATAAATCCATCAAGTCTTTATGACCACTGCCATTTAAATGTTTATATTTCAAAAAATGAATTGGAATAGAAATATGATTATGTAATTGTAACTTTATTATTATAGACACTTTGAGTGTAATTTAAGTGTTTGTTTTCAAGTCAGTTAATTTTAGCCTTCAATATTATTGTAATGTAGTACAAGTTGACTCTCATGTATATTTTACAGCATTAGTTCTTTTTCCTTAAGACAATTTGGCATGTACTTTACCTGATATATATCCAAAATAATTGATATTGAATCAGATCAGTTCGGGAAACAAAACCCAGCCCTAATTGTGAAATATTACAGTTTTTCAGTTTTTGTATTTTTTCAGTTTTCCTCTTTTTCCAACTCAAATACAAATGTACACACGTTTTTGTGTCGAAAGCTTCAAGTCCACTTCATAAACACCCTCTTACGTTCCTCTATTACTGTAGCTGTTCTGGTATTATTGACTTGTTGGCTGTTTCAAAACTGAAGACATGAATAATTGGAGTAACAGGAGATGAGGCATCATCTCTGTTTCCCAGCATTCCACTGGCTGCCTGATATGGGCACGACTGATCAAGGGTAGGGGGTGTCCCAGTGAGCCAGCAAGAAACCAGACACCTTCCCCCTCTCGCACATGCACACACACACATATTTCCAGCTGCAAACCAACACAGGCCCCGTCGCGCTGTACTTTCGAGCGACTGCCCGCTGCCTCGAGAGACTGGAAAACCACACAGCGCAGTGACATGAAGACGGCAGCGTCTCATCTCCTTAGCTGTGGTTTCGCTCTCGTATCTTAGTTTCCAGTGAGTGTGGGGTCAACGGGGGCACACAGCCATGTCTCTTCCACTGGATATACGCTCTTACCACAAAGACCCCTCTTTGGGCACGCTGGAGCAACAACTCATTTGTCCCATCTGTGTGGAAGTCTTCACGAAACCAGTGGTCATTCTGCCCTGTCTGCACAACCTCTGCCGCAAATGTGCCAATGAACTATACCAGGTGTGTATCAAGAGACTCAGAGGATGATGGTTTATGTGTGGATGTAGAAACATAATGTTAGAAACATGTTTACAAGTACTTTTTCAAGCCCTTGGTAAGATGATAAATTCTCAAAATAGCATTTGTGCACTTGATACACTTACAGTTCATCTGTACATGACATGAGCTGCCAGTTTCCTTCATAAACCAAAGTGTTTTCTATGTACCAGTGTGCTATTTGGATTTTACATGACAAATATTTTTTGCTAAGTAGGATGGTCAACATATTGTACACTTGGGTATGTTAAACACAATTCCACATGGAGTAAGGCCCGTTCACTTCGTCCACACTAATGGACAATAATATTCTGATATCATTACTCTGTGTCATTATCATTATTGTTGTGGTGTTTCTTTTCCTATTAGCATACAATTATAATGATTATTAAAAGTTTATAGTTATCACTTCAATTTTCGTTTTTGGAGTGAATGGGCGTTAACTTCCATTTCTAAAGCCATGACTGCAATATTGACACAGTTACCACAAACACAAGCAGTTTTCTAGCGACCATGCTAATATGTGGAAACCAAACAGGTGGGGATTGCAAATGTCTAAACTCAATCCCCAGTCTGAAATCTGAGGTATAAAAATAGGTGATGGCCTACATTTGATGCATTTGAGCCGTCAGGGGCTTAGTACTCACACAACACACAATGGACATAGTGATATGAAGGATAGTCCCTATAAACAGATAGTCCCTTGTGCCTTGTCTGCATAATCCTTCTTTTTCCCTGCACCTAAATTAACTTTGACCCCTCACCAGTTTTCCCTTACACCTCCTCTTAGGCAAAGGTTAAAAGCCAAGCTGTGTATCTGTCATGCAGCTAATTTATGTGGGAGAAAAATGGTGCCATCTCTGGCTGCACCTTCTTATCTGCATGCTTGTCTTACCGTTTTCAGATGCTATCACATCACAATTAACAGATAGCTATATATAGCATCAGTCACATTATGCTGGTGTATATGTTCGGAAGGTGAGCCAAAGGGATTCTACAAAATGTTAGTTTATCCCTGCCCTTTAAAGGGGTCATCGGATGCAAAGTTCACTTTTTCATGTTGTTTAAACATTAATGTGTGTTGACAGTGTATGTACACATCTACCCTATAATGATAAAAACCATGCAGTTGTTTTTTAATTAATCTGTAAAAATAATATCCCCTTTTTCAAATCGAGACATTCTCAGATGCCTGTCGGTGTGAGGCCGCTCCCACGATAGTTGATTGACATGAGCGTCTTACCTCAGATCAGCTGTCACAGTCCGACCTCCATTGTTTCAATGCCGGAGGAGGGATGTAAATTAGACAGGAATATCTCTGATTGAGTGATTGAGGTGTTGTGTTGCCTGATGTAATAATGAACATAGTGGTTGTCATTTACTCCCGACATCTGAGCCGCTGAAGATGCAGTGGATTACGTTTGTTTGTGAATGGAATGGGCCTCCCGATCTACATAAATGTGTGCATATTCACGCAAATTATTCATGATCCAGCTTCACCTACAGCAGAAGTGGGTATAAGTTTTTTTTTATGAATCTCTGCAATCACCTTTCCTAATAACGTGCTAGTTAGCAAGTTTCACGTGCTAAATGAAGCTAAAGTAAACAATCTCTCTGAGCAGAGAGAGGCGGGGCAAGCAGAGTTAATTTGCATTTAAAGGAACAATCCCTCAGAATGGGATGATTTTTGCAGAGCTGATTTTGAAAAGGTAAAAAGGGTGTTGTTTTACACAATCACTGAGAATTTCTAATCAAAGTATATTATAGACTTTTCATTAAGACCCTAAAGAATCATAACAGCTTGTGGAAAATGGGCATCCGATGACCCCTTTAAGAACCAGGGTTGGACATTAATGTAATTAATGTCTAAAAATTTAAATATGCACTACAGGAAGTAACTGAATTAACATTTGAATTGAATTGATGGGAAATTAGAGGGAATTCAGCAAATAATGAAATTGAGTCCATTCTGGTCCATAAATCTATAAAGAATAGAAAACTTTTTTAAATAAATAAATAAATACAACTTTCAAAAATGGTTGCCAAGATTATATTCGTAATTCAGCAACCTTCCTTTTAGTTAAAAATTACACTCAACAACGTCACATGGATTTCTTAGAATTGAAATTCATTTTAATTCAACTTTCTTTGAATTCAAATTTGGATTGTGATTCTAAAATTCTTAAAAGGATAGTTCACCCAAAAATGAAAATTCTTTCATTAATTACTCACCCTCATGTCGTTCCAAACCCATAAAACCTTTGTTCATCTTCGGAACAGAAATTAAGATATTTTTGATGAAACCCAAGAGCTTTCTGACCCTTTATAGACAGAAACGCAACTGACACGTTCAAGGCCCAGAAAGGTAGTAAGGACATTGTTAGACTAGTCCATGTGACATCAGTAGTTCAACCGTAATTTCATGAAGCTACAAGAATACTTTTTGTATACAAAGAAAACAAAAACTATGACTTCATTCAACCATTCACCACACATTCACGAGAGTACCACGACGCCTGTGTTTGGTACTGCTGATGCAAGAGTTGGTGTTCTGACGTAGAATCCGGATGCGCTGCATCTTGTTTACAAGCAGGGGAAGACGCACACTGTACATTAAACAGTAGGGTTGTCATGAAAAATTGGAATCTCTGGAATCAATTCTGAGCTTAGTTTTTTTAACACTAGATGGCGCTCTAGGCTAGTTTTTAACAGCACACTCAAATGTTCACAAAGAAGAGCACTTGTTCATTCAACTGAGTAATTTAAGTGGTTAAGAAATCTCAGGGTCAGAAAGCTCTCGGATTTCATCAAAAATATCTTAATTTGTGTTCTGAAGATGAATACAGGTTTTAAGGGTTTGGAAGGACATGAGTCTGAGTAATTCATGACAGAATTTTCATTTTTGGGTGAACTATCCCTTTAAATTCTTAAATTCTCAAATTTCTTAATGTCTCAGAATCCTGCTAAGGGCATACACTTGACCTCTGACCTCTCACAGTGAGTGCAGGGTCACTCTGAAACTGAAACCAAGAATGAAGTAGTGGCATAAATATATTATCATCTTGATTCCTAAGAAATATCCAGTTGTGCATCTCTGGTAGATAAATAATAAATAATTCAGTACATAAATAATTCCCATCATGCCTTAGGACATCATTATAAATGAGGCAATGATGGTGCTCTGATTCACACTGGACCCATAAGCCTCAGCAGCTGAGAGCTATTAGAGTGGGACTATTTTAGGATACCTGGTGAGATCAGTCCCAAGCTTCTCTGTTTTGTCCTCTCTATTTCATGCCCCTGTCTCTACTGATTAAGACAGGACACACAGAACAAAACACAGACACACATATGCACAGAATCAACCAAGTGGTGATGATGTTATTCAGTCAAGTTAACTATGCTAGCCATAGTTCAGTTTTTCCTAACTATGCTTCTCTTTTTTCTTTCTTAATAAGACTTCTGTAATGAATTATGAAAAGTGGTTACAATTTTCAGTCGATACACATAAGCACAAATACTGCTGACAGCTGAAGAACAGCATGCTGAGTAAGATGTGCAGCCGTCTCTCTTCCAGGTTGGAATTGGAGGACGTTTTCGCTGCCCGTCCTGTCGGCGTGAGGTTGTCTTGGACCGTCATGGAGTTTATGGACTGCAGCGCAATTTACTTGTGGAGAACATTATTGATGTTTACAAACAGGAGTCTGAAAGGTCAGATCAGGAGTCTGTTGAATTTTTATTTTTTGTGTTCAAGTTCTGCACTTTGGTGCAGTTGCTGATAATTATATGACCAAAAAGTTGAAATTTTGTCAGTTAATGAGAACTTTGTAATAGTATAGCAGAGTAAAATGCATATAAAGATCAGCTGTCACTTTGTAAGTCCTTAATAAGTTGTCAGCCTAGTTAAACGCTTCAATTTTTATTATCAAAGTTGTGTTTTATGGTTGTGGGCCAAACCTTACAAAATAATACAATACAATAATAATTCAGAGATGTGCAAATAATGTGTCTTCAGCTCTAGGCCTCCACCGAAGCCTCCTGCCGAGTTCAACTGTAAGGAGCATGAAGATGAGAAGCTTAATATTTATTGCATCACGTGTCAGGTGACCTCCTGTTCTCTCTGTAAGGTGTTTGGGGCCCACAAAAACTGCCAGGTAGTTCCCCTGCCTGATGTTTACCAGCAGCAAAAGGTATGATCTTCAAAATATTTGTGTCGTCATGTTACGTCTTCACACTTTACAACAAATAATCAGTTTGACTTCTTATAGGCTGAACTCAGTGACAGACTTGCTTCTTTGGTTTCCACAAATGACCACGTTCAAGCTTTTGTCAGTGAACTAGAAGCACTCCATAGGAACATAGAGGTTTGTGTGGATCTTTCTAAAGAAATTACTTTACAAAGTTATGCAATAAAACATTAACTACATTTGAGGTCAAAAGTTTACATCCCCCTTTCAGAATCATTAAAAATGTTAATTATTTTACCAAAATAAGAGGGATCATACAAAATGCATGCTGTTGTTTATTTAGTCCTGACCTGAATAAGATATTTCACATAAAATACATATAGTCCACAGGAAAAAACAGTAGTTAAATTTATAAAAATGGCCCGGTTCAAAGGTTTACATTCCCTTGATTCTTAATACTTTGTTTTAACCTGAATGATCCACAGCTGCGTTTTTTTTTTTTTTTTTTTTTTTTTTTGTTTAGTGATAATTGTTCATGAGTCCCTTGTTTGTCCTGAACAGTTAAACTGCCTGCTGTTCTTCAGAAAAAAATCCTTCAGGTCCCACAAATTCTTTGTTTTTCCAGCATTTTTGTGTATTTGAACCCTTTCCAACAATGACTGTATGATTTTGAGATGCATCTTTTCAAACTGAGGACAACTGAGGGACTCATATGCAACTATTACAGAAGGTTCAAATGCTCACTGATGCTCCAGAAGGAAACACAATGCATTAAGAGCTGGGGGGTGAAAACTTTCTGGATTTGAAGATCAGGGTAAATGTAACTTTTGTTTTCTAGTAAACATGTAACTATCTTCTGTAGCCTCTGTAGGGCAGTACTAAATGAAAAAATATGATATTTAGGCAAAATAAGAAAAATGTACACATCTCCATTTTGTTCAAAAGTTTTCACCCCAGCTCTTAATTCATGGTTTTTCCTTCTGAAGCATCAGTGAGTGTTTGAACCTTCTGTAATATTTGCATATGAGTCCCTTAGTTGTCCTCAGTGTGAAAAGATGGATTTCAAAATCATACAGTCATTGCTGGAAAGGGTACAAATACACAAGAATTTGTGGGATCTGAAGGATTTTTCTGAAGAACAGCAGCTAGTTTAACTGTTCAGGACAAACAAGGGACTCATGAACAACTATCAATAAACAAAAAACACAGCTGTGGATCATTCAGGTAACAGCATAGTATTAAGAATCAAGTGTATGTAAACTTTTGAACAGGATCATTTTTATAAATTCAACTATTTTCTCTTGTGGACTATATGTAAACATCTTTTATGTGAAATGTCTTATTCAGGTCAATACTTAACCAATAACATGCATTTTCTATGATCCCTCTTATTTTGGTAAAATAATTAACATTTTTAATGATTCTGAAAGGGGGATGTAAACTTTTGACCTCAACTGTACAAACAAATGATCTATTAATGCATACAATGCTACTTTGACAGGAAAACAGCAGGATCCAGAAACAGATTTTGTCTGAGAAGTTTGATAGCTTGTCTGCTATTCTGGAGGAACGTCGTAAGATCATGACCCAACAAATCACTTCTGAGCAGGAAGAAAAGACTGGCTGGACCCAATCTTTACTGCAAACATATAGTGAGCACGTAGACACAAACTCAAAGTTGATCCAGGCAGTCCAGAATGCCATAGAGGACCCAGAGATGGCTTCTTTTGTGCAGGTACTATAACTTTTTTGGGCGGATCCACATTTTACATTTTGAATGCCAAAGGCATGCAATGTTTGATATATATATATATCTGTTTTATCTCTCCTTTATAGACCTCACAAGACCTTATTGAGAAGTAAGCAAATTTAGCAAGACTGCTCTCAACCATAATCAAAATAATGCATGCTTAAATCAAAACAGAAACAGTATCTTTCCTATTCTCCGAAGGGTTGGTAAAGCATCTAAGTGCTTCACTCAGGAGACCCTGGATCCTGAATATGAGAAGATGGATCACTACAGGGTTGATTTTGAAGCGGAGGAGAGAGTTCTTAACCAGCTGGATTTCATGGAGAGCAAGTATCAGAGACCCAATAGATAAACTTCTTATTAGGGGTTCAAGCATGTAGCACTGAAACTCTATTGTAATTGTTAGAATGGTCACGGATCAGTGATCTCCACGTAAAACTGATTGTGCAGACCAAACCGTAAGTTGTAGAGACTTGAAACTTGGAGCGCTGGTAGTACTCACACTGCCGACAATGTGACCGAGGCTTGTCCCAGTCGGCCTGATGGGGGGGCGCTACAGCAAACAAAACTATGAAATCGCTCATAACTCCTAAACCATCAGTCTCAGGCTCAAGTGTCTTATGTCGTTGGAATCTTTGGCTCACGTCAGACAAAAAATACGCCTTGGATTCGATTGTGAGCCTGACAAAATTTTGGGGTATTTTGGATTTTTTGAAAAACCTACTTTTGCGAACTAGTCCTGGGGTTTTTGCCCGATCGGAGCAGAAAGTGCCGAAAGTTTCTCTGGAGAGTGAATTATCAAAAAAAAAGGGCAGGGCCACTTTTAGTAAAATGCCTATAACTCCTAAATGGAATGAAATATCTCCTCCAAACTCAGAACACTTATGTAAGAGCTCAATCTGAGGTCACAAGGAAAAATTCGTGACACTTGGTGGCATAATAAGAAGGGAAAAAAAACATAAAAATGGCTATAACTGTGTAACTATTTGTCCTATCAACATGAAAATCTGGGTGCACGGTGGTCCGAAGTGCCACAGGTGTCTACGAGAACATTTGCATATCTCAAAAAACATGGCCGCCATTGGCCGACGAAGTTTGAGCACCTGTTAGACAAGGTTAACGGAGGCCGATCAGAATGAAATTCGATGGGCCTGTTCAACTCACGCTCCCAAAAGTCTGAGAGAAGTTTGAAAGAAATCGGCCACTGAGGGGCAATGTCGCATTTTTCAAGTGCATAAACGATTGTACACGTTTTTTCGGACATACGCACAATATTTGTATCATACGATAGAACAACTCATTCTGGACAACTTTGCCTCTATAACCACTGCTGTCAATCAAATTGTTTGTTAACTGATTAAGAAGATGTAAAAAAACATACTTTTGTAAACTAGTCCTAGGTTTTTTGCTCAATCTGGAAAAAAAACACTGCAGTACAATTCTTTGGATTCTTTAGGCCAATAATTATCAAAAACCGCTATAACGGGGTTGTTTAGAAAAGGGGCCTGCCCAAATTTACCAGAAATCCTATAAAGCCTAGAGAAAAATTCAAAACTTCACAAAACCTGCTAAGCACATGCAAAGGGTGATTCTAAACAAGCTTCCAAATTTTTAAGGGGATTGGACCACAGCTGACACTATAACAGTCATAAACATTAAAAAAATAACATTTCTATGCCAAAAATGCTTTTTTAAAACATTGATTTAGGTGGGTACCTTGCTAAATAATATGTAATGACTTTTTCCTTATATTCTTAAATGCCGTAAGCACTTAAACCCTGGTAATCACTGCTTGCAGCTATATTTTATTTGTACAATTCCTCTGATCAATGCTGCCAACTTTACAGTTGAAGAAGAAGCGGAGGAAACACCTGATGAACCAGAGTCAGAACCTGAGTCTGAACCTGAACCAGTGCTGACCCCAGAACCTGACTCTGAACCAGATCAGGATCTGAAATCAGATGGTTCTGAGACGACCAATCCCACACCGGAGATAACAGAGGACACTTGCGGACAAGCAAACAGTTGTACAAACATCAGAAAAGTTGTTTTGTGTGAGAAGAATGGCTTAAGCACTACACAGGTACATTCATCTACTAATGTGTGCATCTACAGTCTGAGTCAAAGTCCTCAAGAACATTTTATGGACATTTCAATAAGAAAACTGGTACGAAAAATATATAATTGCTTCTTTTCTATTTTTCCTTTAGATTGTCACCCTAGGCTTTTATTTCCTGGGCTTTCTGGTCATCCTACAGCGAATATGGGGAAACATTCAGTACCTTATTTTTATATAGCAGAGGTGAAGAAACAGGTACCAATAATGCTTACAAATGTTGTTTTAAATCAAAGCAAGACGAAAGTTTTTTGGTTAAATAAGGAACTGGTTAAGATAAACTGGATTTGCATCATGTCCCTAAAAATAAAGTCACTTACCAAGGTTTCTGCAGACTCACACAGCTGTGAGCTCCACAATAGAATGACTGAGCCCTCCAGTGGTCACCAGTGAGATTTTTCTCTGATTCTCCTGGCTCAATGCTCCAATAAAAAAACAGAAACTCAAAGGAATGATGACTTGTTACTGATCAGAATGGGTTCTCCACCCTTTGTTTCTTGACAAAGTCTTCTTTGTGTTTGTGCAAATAATTAAAACATTATGTACACTTATTTTTGGTTTTGTTTTTTTGTTTGCCCAAAAACATTGACTATTCTTATTGAAAACACATATCTACCAATCTGGATTGACTTTAGATTTGGTTGTAATGAGATGAATGGATGAATAGTTTTTTATAACTGATTAATTTGTTTGTATGCGTGTAATACTAAAAGTTGGCTTGAATTAAAACCCTGATTTTCTTTTTTCTTTTCTTTTCTTTTCTTTTCTTTTTTCTTTTTTCTTTTTTGTCAGCATTAAATGTTTTTCTTACTTAGATTTTTTGTCTTGTTTCCAGCCAAAATATCTTAAATAAAAATTTCTTAAATCAAGAAGGATTTTCTAGACAAGCAAAAATGATTGTTTTGGGGTAAGCAAAATAATCTTAAATATTTTCTGCTTGAAATAAGACTATTTTGCTTGTTCTAAGCAAAAAGTCACTCAATTTATTTATTTTTTTTTTCTGAAAAAAAGACAATAGTTTTGCTTGTCTAGAAAATCCTTCTTGATTTAAATTTTTTTTTTAGATATTTTGGCTGGAAACAAGACAAAAAATCTAGGTAAGGAAAGCATTCTTTTTGCAGTGTAACTGCTTTGAGCAATGCATTATGTGAGAAATTGTATCTGCATCATTGTCATAATAAATTGCTTTCCTCATTGTGTCAGACAAATACAAATGAGTTTATTTTTGGTTACAGAGCGGCACACAGGACATGTAAGGAAAAACACATTGTGGCCATGAATTAAGAATTTGGTTTATTTGATTTATTAATTCTTTCCCTCGTTTTAGGTAGCCTGTTTGTGGGCTACGATTTAACTAAATAAAAATGAAGGAAAAATATGATTAAATAAATTAATAAAATGCGGCCACAGTCAAGTTGTGAGAAGAATATTTTAACTCGTGACACAGTATTTATTTTTCCCCCACGTGTAATGTTCGTGACTCTGTATGATTAGCATCTATAATTAAAAGTTGACATGAAACGAAATTTTTTTCGTTTTCTTTTTTCATACTGTGACTTATATCTGGGGAATGGCTTTTCAAATAAGTAGGACGGGATTGTTTGGACTATCAGAATTAGAGAGATGACATTAAAATTAGTTGTTTTGATATAAAGATTACAAAGGCACAATATTAAAAAATTATGCGCATGCATAAATCGTTTATAAACCCTGCAATATTCTATAAAAATAATGCACGGATAAATAATTTATAATAAAAACGGCAATGTTTCATAATAATTGTCAAATCTGATTTCGTGATGACTTATACATTCTCGGTTCATTTCATCTGTGGACGCATCTCTGAAGATATTCGACTAAAAAAATATTTTAACTTATCGCACATTGCCAGTGCTATATAGAAATAAGCCAATGAATCGTCTAGCTGTAGAATTTGATGGATAAATCATAACTAGGCAGAAAGACCCTGCACAAAAACAAACAAACAAAAAAAATAAATAAATACATACATAAATAAACAATGTTACTATGGTTATAGTAACGACAAATTAACTTTGGTTTCGCAACACTAAACATTTGACCAAGGCATTTGTAACTGTAGATTACAAATGCCACACATTAATCGGTTAATTTTCATAAGGGGTGTTTTCTTATTACAAACGGTTTAATGCGTTCAATTTCTATTCAGTTTGTTAATGTGAAAATGACATGCTTTTCTTAAGCACTGATCTGCTAAATGTTGCTAAAACGAAATAACAGTCTGGCCCAGTGATGTTTTTCTCAGCTATTTTGTTGATTTTAGGACGCAGTATACGTCATCTCAGTGCGCCGGAAAGAAACCGCACTTGGGCAGCTCTTCAAGCTGAGCTGGCTGATCGCTCGGGATCTTGTGTTGGCTTGTCAAGAGCTTTTGGATGTTTTGATAGTAGAGGGAAGACACGTATTTACGCCTCGCAGAGCTTTTTTCCTTCTGAATTACGTAACAGTCAAGACAACGTTTTGAAGATCTAAACCGACGACATGGATTCCGCCAATCAAGGTAAACAAAAACAAAGCCAGCAAACACGATACACAGAATTGATATAACCGTTTATTCGTTTATGGCGTAATGTAGAGTAGCTGTAGCCTTATCTCCGGATCCCAGCGTTGTGAATGTGTGGTGGTGAAGGGGAGATCAGGGCAGGGCAGGCGATCAGGTTACTAATGCATAACAAAAACACATCGAGGCTGGGTGCAGGTGTTTGCGTTACAATCATTTAATTTAACGTTACATCGAAATCACAGATGTATAGGAACATATGGTTCCTTTTTTTGGTTTTTGGCGTGGGCGCTTATGGCTTGGCGATTTTCAACATGGAAATTAGGATATTATTATTAACCCATTAGTAAAGCACCAGTCCTTTATCTGTTGTGCCATATAATGTGATGCCATTTAAACAGGCAGTTTAGGGTCAGTGTGGCTGATGACATGTCTCATCATTATAGCTCAGACACACGTGACACCTCTTTCACAGACTGACCTAAATTGAACAGTTTGATCAAACCTTTGAACTGTGCATATGTGTGTATTGAGTGTCTGAAAAAATATATAAACAATAAATATATGAACAATACACTGTATATTATACACTACCAATCAAAATTTTTTGAACAGTAAGATGTTTAATGTTTTTTAAAGACGTCACCACACCTGCATCCAAATTACAGCATAAAAGGTAAAATTCTAAGATATTTTTACAATTTAAAATAGCTGTTTTCTATTTTAATATATTTATTAAATGTATTTTAATCCTGTGATTTTAAAGGTAAAATTTTAGCATCACTAAGTCACAATAGAAACCTTTGTAACATTATAAATGTCTTTATCATTATTTTTGATCAATTTAAAAGCATCCTTGCTAAGTATTATTTCTATAGTTTCTTTCCCAAAAAACAATGACTCCAAGCTTTTGAATGGTGAATAATGTTACAAAAGCTTTTTATTTCAGATAAAAAGATGCTGATCTTTAGATCTTTCTATTCATCAAAGAATCCTGAAAAAAATATGCTCAACTGTTTTAAGTACAATAATATTAATAATTTAATTTATAATAATAAATGTTTTTTGAGCAGCAAATCAGAAGATTAGAATGATTTCTAAAGGATCATGTGACACTGAAGACTGGAGTATTGATGCTAAAAAGAAATAAATTACATTTTAAATAGATAACAATTCTTTTAAATAGTAAAAATATTTCACAGTATTGCTGTTTTTGCTGTACTTTGGATCAAATAAATGCAGGCTTGGTGAAGAGAGAATTCTTTAAAAAAACATTGAAAATCTTTTTCACTTACTTTCATTTTACTAAAATGCCTGCTTCTCTTTCTGCTGTTTAAGCTTTTATATCTGAATGTGAGTTAGATAAAATCGTTGTGTGTAGAGTGATTATAGGCTCATGCTGTGTATGGAGTCATTAAAGAATGAAACATGTTTTTCTTTCTGTGGTGATGTATTTACTGTGGAAAAGGGAAGTTTGTGTGGAACAAAACAACCAATAAGCTTTAGTTATGTCACATTGATAAATCATGAATTGCTACTTGCTAGTCTGTTGCAGGTAGTGTTAGGGGGCGGGGCATTTTCATTTAAGAGGGCATTTGATTGGTCAAAAACCTTTGTAGTACAGGATGAGTCATCAATATTTTGTTTTAATTTCCATAGACTATAAAATGTGAGTAAATTTTGTCAATACATGCCATCACAACTGATACAGATTTATGTAACGGTTTGAATTGCATAAATAAATTTCTGTCATTTGAAATAACTTAAAGAGATCAGTTTATTTTGTGTTTTTTTTTGCAATTTCAAGAAAATATATTTCTCTGATCAATTTTTTTTTTTTTACAATTTTGTTTAGTTATATTTAACATTCTCTTTCAATCTTACAGACATCAATCTGAACTCTCCACACAAAGGCCTGGGCTCTGACTCTCTCTCAGAGGTGCCTGAAGAGAGAGGAGCGGCCGCTGTGAGTCCTGGGACTCTCCCTCCAGGTCTGACAGAGGAGGAAGCTGAGGAACTGAGACTGGAGCTCACCAAGGTAAACGCCTACAGCCACTGCATCACCATGGATTTCATGATGTGCTTATCTTCTCCAATATGTCTTCAGATTAGGGCTGTTAATTTAACATGTTAATTCAGGATAATTCATTATGCTCATATATTCATGTTATTGTTTACATCTCTATACAAACTGTGACATCCTATTAGGTTGAGGAGGAGATCCACACTTTGAGGCAGGTGTTGTCGGCTAAGGAGCGCCATGCGTCGGAGCTGAAGCGCAAACTGGGCCTGAGCCCCCTGACCGAGTTCAAACAGAACATCACCAAAAGCTGGCAGGACGTCCAGACCTCAAACGCGTAAGCATGCCTTCCTTGTACATGTCCTGCTTACTCAAACCCAGGAGGTAACAGGTACAGTCTTCTGGGTGCCATATGCAAAGTCGGACCCTAAACCTCCTTGACAGACCCAGCAAGAATGAGTGATTTGACATAATTCTAACAAAATTTAGAATTAAAAGGGTTTGTTGAAGTGGTATATGGGAGATGACTCTGTATGATGGCAGATGCAAGCTGGTTCCATCAGTGGAGGAATTCACTAGAAAACTGATGCCTTTCTAACTAATGCACCTTCAGTGTGCTCTCTTCCAGCTCACACTCACACACATTCCTCTCGCTTTATGCTGCTGGAAATCAGCCTAAAAATAAAGAGTCGCAGGTGTCCGGTTGCATTTTCTGCAGGATTGTACATTATCAAATGAAAGCATTCGAAAAAGCTCTTGAGTGGCTGTTCAGGCAGCGGAGATGATCATTGTTTTCTGTGTAATATTATAGATGGGCATCTATGCCATCAGCTGAAAGTCCTTCAGTGTAATTGTTTTATCAGTTGAAAAATGGCAGTCCGGTTTCAAAGGGCTCTGTGGGAGGACTGTAGTCGAGTCAGACATGAATCACCACCATTTATTGTGTTTCAAGCTGGAGCTCACGGCCACTGGTTTGAGTGTGATTCTCAAGATTTTAGACAAACAACAGATGTTTACTGTTTTTGATTCTGTAGGTGGAAAAACTTTGGTTTTATGAGTATGTGTAGTCATTTAAAGGACTTTTCTGAGTTCTGGTCAGTACCCTGGGCCCCTTAAAGGTGAAGTCCACTTCCAGAACAACAATTTACAGATAATGTGCTCACTCCCTTGCCATCCAAGATGTTCATGTCTTTCTTTCTTCCTTCAGGCGTAAAGAAATTGTGTTTTTTGAGGAAAACATTTCAGAATTTTTCTTCATATAATGGACTGCTGTGGTGCCCCGAGATGGGAGGTTTTTGACATACCCTAACTGTCGTGAACCGGAAAAAACGGAGGTCGGGAAGAGCAAGACAAGGCGAGCGTTTTAGATTAAGAAGTATATAAATTGTATTATTTTTTTTATGAAAATAACCAATCGTTTCGCTAGATAAGATCTTCTTTCTCGGCTGGGATTGTTTAAAGCCGCATTTAAACTGCATTTTGGAAGTTCAAACTCGGGGCACCATATCAGTCCATTATATGGAGAAAAATCCTGAAATGTTTTCCTCAGAAAACATAATTTCTTTACAACTGAAGAAAGAAAGACATGAACATCTTGGATGACAAGGGGGTGAGTACATTATCTGTAAATTGTTGTTCTGGAAGTGACTTCTCCTGTAACTTCTCCTTTAATAGCCTGAGGTTGCGTTGGTCTAGACTGCCTTGATGTGAAGTTGTCTACTATTTTGGTAGTGTAATGTTAGCCTACTAAAACATCTGTTGTCATGTTTTTGTTATAGTGTAATCACCCTGTCAGTAGTTTAAGATAAAGTGTCTGTTATTCGTAAGATCCCTGGTTTCTATATTTACTGTAGCAGCATAATGTTCTCATATTTTTAGAGATCCAAAGATCAAATCTGTCTGCAAGCTTTAAACTGGTGGGGTTTTTCAAATTCCAATAACAATATTTTAGAGGGTGGATCGTTTTCACATTTCTGGGGTTTACAGAATTGGAAGTCATAAATGGGTAAACTTACAGGTAAATAGGAGTCCAAAGTAAATATAGTATTTGCTCCAACAGCAAAATAAAAAAGTCTATTTCCAAAGGAGCAAAATATATAGAGAGTTTATATGATTATGGCAGTCAGAAAAGAGAAAGATTTCATATGTAATGCCTCAGCTGTTGTATAATAAACTCCCCTGCAACAGTGTTAAATAGTGTTTTTTTTGTGTGTGTGTGTGGTTTAATGCCAACACACAGTGTATAATGTTATAAATATGCATTACATTTATTGTGAAATATAAGTAAAAAAACAAAACATTAAAATACAGTAAACTTAAAATATAAAACTGTAAAAAGAACACACATAGTAAATATTTTAAAGATTTTTAATGTTTTTTAAAAAGTCCTCTTATGCTCAAAGTTCCATTTATTTTATCAAACACAGAAAAACAAATATTATGAAATATTATTGCAATTTAAAATAATAGTTTTTTTTTCTAGTATACTTTATAATATATTTTATTTCTGTGATGCAAAGCTGAATTTTCATCAACCATTACTTCATTCTTCAGTGTCACATGATCCTTCAGAAATCATTTTAGTACCAAAGTACCAAACTTTGAACAGTAGTGTATACTGTTAGAAAAGATTTCTGTTTTAAATAAATGTTGTTTTTTTAACATTTTATCAAAAAATCCAGAAAAAAAATATCACAGGTTCCAAAAAAAATATTAAGCAGCATAACTGTTTACAACATTGATAATAAATTAGCATATTAGAATCATGTCTGAAGGATCATGTGACACTGAAGACTGGAGTAATGATGCTGAAAATTAAGCTTTGCATCACAGGCATAAGTTCTATTCTAAAATATATTAAAATAGGAAACCAATATTTTAAATTGCAATAATATTTCACAATATTACAGTTTTTTTTCTGTATTTTTAATCAAATAAACGCAGCCTTGATAAGCGTCATAAAAGGCGTCTTTAAAAAAATCTTACTGATCCCAAACTTTTGAACGGCACACTATATTTTGCACACTATCTACTCAAAAATATTCAAATTAGCCACTCAAAGTTGACAGCTATCAGCAGAATAATTTGCCTAGGCAATATTTCAGTCTGTCAGTTCTTCAAACCATTATTGGTTTATTGGTTTGTAGTCAGTCAGAGAGAGTTATCAGTAACCGCATATTTTGCTTTAGTGATGTGGCGTTCTGCAGTTCTTAAGCACGTCTGTGTTTTTTAGCTATGTGGCGATGTCAGAGAAGCTGGGCCAGTGGAATGAGAAGGTTACAGGGTGTGATATGTGAGTGTTTGAACGCATATTTGCAGTGAATGCATGAACTCCTCTCACCTACTCTCGACCTGTTAGTGAAAGTGGAGCATTTGAACACCTGAATCCAGTGTTTCAGAAGGAGACATAACTGCTGCCTTGAGATTTTTTTTTCTGCTCTGGTGATCACAAATCAATGGATGCAGTGCATCAAATATAGACTCAGGTGTTCAAATGCTTCACCACTTGATGGGTTAAATGAACCATCCATATCAAATACATCCTAACACAAATAACTAAAGCTCAAACAGAGTTTGTTGGTTTTTAAAATGCTATGATCTGGTCTCTTGTAGCGCCTACTCTAACCTTCTGTACAATGTACATATTTATTATAATTTTCCACTCGACTAACTGAAACTTTTCTGAAAGACAAAGGCTGTTTATAGAAGAAAATAGGATCTTAATTAGCACATGACGATGGGCAGAGGTATTTTTGGTTCTTAGTTGAAGTGGGCGTCTAAAACATTGACTCATGTCTCATATTTTTGACTCTTCTGTTTTTTTCCCCTTCACAGTCTCTTTGTCCACCCATGCAAGTCCTCTATCTCTGAAATACTCAGGATTCTACAGCTGTTTGCTTCTTTAAAAGTTACGCTGTGCTCATGTACCATGTCTGAATTATCAGCCGCTAACATTTGAATCAGCTGTTTACATCTTTGCCTGTTGAAATTGTTTTTATAGCAAGCAACGCTTTATGTCTGCTCTTTTTACATACACTACCGTTCAAAGTTCGATAGAAGTTTGAAGTTGATAAGATTTTTCTATAATGTTTTTTAAGACATCACCCAAGCAAACCAAGGCTGCATTCATTTGATCAAAGGTCATTTAAAAAGAGTAATATTGTGAAATATTATTACAATTTAAAACGACTGTTTTTCAGTTGAATATTTTTTAAAATGTAACTTATTCTTGTGATGCAAATCTGAAATTTCAGCATCATTACTCCAGTCTTCAGTATCACATGATCCTTTAGAAATCATTCTAATATGCTCAAGAAACATTTCCTAATATTGTTAATATACAAACAGCAGTGCTGGATTTTCAGGATTCTTTGAATAGGAGTAATTGCTCCTCACTTTGAGCAATTTAATAAAAGTAATAATTTCATTAAAAAAAAAAAATCATACTGACTGTGAACTTTTGAATGGTGGTGTATGTACTTTTACAGAATATTGAGCAAAGATGCACCGGATTACTCTGACTATAATAAAATAGCATATCAAACAGGTTCTTAGCTGCTACTGACTGTTAAAGCCGCAGTCATTTTGCTTGCTTTAACATGTCAAAAATGTCAAGTGAAAGAAACCAACTCTTGGACCGTTTTTTTTACAGTACAGTTACAGTAATTCTGAAAGGTTTAGCTGCATAGGCAGGGCTGACATGAGAGGGTTAATCTTGAATCGGGCCCTGTAATGTGACTAAGGTCACTAAGGTCCTCTATGGTTTTCCACAGGTCTTGTGACTTTTTAGCGGCAGTCCTGATGTAGTTGCAGGTTTAGCTGAACCTGTCAGGCAGGCTACGTTATCACGAGTGTGTGAGAGATCTCCCACTTCCCTCTTTATACACAGTTTGAATCACATCAGGCAGAGATGTCTACAGAGAGATCATATGTTTGTGTAAGGAAAGTTTTATCATGTTAAGATGAACAAATGCCACGCCTCAGCATAAGGCCGTTTAATGCTTCCTGAAACCAGTCTGCAGTTTTGTGTACTTGTGTAGTCATGAATATTACATCAGGATCCCTTTTGCAATATCCTCTGCGCTAACATGCTACATGTTTCCCAATAGCTAAAGTGGTTTGTAATGTTGTTTTGACTTTCAAGATTTGCTGTCTGTGACTTTTTGTGCTTGAAAGCTCCAGTATACTCACAAGTTCTAAACACCTTGTGTTTAAGAATGATAACCAGTTTAGTTTTTTTCTGGCTGTGCAGTTTAGCAGCGCTTGTGTTTGTGAGGCAGCATAACTGTATAATTATTTTTTTAAAAATGTGATATGTTGTATGTGTGTGTTTAAAGCACGTTGTGATTGTGAGAGTGGAGATTTGAATGTATTACCTTGTTCGTTTGTACTGTAGATATCTTTCAGCTTCTGCCACTCTGGATGACATTGCCAGCTCTGAAGTGTGAGTTACTTCATTCTTTACATTCATTTTGTGTGTTTTCAGGGATCTTTTCTGGACTCTTAAGGTCATGAAGGGTTAAAAGATTGATTTTAGGGTGGCTTGCTATGCTTTGTGGATATTTTGTTGCTGGGTCATTAGATAATAGAAGCTTACATTGCATTTCAAAGTAGTTGCAAATGTGCTTACTCTATAGATGTGTATTACCATGTAAGTTTGGAGTCTTTTAAGATTTTTTTTGTCTTTAATGCTTACTAATGCTGTATTTATTTGATTAAAAATACAATAAAAAAACGTAATATTTTGACACATTATTATTGCCATGGTGATAAACTGTATTTTAATATTTTAAAGTGTAATTTATTCCTGTGATGGCGAATCTGAAATAGCATCATTACTCCAGTCACATGATCCCTCAGAAATCATTCTAATATGCTGACTTGCTGCTCAAGAAACATTTCTAAATCTTATCAATGTTGAAAACAATTTTGCTGCTTAATGTGTTTATGGAAATAAATACAGCAGAGCGGCATTTATTTGAAATAGACATTTTTGTCACTTTTGATTAATGTAATGTGTCTTTTCAGAATAAGTAAGTATCAGATTCTTTAAAAACAGAATCTTCCCCCAAACTTTTGAATGGTAGTTGAATGACTAACATTTCTGATTACTTTAAGGGTTTCTAAATGGTTTTTGTCATCATGGTGGCTAAAAAGTGGAGAAGTTAATAGACATTGAAGAGTTTCACGTGATTTTTCTTTTTTCTCTCTCCCCACATCCTCTTCTTTCTGCACTCTTCCTCTTACAGGTATAAAAAGACTCAGGAAACGCTGTCTCAGGCTGGACAGAAGACCTCAGCCGCCCTCTCCACCGTTGGCACGGCCATCAGCAGGAAACTGGGTGACATGAGGTAACGTACAAGTCAAAATATCCACCCATGTTCTTCCTGTGTTTCTCTAGTTTTCTTATTTCTGTCACAAATTACAGTGTGACTGTAGTAACTTAGAATTTGAGGAATGTTTAAATCCAGAGAAAACCCTCGATTTTCCAGTTTTATTTTTTAGAAAACATGGAAACCCCAAAGACACTTTAATATGTTATGCATTTTATTAGATGTGTCGAACGCACAGAGTAGCATTATAACAGAACTTTCAGCACTCTCAAATGTATCTAGTATGATAAAACAGCACTGCTTTTTCCTACATACACACTTCCTACAAAAAGCGGAAGCAGTCAACGGTGGCATAATAAAAGCTCTGCTGCTTTTGAGTTGTGTATCATGCTCGTCCCTCATTAGAATTCTCTCTAGTGGCCTCGTTTCGCTTCCATGACTTTCAGCCCCACCCTGCTTCATACTACAGTGAAGTCTTTAATACATTAGCTCATCACTGAGCATAATTTCTGCCCGAGTCCCGTCGGATTGCATCAGCTGTGAGGATGAAAACAGCACACTCAATCACGGCGTCATCAAACTACGCCTTTGTTCCTTTTTTTGTTTTTAATATGCGCCCTCTAGTGGCGAAAACGTACATATTGTGCTTTTAATTTACAATTTTTCTTGGGTAATGTGAATTAAGGCTAACACATGGTTCCTTGTTAATGTTTTGTCTAACTTGGCATTTCAGTTCTGTTGTGTCAGAACTGCTCATGATTTATCTTAAACTGCATTTGTGTGTGTTAATGTGGCATTTCATATACCTCCATCACATGTCTCTGATTTTGTCTTGACAGCACAAATCCAACTCAAATTTATTGATTGTGAATACCAAATAAAGAAAAGCTATTCATATGTGGATTGAAATCTGGTGAAATCATAGTGCAGACAAAACATTGGATTGGAAACTGAGTTGGATTTGTATACTGTTTGAAGAAAGCTTTCATGCCTGTGTTCCCTCTGTCCTTGCTTTCCTTGGTTATTGATCCATTCTTTCACATTTTTGTCATATCCTGCTGTCATTCATCATCATTACTATGAAGCCTTTATTATCCATAATGAGTGTTAATGCAGTGCGGCCACAGTCAGCAGAGCCACTTCATCTGTAACGGGCTGTTCTCCTCCTTTTACGATGAACAGAAGCTCTACCTAACCTGTTCTTTTGGCTCCTGGTTCACTCTGTTCTTACCATTATTTACACATGCATATTTAACTTTCTTAACCACTCCTAACACAAACAGAAGCTAGAAGAAAAGGAGTTTTATGAGGGCCTGAATTTTCCTCTATTAAATGTGACCTGTTGGTAGTAGGTACTTGGTGTTCTGACAAGCAGAGGGCCTGAGACTTATTAGTTCTAAGTATTAAAATCAATAGCTGCTCGATAAATCAGTTTGTAGTATGTGACAGAGAGAAGCTAATAGGTTCATTCAACAGATCAAAAAATTTGCTATGTTTTATCAAAGCTCTGCTGCTCTGTCGATCCATACGTCATCCTTCATTCATCAGACAAATAATTACATTTCTCAGCCACTTTTAGTCATTGTTTCTGTGATTAACATCTATCCATCATATTCACCCCCATAAAATGGTCTGATTGTTTTTTGTTTCACTTCGTTATTCCCTGTACTCCGCTATATCAAAACAGTAATTCTCATAATTTGTTCTTCCTGCTTGCTTTGATCATGCTTATCGCCCAGCCTGATTGGTTTTGTATCCCCTTTTTCTTTTTAAACGCTGCCTTTGCTTGGTCTACAGAGCTCTTCCTTTCTCTAACTCCTTTGGGTAAGATCATCAGATAATTAAAGCTTAACACAGAGCTCTGTTTGTAATACCAAGCCTATTTAATTTTTAAAAAATGTTTTTAATTATAATTTGAATGTAATAATGATTTTAATGTTATTTTAGCTCCGAAACCCTGCTATTTTGATTCCTACCTGCTTATGCATTATTACAGTGCTATACAGTATTATGTTAACAAATGTGATTTTTAAAGATCAGACGTTTGAGCTGTAAACATACCAGCTGGTCTCTCTGCTTTACGTGCTGTCCTGCTTGCTTGCTAACACACACAACTTTTTCTCCTTTTAATGCTTTCGAAGTAGCAACTACTCCATTCGCCATTCAATAAGTATGCCAACTATGAGGTAAAGTACTAGGGTAAACCACTGCCCCTCATCTCAAACCGTTTCTGAGTAATTTGGACATTAAAATATTATGTTTTTAAATATTATTAGCCATTTGTGTGAACAATATTTTTATTTTTTATTTAGATATTTTTTTGAATACACTTATATAGCTCGATAAACTTTGTTGCATGCTTACATGTGGTTTTTAACCTTTTATCATCCAGTTTATAAGCCCACTTGCTCATGTCTAATTAATTGTAATGTTTCTCCTGCTATGAACTCTGGGATTAATGTGTGTTTTTGTTAAATAGGAACTCTCCAACCTTCAAATCATTTGAGGACAAAGTTGGAAACATCAAGGTAAGATTTTACTTTTGAAATGGGATCAAATACAATACCAGTCAAAAGTTTTTGAACGGTATGATTTGTAATGTTTTTTAAAGAATTCTCTTCCGCTCACCAAATCTGCATTTATTTGATCCAAAGTACAGCAAAAGCAGTAATATTGTAAAATATTTGTAATATTTAAAATAACTGCTTTCTATTTGAATATATTTTAAAATGTAATTTATTCCTGTGATCAAAGCTACATTTTCATACATTACATATGCTGATTTTCTTCAATAAACATTTTTAGCATTATTATTATCAATATTTAAAACAGTACAGTGCATATTTTTCAGGATTCTTTGATGAATAGAAAGATCCAAAGATCAGCATTTATAAATAAAAAGCTTTTGTAACATTATACACTACCATTCAAAAGTTTGGAGTCAGTGTGTATGTATATATATATATATATATATATATATATATATTTCATTTATATAAATTAATATTTTTATTTAGCACAGATGTTTGTATTGATCAAAAGTTATGATCAATGATGTTACAAAAGATTTCTATTTCAGGTAAATGTTGTTCTTCTGAAAGACACCTGAAAAAAATCTACTCCGCTGTTTTCAATATAATAATAATAATAATAGTAAATGTTTTTCGAGCAGCAAATCAGAATATTAGAATGATTTCTGAAGGATAATGTGACTGGAGTAAAAAATATATATTCAAATAGAAAACTGTTGTTTTAAATGAAAATATAAATATGTCACCCATAAAATATTTCGGAATTTTACTGTTTTTGCTGTACTTTGGATCAAATAAATTCAGGCTTGGTGAGCAGAAGAAACTTATTTTTAAAACTGTACTGTTCAAAAACTTTTGACTGGTAGTGTATATGATGCTCATTTTTGGCAAATCTGTTAATTTATTCAAAAATACATTTATATTTGAAATATTGACAAAGACAAAATCAAAGACTTTTTTTAATCAAATCTAAGCCATGTGGTACAACCATCATCCAGAAACAAGACATAATACAAGAAATTATATCACATTCATCAAGTTTTTTTTTAATTAGATCTCATATACTCTCCAAGGCTGCATGTATTTGATCAAAAACACAGTTAATTGTAATATTGTGAATCATTATTACAATTTAAAACAACATTTTTCTGTTTTAATATATTTTAAACGTCTGTGACAGCAAAGCTGAAATTTCAGCATCATTACCCCAGTCTTCAGGGCCACATGATCCTTCAGAAATCATTCTAATATGCTGATTTGGTGTTCAAAAAACATTTCTAGTTATCAGTGTCGTATAATGAAAAAGTCCCTCAAGGCCATTTTTCCTTCAAAAAACGTTATAATTACAGCAGATGATTTTTGTGAGATATTAAATATAAATATTTCTTTAAAAAGGATATAAAAGATTACAAAACCGTATAAAATCAACATGACTGTTGTGTAAAGCACGTCTAAGATCACATGCTTTTTAAACTTTTTAAAGATTTTTGCTTTATCTTGGACACTAGGTGTCCTGCATGTTTCTTAATGTTGTTTTCTGTTTGTGTGTGTCAGTATAAGGTGGTTGGAGGGAAAGCCAATGGTGAAAGTGCCCACTCTCCGACCGAGTCAAACCCGGCGCAGGACAACCCTCCGTTCTGAGAGTCCAACCTCTTGATTTAAACACTCATCTCATTCTTTGTGAATCCTGACTACACCCACACTTAAGTTCTCCCAGTTGTCCCGTTCTCTCTCTCTCTCCCGTTCTCGCTGAATTCTTTCGTCCCTCCTTCCTCTGTCTCCTTTGATACCCCTCCACCTACTGCTAGCATGTGCTTGCTCATCTCACTAAAAACATACACACAGTACAGATTCTGTGTCATTAAATCATCACAGGTTGTACAAAAGAAGAGAAATGATGAATCATTTTGTATTAGAAACTATTTTACACTGCTTTGCATAATGTTTTTACATAACTTTTATCTATATATGACTATAAATGAAATTAAATAACTATATTTAAACAGTACTGCCAAGCAGCATTCATCAGATAGCAGAGGGGTATAAAATACACAAAGAACAAACATTTAAATCTGAAGGGGGAGGATTTTAGACCAATAAAGAAACTAGCTGCAGGTTTCTATGCTGCTGAGCATTCAGTCGAGTTATTTTTTACTCTCAGTACAATGTGAAGCAATGCTTTGCTGTACACCTGGTGAATGTCTGACCTTCTCAGTCGGCCTTACACTCGCACTCTCTATTGCTTTATTGGTCTGTTGCTGGCAAAAACATGTTACACAAAGTTTGTTTTATCTTCTTTTTACCTTTGCTCTCTCTTGCTCTCGTTCAGTTGATGGAAATGTTTTATTTATGCCATGTTTATGTCAGAAATCGCTTGCCTTTGCTTTGTGCCATGCTGTGTGTGCCACTTAGTAGATGCCATAGACCTTTTGCTGTCAGAATGTTTCACACAAACTATCACCAAACTATCACATCACAAAGATCACTGTTCAATTCTGTTCAATGAAATAAACCTGCAGTTACTCGTGCACTAACCCAAAATGTCAAATGGGGAGTATGTCGTGAGTAAGTCGAATTTCTTTTGTTAGTGCCATTTGTTGGTTTTTCCCGACAGACGTGAACACAAGTGTAGTCTGTATGGTAGCACGGTCACTTTTACCTGAAGGATATTGGAGTATGTTTCATTATTAAAAAATGTAATCTCTTATTTTACTTCTGTTCTATTCTGATATTTCATTCACTTAAATGGGTGTCAGTGGGTGGCCTTGTTTCAGTATATTGCACGATGATTACATGCCTCATTGGGTGAGATGCAAGGGATGATGCACATTTGACTGTCTGCTGCAGATGATGAGATGCCAACTTCATGTGACTTTCTACTGGAATCCATGTGTAATACCATAGAATTATGTGAAAAGAAACGGTGAAAAGATGAGAAAAGATCTTGAACTTTCAGAGGGAAAGAACTTTTTTTTATTGTTATTATTTTGAGTAGTCATTTTGGGGAGGTTGTCATTTAGGGAACAGGCACCATATAGCTTTAAATTAGAGCTCTCAGTTTAGATTTAAAGGCTCAGATTGTTTTCTTTTAGAACAACAGTGGTGTAATGCTTCATTTATTTTTGTCAATTGTTTGTATATCAATAAAGCATACCTTCAAATGGCCTTTGGTTTTTTTTCCTCTTCTGTTCATAATGATAGACATAAATCTGCCAGGAGGTGGCAGTGCAGCGTTAACAACTGACCAGTGCAGGACTGGAGAGGCCTTGTTTCATTAATTTTTTTTTTTTTTTTTTTTTTTTTTTTTTTTTGCAATAAAGTGTATGTAGAGAACATACATTTGATTAAGAAATTTAAAGATTAATATAATATAGTTTAGTCCATGGCCTACTAGCAAGTCTATGAGATCCATTGTCAGACTTTCAGCCAGCCCAGGTATTCACGGTATATAAATCTAGATTTTCTAGACAGTTTGTAATAGCTTTTTATTAATTAATTGCTATTACGTAATATAATTTTTATTTTTTTTCAGATCATTTGTTACCAGATTAATTGGCTAATAGTTAGAAACTTCATTAAAATACATTAAATTCTGTTTTATTCTTGGACACAAGTTGAAAATGTTGAAATTCATTGTTGGGGAAAGTTACTTTTAAAGGAGTCATCGGATGCCCATTTTCCACAAGTTGATATGATTCTTTAGGGTCTTAATGAAAAGTCTATAATATACTTTGGTTAAAAATTCTCAATGGTAGTGTAAAACAACACCCTTTTTACCTTGCCAAAATCTGCTCTGCAAAAATCATCCCATTCTGGTCGAGGCTGCTTTAAATGCAAATGAGCTCTGCTCGCCCCGCCCCTCTGTTGTCTCTGTGGAGTGACAAGCCTGTTTACTTTAGCCATGTTTAGCTGCTAAATTTGCTAACTAGCACATTATTAGGAAAGGCGATCGCAGAGATTCAGACAAAAACCCTTAAACTCACTTCTGCTGTAAGCGAAGCTGGATCATGAGTGATTTGCGCGAACACATATGGATATATGTAGATCAGGAGGCACATTCCATTCACAAACAAATGTAATCTACTGCATCTTCAGCAGCTCAGATGTCGGGAGTAAATGACGATCACTACATTCATTATTACATCCAGCAACACAACACCTCAATCGCTCAATTCTTGTCTAACTTACATCCCTGCTCCGGCATCAAAACATGGAAGTTGGACTGTTACAACTGATCTGATCTTATGTCAATCAACTATCATGGGAGCGGCCTCTGTGGGTGTGACACCACAACGAGAGGCATCTGAGAATGGCTCGATTTGAAAAAAGGGATATTATTTTTACAGATTAATTAAAAACCACTGCATGGATTTTTATCATTATAGGGTAGATTTGTACATACACTGCCAACACACATTAATGTTCAAACAACATGTAAAAGTGAACTTAGCATCCGATGACCCCTTTAAAAGTGATCCATTAAAATATTGCATTACTAAAAAAGTTACTTACTAAGGAAAGTAATGGCTTACGTTATATTTACGTTTAAATCTGGTCAGGGTTGGCTTGTTTCCTTTTAATATAAAAAGCTCTATTTTTTGACAAATGTAAAAGCCCTTTGACACCAAAAGTGAAATGAATAGGCCTAAGACTGAAGGAAATGTAAATTCACGTCTGTAACTCTTCTTCAGCAACGACGTTTATCGGAAGTCATTTTTGCTCACTAGTACGGTTGACTTGGATTAACGAAGGTCAGCAGCAAAGACATTGGTTAATAAAATGGGATTAAATACATAAAGGATATTTTTGTTATTTAACATTTAATTATCACAGGCTTGCATCATTCCCTGACTTTGCATTTCACTGTTTTTATCATTTTGGGTAATACTGAACTGTTTTTGTTAAGGTGAGATGAGTATGCACGTTGACATACATGGAAAAACAAAGTAACTGACATTGCTTTTTTTTAAAAAAAAAAAAAAACTCAGATATTTCCTTTTAAATTAAAAAGTAATGCATTACTTTACTAGTTACTTGAAAAAAAAGTAATCAGATTATGCAACTCATGTTACTTCTAATGCGTTACCCCAACACTGGTGGAAACAATTGAATATAAGTTTAAAATGTTTATTTATTTATTTTAAAAAGGAACAGAAGTAAATATACACTATTCAGTCTTATTTATTCCTAATTTCTGTTTGTATTTAATAACGTATTTTCTCCAAATTGTCATTTATGGCTAAAAAGCAAACATCTGCGTCAATCTTGCAATATGATTAGGAAAACTAGTTTCATTCATCAAATGCAGAGCAAATTCTCATTATCAACTAATTCGCAGTACTAAACTTTCACGTTCACACTTAATGTGAATACTGATTAACTATGAAAAGTATTTGTTTTACTGTAAATAACCAGTGTGTACTTGAGAAACATGACAAAAACACTCATTCCCTGACCGGGAATCGAACCCGGGCCGCGGCGGTGAGAGCGCCGAATCCTAACCACTAGACCACCAGGGATGTGTATACACCTTTGTTGTGCAACATTATTGAGGTACATCCCCGAATTATTTTGCGATGTATTGCGAATTATTTCGTTATGTACATTTAATGATAATGTCATAAAGTATTGTGCACGAAATTCTTAGTCTTATTAACGCTTTCTGTAAATTTTCAGAGAATAAAGCGCCAGCCGTCCAGTCCTTGCTCTCGCTGGTTTGATCCGGTTCCACGCCGAGGGTGTTTATATAGCAGAGAGAAAGGCCACGCCCCCATTCACGACTGTTGGTCGTCGACGTCATCTCTCCGTATAAATTTAAGCGAACGGGTTGTTTTTGTTAGACAGCATTGCGGTAGATATTTCTGGACGTGGAGGGTCTTATCCATCCAAACCTTTTCAAATGGGCCCCGTCGCCTAGCGTTTTCTCCCCAAAGCCTCCGACTGAATTGAGCAGGGTGCACTAGTAACATCAGCACGATCGGCAAAAGAAGGTGAGATTGCGGTCTTCAGTTAAAATTTAAACGGTGGTCATTGTTTGGGTCAGAGAATCTGAGAAAAGTGCATCTAACGTTAGCATAAAACTATTCGTGTCGTGTATCTTGCAGTAATGGTTCATGTTTGTATGTTTCCTGTATGTAATTCCTATGGGATTATTGTAACTTCCTCGTGTAACGTTAGCTTTCTAAAAAATGCTGTTGGTAGCTTTTTTTTTGACCTAAATGTCTCATGTCAGTGTGGGTAACGTTTACAATACCAATGTGTCACCACAACAAGCTCTCAAACCACACGTGAGAGATGAAATCTTTTAAATGGCTTCCCCCAGTCTGTATTCATTAAACTCCATTGTAAGATTTAAGATGGGAACTTCTTATCCAGTTTGTATGATTTGCTCCAGAAGCAATCATATCTGACCAAATGTCTTCTCAATCTCCTCACAGGGTTTCCATCTAAGTCATTATTTACATAAGTCTGTAAAATGGCAGCCATCCCAGCTAGTGGTTCCCTTGTTGCTACTCACGACTACTACAGAAGTAAGTTGCCTTTACTGTTGTAGTTAAACAACTATTAATAGTTGACGTTACAAAGAGAATTTGCCTTCTAAGACTGTGTTTCTTTTCAGGGCGCATTGGCTCTACATCTAGTAGCAGCTCATGTGGCAGTTCGGAGTATAGTGGGGAGGTCATTCCACATCACCCAGGTGAGTTGCATTTCATTTCAACCTTTTTTTTAAACCCTCACCTTAATCAGTACTTCACTGCAACATGACATGAAACATTGACACACATTATGCAGCACAGTTTGCACTCTTAACAGAGCTCTGTACTCGTCTGATTGCTTCAGAGTAATCAACTGTTTAGGAAATTACAGAAAAAGGACATGCTTAGTCATCTAGGATTGGTTGTCAACCTACATGTCTGTGCTTAGAGACTCTTTATCAGTGATTGCGTTAGTGCCTACATTATTGTATACTTAATCCATTAGAAGATTAGACTGGTGGTGCTTTGCTTGTTCTGACCTGTTGTTTGTGCTTTAGGTCTGCCCAAACAGGATTCTGGTCATTGGTGGTCCAGTTTCTTCTTTGGGAAGCAGAACCAGCCTGGTATGGGAACTCTTACTGAGGAGGCCCAGCAGAAGTGAGTGACTGGATTGTGTTTCACCCATGTAACATGAAGGCTCTGCCAAATGCTGAATCACTTTTAATTGCAGATGAAATTGCAATGTTTATGAGTTTAGGTTTTGTAACATAGGGTGTTAGTGTGTCATCAGTTTTTAAATCCTGAATCATTTCTTCTGATTGGCTCTCTGCAGGTCAGGAGTGGTGAGTGTGACCAATGGGCAGGTGACATGTATTCCACGGGAGATGGTGATGAGGCAAGCGAGCGAAAGTAGTGATGGAGGCAAGTCGGAGGCGGGGAGTTCTCCTCATTCCTGAATCGGACACCAGATCAGGACATCAACGCTAGGGGACGGAATCGGCTCCCTTTTTCTTTTTTCTTTTAATTTCCCATCTATGTAATGGGCTGTTTTAGTACTTTTTTTCATTTTTTGTATTCATTGTTTTATATATTGTCACGTAATAAATGTAAAACCTGAAACTTGCAAAAAAAATTTTGTACATTTTTACACATCTGTAAGGAACTGTTTTTTGTTACTTGTTGTCCTATCCTGTGTTTTTCAGCACAATAAATGGTCTTAAACAGCCCACTACTGCTATTGGACATTTCATTTGTTCATGCATTTATTTTCAGCATTTTGTTTTATTATAAAGAAACCATACACCAGTACACCTGGTTTTGTTTGATTTGACAGGGTTTTTTTTTGTTCTTTACCTTTTAGTTTTAATTGGCTAAGAAAATATACACTGCTGGACAATTACCAATAATTTGTATTCTGTAATCCATGTAATTCATGTTTTTTTTTATTTAGCTTAGTTTAGCTTTATGAGGATATTCTTTTTTCAGTTTATCTGCACATTATTTTGATGTAGTTATGAGGAATTGGGTACGTGTATATTAGCATGTACTTACTTGTCCATGGTCCAAGTGTGCAGTGAAGAAGGGCGCCCCCTTCTGCATTATTCATTTTATGAAAAGTATGATTTGATTATATAACAGGCATGCTGAAGCTAAATTCAGTGTCTCAGATTTTATAATGGATTTGGCAGGGACACAAACAGGACTCTTAGACAATAACTGAAGCGGATAGAATGTCATGACAACTGCTTTTGAATGACGTCAGATTCTCATACAGAAATGATCAAAAACAAAACAAAGGCAACAGTTGCATTTTTTAGGAAAAAACTTTTTAATCAAATAAATGCTTGGAGTTCAGCATTGTGAGCAGCAGGTCCAGGAATAAAATTGGTATTCCAGAGGAATTAAAGACATTTTGATAATCTAGTTAAATCTCTTTCATACTGGACATGGTTTGCATAAACAAAAAAAAAAAAAAAAAAGGACAGAAGATAGTCGAAGGATTTCAAAATAAGCAGTGTGGCACTGTAAATATGGGAAACAGTCCATATGGAAAATTGCTCGCTAGGGATGACGTTGTCCAGCTTTGTTCCTATGTGTACATGGATTTTCCAGGTCACTAAGTTCTGATGGTTGGCTAGATACATGGAAAAGCCTCTTTGTGGCATGCTGACTCTGTTCTTTTTCACTTCTCCTTTGTTCGCAGCAACAGGTCCTAACTAAGAGACTGTGACAGGTGCTGTGTTTGGTAGTTTATTTGAAGATGAAAAGAAATTTTATGTTGACGGACGTCAAAATCTGTAAATGACCAATCAGTTTACTCAGTTGCCATACTGGCTATTTTCTATGTGGCAATATGTACTTCTTATGTACTTGAAAAGTGAAAGCTCTCCAAAACTTTCAATGCCATGTTAAATTAATCTTGACATTTAAATCTAATAATATTACACAACACATTTTTATGTTGGTCCAGCCAACACACATGGAAATTATGTCTTACTTAACAATTTGGAGGTTGGCCAGCATACTGTTAGCAGCAATTTCTTTTGTTTTTAGGAGTAGTTTATCTCTTCATACTGTTGGTGTTGATCAGGGTTGCCAAGTTTTCACAAAACCCACCTTTTTGGTGGGTTCCCTGCTAAAATTTGCATTCCAGGGGCGAAAAAAAATCACATTATTGGGGCGTTTCAACCTGCAGACATGAAAAACAGCAGTGTTAATGTAGCCCAATTTTGCTGGAAAAATGCGGACTTGGCAACACTGATATGTTAATAAAGAAATGCATCTTGAGCAGCAAATCAGCATATTAGAATGATTTCTGAAGGATCATGTGACACTGAAGTCTGCAGTAATGATGCTGAAAATTCTGCTTTGCATCACAGGAATAAATAACGTTTGAAAGTATTTTCTAATAGGAAACATTTCTTTTAAATTGTACTAATATTTCACAATATTATTGTTTTTACAGTATTTTTGATCAAATAAATGCAGTCTCAGCATATTAGACTTACTAACCCCAAACTTCTGAATGGTAGGGTATATACTAAACATAATTTGTCCTTTTCTAGCATTCAAAAGGCCTCCAGATGTCTAGACAAGTAAACCAGAGAAAGAACAAAAACTAGAAGCCTAGTATTACTGAAGCAGCACATTTAAGTTCACTTATTGTGCATATTTTTTTCCAGCACAAAACACTACTCTTGTGCAGGTGTCTACTTCACTGCACGATCAGCAGGACTTTGCAGTTTCGAGGAGGTTCCGCTGGAAATCGGGCTCCTTAAAACCGCATTTATTGTCCAGCCATCGCTCATATGTCCTGAGAAATCTGTATTTAGACAGAAAGGTCATGGTTGTCATAAGGGCTAAATGCAAATCTATTTGGATTGACAGATCTCAGATGAACGTATACCATACCTTGATGTTTGGATTTGGTCACCCAGACAGTCACTTGTCTTTGCTTTGGTTCCATTAAGTTTTCAGAAAGGCTGTTGACTGCCTTCATTTTGTCTGTTGGACAGATGCCTGCAAACATACAGAAACACATATGCAGAATCTGAAGAAAAATACTTCAACTGACCACAGCCCTACTGAGTAAATCCTATTAGGCATGTGTTTTATTAAACTAGCATAATCCCATCTAAAACTGCACTTTGTTCATTTTAAACATTTTTTATAGTTTATTACATTTATTTTTAATTTCTTTAGTACTCAGTACTGTTTAAGTAATTCAGTTAGGTCTATTTCTGGTAATTTCCTTTTTTGGTCAACAAATTAGGCAATGACTATGTTGGTTGAAATGGCTAAAATTGGAACAGTGTGTGCTGTACATTTAGGTACAAGTTCATTCAAGAGAAGCAAACAGAGGTTCAAAAAACCGCAGATAGTCATAATAGCACGTGTACTGTGGCTGGTTAAACAGCAGAGAGCTAAAAATAGTACTGCACTTACTCCGATAAAACTCATTCCGAGCAAGGAGACACACAGGGGCATTTACGGTGGCCATGGTCAGCTTTTATGTGTAAATATGACAGGACCAAATGCTTGGAAAGTCTGGTGTTCTTTGGAACCTGGAAACATACAGCAAAGAAAGAGGAGTTAAGGTCACTGCTGACTTGGCTTTATTTTTATGGTCAGGGAACAAATATCCTCATTAGAGGCACATAAACATGATAGCAAAAGAAAAAAAAATTCTGGGACAAAAGGTCAAAGTCCTACATGAGGAAAAGCAAAACTCTTATCATTCTTTACCATAGACAAAACTTGTTGACTCTACATGAAACAAACATGTTGATTGTCGATGAATCACGAGAGTGTCAAAAGTCAAAGAAAGGACTTTTGTCCCAGTTTTGCTCAAGTTATAAACAGAATACGCTTGTCCTCAAAAAACCATAATGTAAGCCCCAAAGTAGACTTCCATTTTTGTGCATATGCTATAAATGGAATAGGAAGTTCAAATGAGTATAAAAGCATTTTCATAACTTATGGAGAGAAATAGCGTGCACACACACACAAAAACTTTCTATTGTGTATGTGTCGACTGGTGGTGTTTGCGCACACTATCAAATGTAGTACACTTTAAAAGGCTAAGCAGGTTTATACTAGCACTGGGAAACGATTAATCGTGATTAATCACATTCAAAATGAAAGTTTTTGTCACATAAAATATGTGAGTGTACTGTGTATATTTATTATGTATACATAAATACACATGCATATATATATATATATATATATATTATTTTTTAAGAAAAACACGTTTATATATTAAATACATTTATATATAATATAAATGAAATGAATATAAATATATACATGTAAATACATGTAAATATTTTCAAAATATAAACTGTATGTGTCTTTATATATACATAATAAATACACAGTATGCACACACACACACACACACACACACACACATATTATATTATATTTTATAAATAAAAACATATATTTTGGATGTGATTAATCGCGATTTACCATTGCCCGGCACTACTTTATACATAAGATAGTGTAAGAATAAAATATCTAAATGGGCAAAACCAGTGCATTCTGAATATGACTGATTTAGCCTTCATAGTAATTTCTGAATGAATCAGTGTTTTTAAACAGAATGGTTGAGTGAATAATTCAATGAGTCACTCATAAAGGCAGTCACTTCTTTTGTTCCTGAATAAACAAGTCATTTCAAATGAATCGGTTGAATGAATAATCCAATTACTCAAACATTTACACCTGGGTACCAATCAGATTTTAAAAAACTGTTCCATTTACACCTGGCCAGATAAATGTGTTTCTGCAAAACGGATATACACTACCATTCAAAAGTTTGGGGTCAGTAAGACTTGTAATAGTCTTTAAAGAAGTCTCTTATGCTCATCAAGGCTGCATTTATTTGATTAAAAATATAGAAAAAAAAACAGTAATATTGCAAAATGTTTTTACAATATAAAATAATGTTTTTTTATTTTAACATACTTTAAAATAGAATTTATTCCTGTGATGAAAAGCTGAATTTTTATCAGCTGTTACTCCAGTTTTAAGTGTCACATGATCCTTCAGAAATCATTCTAATATGTGGATTTATTATTAGAATGATCAGTGTTGGATAATATCAACAGTTGTGCTGCCAAATATTTTTTGGAACCTGTGAATTTTTTTTTTTCAGGATTCTTTCATGAATAACAAGTTTAAAAAGTACAGTGTTTATTCAAAATATAAATATTTTATAACAATGTAAATTATTTATTATTAACTTTTAATAAACTTTTAATTATTAACTTAATACATCCTTGGTGAATAAAAGTATTAATTTCTTAAAAAAAAAAAAAGAAACAATAAAAATGTACTGACCCCAAACTTTTGAACGGTAGTGTATGTCCGATCTTTAATTCCCATGCTGTATTTAAATTTAATGGTTTACATCAACAAAGATATGTGCTTGCATTATGCATCATCAGCTAATTTAAGATCAAAGTCCACAAAAGGAGAGAGAAGGCATCAACAATAAGTTAGTCTTACTACTTTTAATGAAGATGATTGTGTGTTGAGCGTCTGTGACTTACTTCCAGTTTCATTTGCAGCACTTTGCACATTAGTTTGTTGAAAAGATATTAGGCTACTTATCTGTGGCAAATCAATGTGTGTTGCATTAGCGCTGTCACATAGCGTGCCTATAACACGCTCACTCACGTTTATTATTGAGTAAAATTTACATATGTGTTTTCAACAACCAGATGCATTTACACTTGTCCAGTTTTGTCTGGAGTGTGTCCCAGATCACCTTCTGAAACGGTTTGAGCAGTTGAATTTAAAGATCCACTAAAGTGCTTTGAAACACGCAGGGTTATTGATGTAATTTAAACTGAAACAGGAAGGCAGGGCCTTAGGACATATTAAGCAGTCCCACCCCCTTTCTTTAAAATAGCCATTAGTGTTTTATGTCACACAGCTTTTGACACCGTATTACAGCCACAGCCTCATCAATATTACTATAAAATACAGCATTTGGTGTAGAATTCAAATGAGTCCGATATGTTTTGTAGTCTGCGCCGATTTGCGCATATGATCCACTCCAGACTATCGTTTCTCTGGACCGGTGTGGACTTTGTGCGCGCTGCGGTGGTTTGCGTGACAAAGCATAAAACCAGACTTAATTCAATCCAATGGAGAGCATGTTTACACTGTCTGAATCGTTCCCTGTCTACTATATAGTTCACCACATGCCACTCACTGTACGGAAAATACAAATTCTATTAACAAGTGACCAGTTTCATACGCAGTTTTAGCGTGTATTTATAGTGTAGGGGGCGGGACGCTTCGGATTCTAGAGAGCATTTGATTGGACAGAAAGTTTGATGAGAAGCTGAAGTGAAGGGTGATGTCATCAAAATCATTGATCCATATTGGTGGAAGTTAGAGACTGTAATTTTGAATGCTTATATCTTCTAAATGCAAATGTTGTCATTATTTTGGAGCGCACTAGCTTATAGATAACATTAAGGCTAACTTATTCATACTAAAAGCTAAAAACTTTAACTTTGACTTTATGGGGACTTTAAATACGTCGCGTACACCTGGTCTTTTCACAATCGGATAGCTCAGAGAAAACACATGAAGTGACCAGACCCATACATAGTACCTTGTCGCCACATACTAGAATACCCAGATAGGAAAATGACTCTGGAGCGGATCTGTGCCAGAGGTACCACAAGATCGTTTTACGGATCCGTATCAGAGTACACTTGCACAGAGCAACAGATCCAGAACAAATAAGGATTACAGATCCGGACCGGATCCGGTCAAGACCCTAACTGTATCTGCTAATAAAGTGGTTCATCTGGCCCGGATCCGATCTGAACCCGTTGATGAAGTAGCCCATCCGGCCCGGATCTGATCTGGACCCTTCATTACATGGGTCTATACCTTATTTAAAATGGGTAATCTGGCCAAAACTAGCTATGTAAATATCTAAAATAGAGCTGACAAACATTCTATAGACTATATTGCTCTATAAAAGCTTAAATATTCCATGTGTCACCTATTATTAATATTAATAAACCATAAAATCATTCAAACCTTTAAAAAAATCAGAACTTTCCTTGGCAAATAACAACTGAAACAATCTATAAAAAGTAGGTACACTGTAAAAAGTGATGTTGACTTCAAAAAACTGAGGAAACCTGTTGCCGCTAAGTCAACTTATCACTTTTTAGAGTGTAATCACATAAAAGTGTGAAAGCGTGAAAAACAGTTGATATGTTATGTTAGTTTGTTATGTGTGCCAGATGGGAGTTCACTAGAGCTAACAATGGCTGTTATTGTTGTGTTACTTGGCATAATTCCTTTTTGACTGACAGATCTTCGTCTTATTCTTAATCTAGGGCGAGTTGGAGTATTTCTACCAAAATACTTGTTCCACCTCTAAAAATAAAAAGACTTCCTCCACACTAACACTGAGAGAAGAGACAGTATGCGATCATAGCTGCACAGAGCTAATTATGGAAATGAACTTTGCTCTGTATAGCCAGCCAGAAATGTATCGTTTGATCTGGTCTATATTGGTGCTCTTGTTTTGATGCAGAACACAATGATTCTCAACAGCTCTGGAGTCTCCTGCACAACACTTTCTTTTCTTAGACACATAACAGGCTTTTTTGTTAAGGCTCCCTTAAGCGCAAGAGACTAATCCCTCACTGAGGCAACATGAAATTGGTTCTGAACACAAAAGGCTTTGTGTTAAGGCGGTTTAATCTGCAGTGGCACACACCAGCCATGCTTCATCAGCAAACTCTGATGATGTTAAAGAGCGAAACAGTAAGAGATTAAAGAAAAAACCTGATGCCGTTTGATCGCATTCGAAAGATTGTGAAAGGTTAATACGTGAGCAGAGGCGTCTGGAACTGAATACAGATACAACAGAAAAGTTGATGTAAAAGAGTGTCATTTTTCTACAAAGACACATGTCAGTCGTCCAGGCGTTTTTCAAAGACCAAAAGACAATGTTGTTCTTTGTGAACTGATGTAAGTGGTGGGCGGGTGTGCATGAGGGAGAAAGAAAGAACAAGATAAATATGAAGAGACAGAAAGTTGCCTAAGAGGAAGAGAAACAAAGAAGAGGAACCAGTCCTCACAGCTGTGAATATTACCCTGCTTCATCCACAGTAAAAGTAACAAGCTACAAAGTAAATCTCAACTCAAAAAGTACTGGACACATGGCGTTTTCTCAGAGACCTGTTTGGTTAGTATCATGTCAACAAATCTAGGTCAGTTTATATATATATACACACACACATACACAAGTGTGAGAACAGTAATGCAGCTGTTTATATTCCTAACAAAAAGATATTTGATTAAAAAGGTTGTTTTAAAGTCCATGCATTATGTCTTGATCTTTAAGTGGACCTTGCCTTTTTGTAGGCTGTCTGTCATGTGTAAAAATCCTTAAAGTCCAATAGCAGTGTAAATGTTGAAGAAGGGAAAGCCTGGAATTGTTATGCATATCCAAACACAGTTGAGGCAGCTTTATATCAAACCCCTCCTTTGCTTCAAGCTCAAGAACTGACAAGCTATTCGCTAAGGAACTGAAGGTCCCACCCTGGGGAACACCCATACGCTTTCTTGACCATTTGGGAATGACACTGGGATGAAGGAGATGTTTGAGATGCTTATGTCTTGCTACAATATTTTCCAGCCCCCACAAATACCAGTGGGAATTTTTTGCACACAAGCTTTCACATGGATGCTGTTTTTAAAAGCACTTTATTGTCTGTAAATCTGCAAAATGTTTTTGTTGACTTTATGTGTTCTAGTTATTTCCTTAACAATCTCAGCAAAGGTCAACTCTTTGAGGTAAGAGAAAACCCTGCAAGCCATCATTCCACTTTGACCTATATTCTCCTGGTAAAAAAACAGGAGTACTTCAGAAAGACCCGAGTCATGTGACATGCCTGCTAAAGAGACTTGAATAGGAGGGGCCATTGGGGTAAAGCATGCAGTTCTGTTGACAGTCTTGCCTTGCATTAAAGGTTATTCTGTATAAAGGTGATTAGTGGGAAGAGGGTAAAATGAGGAAAGGGAGAAACAGGTACAGAGTAATTTTTTTGGCGGTTGCTCTAAAATAGAGAAAATAGGAGAAGCTAAAATTGTGCAATTTTGTGTTTAAGATGTACTTATTATCATGGTGTGGCAAAGGGTAACACTAGCACTCCTTGTTCCATTTTTATTCTATTTAACTTGAAAACAAACTTTACCCTCTAACACTAGCATTCTCTATTCTATTCCCATCTACTTGTTTTTTTTTTTGTTTTTTTTTTTTTTTACAGTTGAGGTCAAAAGTTTGCATACACCTTGCAGTATCTGCAAAATGTTAATTATTTTACCAAAATTTAAGGGCATGTTTTCTTTTTTAAATTTAGTACCGACCTAAGTAAGATATTTCACATCAAAGACATTTACATATAGTCCACAAGAAAAAATAATAGTTGAATTTATAAAAATGTTTGTCCTGAACAGTTAAACCCTTTCCAACAATGACTGTATGATTTTGAGATCCATCTTTTCACACTGAGGACAACTGAGAGACTCTTATGCAACTATTACAGAAGGGTAAAATGCTCACTGATGCTCCAGAAAGAACAACAATGCATTAAGAGCCAGGGGTGAAAACTTTTGGAATTTGAAGATCAGGGTAAATTCAACTTATTTTGTCTTGTGGGAAACATGCAAGTATCTTCTGTAGCTTCTGAAGGGCAGAACTAAATGAACAAAAATATGATATTTAGGCAAAATAAGAAAAATGTATACATCTTTATTATTTTCAAAAGTTTTCACCCCCGGCTCTTAATGCATTGTTTTTTCCTTCTGAAGCATCAGTGAGTGTTTGAACCTTCTGTAATAGTTGCATATGAGTCCCTCAGTTGTCCTCAGTATGAAAAGATGGATCCCAAAATCATATAGTCATTGGTGGAAAGGGTTCAAATACAGAAAAATGCTGAAAAACCAAAGAATTTGTAGGACCTGAAAGATTTCAGAACAATTTAGTAATAAAATACAGCTACTGTACATAACTTACAACTTACAATATTAATTAGCTTCCTTATTCTTCATTTTTATTCTTCTTTCTTTACACTTTACATTTAAAAAAAATAAGAAGGTTAATTTAGGCCATTAAGCCTTACATTAGACAGGTTTAAACCTGAAAATGACCCTCACATTATAGCACTATTGAAACAGTCAAAAATGGCTGCTGCAGTTACCCACTCTGCACCCACAACACTGCAAAAATTGGATTGGTGCCAGAGTTACAGAGGTTAGTGGGTACACGTCTATTTGTGGTTGACCTCAATTGACTGTACAATTTTGTAAAAGAGCAACATGAAACCTGCTGCTATATTCATAAATACAGACATTTTCAAATCTATTAATATTACCTCCATCCACTGAATGACGACAATATGGTAACAGCACAGTATGTGGGACATTCTAATCTGTCCAGTTAGCTGCCATTTAGGTGTTGCCCTAAGAAGTGTCGATCATCACTCATGTGGTTACCAATGTGGCACACTGGCACACATCAGACAGGCTGTGGGATACAATGCAGAGCGGCTGACCTATTTTTTAAGATTCAAAACCACAACGGGTTAGTGAACTGCTAAACTGCACAACTGATAGAAGAAGTGATAGACATAAAATATAGCAGCACAAAACAATTACAGGACCATGCAAAAGCAAAAAATAAAAAATAGTGATATACACTACTTTTTATTAAGAATTAGTTTGGTTTGAACTCTTATGACTACTGTTGTTGTGTTGTTGTCAAAGTTTACCTCAGATATTACCTCAGGTGAACTTGGACCAGGTTGAATTCAAAAATATACATTTCAGAAAAGTGCAGTTTAAAGTACCAAGACTGGCCCAGAATCCAATATACAGGCATACTGGAGTTGTCTACTTGAAACTAACCTAAATGGTTAAAAAAATGCAATCACATTACGTGAAAATGTTTATTCTGTAAGCTAGATGGTTTGCTTGCTAAGGTCAAACATATCGATTGTACAGTGAAGTGAAAAACAGCTGTTTTTCCAAGGGAAATGAATGACAGGTGAGTAGATCGATGGTCAGATCCAGCACTGATCACGCTCTGACAGCATGAGCAGCTCCGTGAACCTCCTCCTGCTGCATGGCTGACCATAAATCACTCACACACAGGGAACTAGAGGAGCTTTCCCTGGAAGAGATTTTGTCACTGTAAAACCATCATCACTGGTCTGAGCTGAATACTTGTTGCATTAAGCATCTAACTACTTGTTAAGGCTTACAACAAAGCCTTTATTTGATATTTTATGCTTGTGCAGACTTTTTTTTTTTTTTTTGATTATTTATTTATTATTTAGACAATGGCAAGATGCCCAGCAGGAAAGAACTGAACATAATGGAAAAAGTTATGCATTACTAAGGGACTGAAAGTGAATTACATGTGCATGTCAACATAACATCAATTTTGACAACACAAACCCCAAAATATTTATTACATAAACTCGTAATACTTACTTAAGTCTATGCTGTTGTTTTGCCACGTACCTGGAGGAATTTGTCATAAGGAACTGGATTTGTAGTTAAAGGGATAATTCACCCTCATGCCGTTTCAAACCTGTAAGACCTTCGTTCATCTTCGTTCATCATAGGAAGAAATATTCAGCTATTTTTGATGAAATCCGAGAGCTTTCTGACCCTCCATAGACAGCAACGCAACTGACACGTTCAAGACCCAGAAAGGTATACTTACTATAGTAAGGATTTCATGAACGCACATCGACTGACACGGAAGAAAATAAATAAATAAATATAATATATATATATATATATATATATATATATATATATATATATATATATTTGTTCCTTTATGCACAAAATATTCTTGTAGCTTCATAAAATTAAGGTTGAACCACTGGTGTCACATGGACGATGTCTATGCAGGGTCAGAAAGCTCGCGGATTTTATCAAAAAAAGATGAACGAAGGTCTTACGGTTTTGTAACGACGTGAGGGTGAGTAATTAATGACAGAATTTTTTATTTTTGTGTGAGCTTTCTCTTTAAATGGATATTGCAAACACTAACAGAATGGAAAATGAAACCTATAAAAAGACTAGAGACAAAAAAGATACAGAAACACCTGTTTCTTAACACACTGATTGTTTTTAATGTTAAATGTTTTTGCATATCACCAAAAATGGAAACATCATGGCAAAAAGTAGCGAAAATACAATAATAATTTTTTAAAAAATCACCCCATGTACATTTCATTCTGATACTCTCATAAAGAAATATTGTACCTATCTTTAGAAATATATGCTAAAATGTAATATGTAAAAGGAACAGGAATGAGCCTGTCTCCGGTGACGATAATGACAGTGACGAATATGATCCCATACATCAGCAGTTCTTGTCTTGTCATTACTGGTGAAACCTCACAGTGTCAGAAAACAGCTTATTTGTACGTGAAACACGGCGTCATAGAAAAGCCCTCATAGAGGTATATTGTGTTTGTTGTTGAGGTAAAAGTGTGAAGGTGGCAGTGTTTATGGATAGGCCTAATACATACATTTGATTAACATGTTCTGAAATGCTGTCCTTTATGCTTATCATATACATGTAAATGACATGCCACTAAATAAAACTGAATTAAAAAAACACACAGCACACAACTAAAATAATGGCGTGTCGCCATCTGCTGGTGAGATTTCATATTGTACGAGCCTAATTGATTGTGAGAGGAAGGCCTAACTAGGTTCAATGACTCATTACCAGTAATGTAATTTAGAATGTTACATTTGCCAAAACAGATAAACAGTGTTATCTAAGTCCCGAGACCTTTGAATTTTAAGATAAAGTGATAAAAATTTCTATGATATAACAATCCTGTACTATCATTAATATTTCTTTACATAATGCTGTTGCTGCATCACTCTGGATGAAAATGCTAAACAAAAAGTAATGAAGGAAATTTTACTCAAAGGAGTAACATATTTATGTGCCTGATCTGGCATGTTTTCTTTCTTGCAAGCTTTTTTTTTTTTTTTTGGGCAATGTAAAATTGAGGAAAACAGTACAATTACAATATACATTGTTCAGTCATTATACAAAGCACCATATATGGCTGTATAGCATTTTGCATGTAATTTTGACACATTTATCTAACTTCATACTGAAAATTATAATTCCACTTGTACATTTACATTAAAAAAATAAGAAGACATCGAAAACATTAAAAAAGTATACATACATTCAACATTTCAACTTATATTTCAGTACAGTACAATCAATAAAATCTACTATAAACTTCTCTACAATAAAAATCTATCTGAAAACAACATTTATTACAAAAAATAATTAAATTCAGTCAATAATTACTCTGAACACAAATAAATTAAAAAAAAAAAGTGCTTCATGCATGCGTCTTCCTCATTATCTGCAAAACTGATACAGTGGACTAATCAACAGTCCATCTAATCCATCAAAGATGATTGAATGATGCATCTGTCTTTAAGAATCGATTAAGGTCGGTCTTGTTTTGCTATATGTGACCCTGGACCCCAAAACCAGTCATAAGTAGCATGGGTATATTTGTGGCAATTGCCAAAAATACATTTGTATGGGTCAAAATGATCGATTTTTCTTTTATGCCGAAAATCAAGATCATGTTCCATTAAGATATTTTGTAAATTTTCTACTGTAAATATATCAAAACTCAATTTTTGATTAGTAATATGCATTGCTAAGAACATAATTTGGACAACTTTAAAGGCAATTTTCTCAGTATTTAGATTTTTTTTGCACCTTCAGATTCCATATTTGCAAATAGTTGTGTCTCAGCCAAATATTGTCCTGTCCTAACAAACCATACGTCAATGGAAAGTTTATTTATTTAGCTTTCAGGTGGTATATTTATCTCAATTTCCAAATGTCCCTTACGACTGGTTTTGTGGTCCAGGGTCACATATAAGTCATTTAAGACCACAGGATGTTTGCAAGGGGTGGAATCTAACGGTCCAATTCACCTAAGTCCCTTTAGCTGACTTGATAAGTGTCTAGTTCATGTCTCAGAATCTGAAAAGTTGGACGGTCCTCTGGCTCCGTTCTCCAGCAAGATCGCATAATGTCATAAATGACCTTTGGACATTTAGATGGCAAAGGCATTCTATAGTTCTCTTCTGTGACGAGACGAACTGCTTCATAATTATTAAGACCTATAAAAGAAAGTACAAGGTTTACATAGACAAATTCAAATTATAATGCCTAAGATGACATGGTGAACTATAAATATTTGCAATCATTTATACAGTATAAAATAGTTTAGTAATTAAATATTTATCATGTATAAATTATAAGTAGTATATAAATTAGAAAAATTCAGTCACAAAATGAAAAGCAATACAACAATTCGCATCTTGAAACTGACCTGGATAAGGTGTCGCACCATATGTGACAATCTCATAAAGGAGAATTCCAAATGACCAGACATCAGATTTGTTTGAGTATTGGCCATGACTGATAGCCTCCGGCGCAGTCCATTTATATGGTATTTTCTTTTCATCACATATATAAACAGGTTCCTAGACACAGAAAATTAAGGTTGAACCACTGATGTCACATGGACTGTTTTAACAATGTCCTTACTAACTTTCTGGGCCTTTAACATGACAGTTTGAATTCATCAAAAATATTTTAATTTGTCTTCTAAAGATAATCAAAGGTCTTACGTGTTTGAAACGACAAACGATCTGATGTCTGATGTTTGAAACGACATGAGAATTTTTATTTTTGGTTGAAAAGATATGAGGGTGAGATAATGATGACAGATTTAAACATTTTTGGGTGAACTATCCCTTTTATTGTTTTTATATATATATATATGTGCGGTAAATGTCTTTATGAGTCATCCATTCATTCAATCAATTCGTTCAATTTGTTCGATTCATTCAGGAATGTAAACGGCTGTCTTTATGAATGGGCCTTTGAATCATTGGTTCATACGATTCATTCAAAATGCGAGTTCATTCAGAAACTAAACACCGCTGTGTTGCTTGGAGATGTGCAACAATTCTTCTGTGGCTTCAAAGGTAAAAAAAACCTGAGAATAACATTGTGTTTAAAATAACACAATATCAACTTATTTACTTCACTGTTATATAAAATCACCTTTAAGCTCCTGACAGATCGGGACAAAATCAGCGTGTGATATCGTTTGATATGTGATATGTATAAATACGAGACAAAACATATACAGGGTCATTTTTTTTGCACCAATATCTTGAATTTTTAGGGCATTACTGCATTTATAGAGTTGTTGCTCTGCATTATATTTGTCAACAGTCAACTATACTAAGATGATGTACAGGTCTGGGGGAGGGGCCAGCACGTTAACTGCATACATTTTTTTTTAATCGCGTTATAACTAACTTAACTACTTAAGTTAACATGTTAAACTGACAGCCCTAATTTTTATGCAGTATAGCACACAAAAAAACAGCACATCATTTTAGCTCACCTTAATGACTCGAGCTAGGCCAAAATCAGCAATTTTGCAGACATTTCCCTCTCCGACTAGAACATTTCTTGCTGCAAGGTCTCTATGAATACTGTTATTTGCTTCTAAATATACCATCCCATCTGCCACTTGAGTTGCCATGTCGATCAAAGACTCCATGTCCAGTGCCTTACCCTCTGGTTCTGAGTGATAGAGGTGATATAAAAAGGAGATGAAGTTAAGAAGCGAGGGAGAAAGTGAGACAGCAAAATTACACACACAAGAAAAAAATATTAATTGCTAAGAATGACACATTCCCTAAAATGCAAGACTTCATCAGTCATACATATCTAAGGGACAGTGACTGACTTCTGAGGAAATTAAGCAGGTCTCCTTTCTCTATTAGTTCGGTGATGATGTAGAATGGGGGGGAAGAAGTGCAGACGGCAAAGAGAGAAATCAGGTTCTTGTGACGCAAACGCTTCAAGATCTGCACCTCCAACTGGAATTCCTTATGCTCGAGAGCATCTGTGTAATAAATAGATAGACCAGTTATTTAATATTAGACAGATTAAAAAATATATATGTATTGTTCATTTATTATTTCCAAAAAATATATTTGATATTTATTAGAGAAAGCTTTTAAGCAAAATGTAATTTCTTGTTTTAAACAAACTTTTGCTAGATTTATGCTTAAAACAAGAAAAACTTTGTATGCTTAAAACTAGAAACTGAAAATTTTAGATTTATATAGACAAACAAGACAAAGTTGTATTGCAGTTTATCTGTAGCACTGCATTCATTCATCTCATAATGAAAACGTACCTGTAAGAACTTTATCGCAAGATGCGAAATATGTACCAATAAGTACATAACACTGCAGTTTCATACAGAAATTAACACTAGAGGCGGTAAAACAGCAAGTACTTGTAATCGTTTTCGTACACAGTTATGATTACAGCTCCATATGCTTCACTTTCCAGATGTACCAAGGGCTCGGTAGCTCAGCCGGCACGGAATTGGACTTAGGATGCGGAATTCTTGGGTAAAAATCCAGTGAAAATCATGACTCACAATGAAAGAGCTAAAAGATGAGAGACTGAAAAGCAAGCTAAAATGGGATGCTTGCAAATGTGTTTTAACATCACATATGCTTTTGTTCATACTGTTGGGTTTAGGTGTAGTCCATTTGGTATTTGTTGAGTTATAGCGCCACTCCACGGATATTTCAAGTCAGAACAACGTGACATAAAATGTAAAATATGTACATTCATCTGTTCCGGGGGAAAAAACAAACACTCTTTTGTCACGAAACGCACACTGTGATATGTATTTCATGTTTTTTTGCGAAAAAGTTCCCACAGGTACGTTTTCATCATGAGATCAGGTTGAATATTCCAGTCAGGATTTTGAATTGCCATTACAAATGCCTTTTTTCTGCTTGAGGTATTCAGTTGTAGATTTACTAGTGTAATGTTTAGGATCACTGGCTATCTGCATGACCTACATGGTGTTCAGCCTCAGCACACAAATACTTCAGCAGCCACCTGTAATGTGTGCAATTTACAGTCCAAAATTGTTGGTTGTAACTAGTATTACTAGTATAAAAGATATTCATGTCCTGAGGCTACAAAGCAGGTGTTTGACTTTAAAAGGACAAAGTTATTTTGCTAGTTTTTTGCCCAGTGTCACATTACTCATTTACATCCAAAAAATTGCCAATTCATGTCATGCTTGTCCAGTTCCTCCCCTGAAGGAAATTCCAGAACACGGTAAGTGGCAAAAGTAAAATTGCCAACAGACCCTGGGATTCTGTCTGGAGTATTGTGTAGCTTTTTGTTTTGTCTGTTCTATTTCCTGACAAAGATTTATGATAGTCAGTCTTAGTAATCTTTACTAACTTCTGATCTGCTGCATTAAAGGATTAGTTCACTTACAGAACAAAAATTTCCTGATTATTTACTCACCCCTATGTCATATCCAAGAAATCCAAGTCTTTCTTTCATCAGTCGAAAAGAAATTAAGGTTTTTGAGGAAAACATCCCAGGATTTTACTCCATATAGTGGACTTCAATGGTGGCCAATGGATTGAAGGTCCAAACTGAAGTTTCAGTGCAGCTTCAAAGGGCTCTAAATGATCCCAGTCAAGGGATAAGGGTCTTTTCTAGCAAAACGATCTGTCATTTTTTAAAAATTAAAATGTATATACTTTCTAACCACAAAAGCTTATCTCGCACTAGCTCGACTTCATGCATTACGTAATCATGTACGCATGATGCAGGCGGAAGTACCAGCCCAGTGTTTACAAAGCGAACGTGCAAAAAAAAACAAACGCCCTTTACAAAAAAAGGTAAAACAATGGTGCTGGACGATTTTGAAGTTGGAGGAGAAAATTAGATGTTTTTTTTTGTCCTACCCTACCTTTCTGAACTGGAGTACAAAGACGAAGAACTAACCACGCATGACCGCTCCAACATGATTACGTAACGTGTAAAGTTGCAGACACACATCACAGAGCTAGTGAAAGATAAGCATCTTTTTTTTTTTAAGAACATGACTGATCGTTTCACTAGACAAGACTCTTATTCCTCGGCTGGGATTGAAGCTGCATTAAAACTGCAATTTGGACCTTCAGCCATTTGATCCCTATTGAAGTCAACTACATGGAGAAAAATACTGGAATGTTTTCCTCAAAAACCAAAAAGAAAGAAATACATGAACATCTTGGATGACATGAGGATGAGGAAACTATCAGGAAATTTTTATTCTGGAAGTGAACTAATCGTTTAAACTGTGTTGTCAGGTACATCAATGCATCAACAGTCTTGTCCTTAAAAATAGGTCAAAACCAACATTTTTCCAGTAAACAGTCAGTGGTGAATGAAAGTTTGTCACATTTATACCACTAAATCTTTTTGCATTTTAACTTTCAGCTAGCTGTAAGCTCACCATTGTTTTTGAGGATTTTAATAGCCACCTTAGTCTGATTTTTCCACTTGCCGCTGTAAACTTGAGCAAAGTGGCCAGAGCCGAGCTGCTTCTCAAGACTAAACTGTTCTTTAGGCAGCTCCCATTCATCGACTGTGGAGTGTGACAGATCCCCCAGTGTAGGCTTTTTCTACAGAAACATGAGTCAGTGGTGTCAGGAAGGAAGTTACAAACACATTTCGCTTTATGAGAACTATCCTCACATACTGACAAGTTTAGATACTTTTCAATAAGAAATCAGCTTGTGTTTGGCAAAGTACAGTGAAAAAAATGTTTCTTAATGTTGATTATGTTGATAAAATGAAGTTGACATTCTTATAAGAATGATGAAATTCTTTCTAGCACTTCCTCATTTGACAAAACTGAAAGAGACCAGAAGAATGAGCCAGATGTACTATAAAAGTAAGCAGAGGAGGGGAAAATTAGCAAAAAGGCAAAGAGAAAGAGAGTCTTACCCGAACGCAGGGTCGCCTAAGTAGGTCCGAAGTGGAGAGTGGGTAAGACTGATAATATTCAATTAGCTCTAATACACTGGAAAACTGAGGAGATGGATCCACATAGTACTGACCACTACTATGGAAGATCTTGAAGTGCTTTGCTTTGCCGTGTGAATTCACTATAAGAGAAAAGATTCAGAACTTCGGTCTGAAATTGTACCTTTAGGGATTCAGTATAACAAACTCCCTAATGGCTGTCAACAAATGGAAAACAACACACAAACACACACCTGAAAGTGCGTAGCCCATGCTGTCAGACTCACTGATTCGCACCAGAAAGGATCCATCATCATTTGCTCTTGACATTAGGTGACTCATTGCCTCAACACGGCTTATCTCTCCAAAAAACCACCTAAAAAAAGGAAACAAACATCTGGGTCATATAATTTTCTTTGAGGTAACAGAACATGTATTTAACAATGAGTCATTAATTAAATCTTTTTGTGTGGTGATTTGTGAATGAATTATTCCTTTGAATCAGATTTGTTAAAAAAAACATTTTCAAAATGAGTAGTTGATTAATCAATCCGATCTGTTTCTTTCATTCAACTCTGTATCAGTTCACTTAGATGGCTGTTCACACAAAGCGTGATAACTACAATGAGAACTATAAATATAACTATAAATCATTCTAAATCTGTCAGTGGGGAAGTCTACACCACAGCTATAATGATAAGAGCACAGAAGAATGATTGAGTTCTGTTGCCATAACTTTTTTACTAGGGCCTCAATGAAATATTATTGATAAATCCTTATGTGTCAGTAGGATTGGCGTATATTGATCTGAGAATGATTTTCTCTGATAATATTTCAGCAAACAAGTCATAAAATCATAAAGTCATAAAATCTGAATTTGCAGTGTTAGATATGTAAATGAATCACTCTTTTGATCTAATTGTTTAAACAGGCAAAATGTTTGGAAATTGTTCACTAAACAAAATAAGTGCTGGAAGAGGTGGATATTTAGCCACCATCCATTATAGGATCTAAAAGGTAACAAAACTTGCAAATGTCGTTTATTGTTTGTCAATGCCGAAGCAGCTCCTTATTGCACATGCAGCTTGTAAATGTCAGGTAACAATGATTTATAACCAAAACGTATTAAAAACAGTATCAAACAGTATGAACCTACTGGCCTGTAGCCCAGTACTGATGAAAGGCTACAAACGATGTGTAATTAGTAATTAATAATAATTACATAACGTATATGACTATACATTATACATCCCCTTCATGCCAGGATCCTGGTTATCCTGTAGAGGTTAAGTTTTTGATAACAACTGGCTGGATGTACATTATCTCTTACCTATTATCTTGAGTCACACCTGTGCTAGTGTGAGCTGGCCTTAATATGTTCACAGCTCACTGGAGGGGGACATTATAAGAGAATAACAAATATTGGTCTATTCTTTAGCCAAAACTACAGAAGACTTGGTATAGTGTGCATAAACCAATGTTTTATGTTTTAGTGGGCCTACAATTGCATACTTTTGAACCTTAAAAGCTTTGGTTTTAAAAACTATCCTTTTAAATGGTCTGCATGTGACACTGGGTACAAAAGTCAAATTTTTACTAGTAACAGCGCCAATATGAGAGCTGTCTAAATCATTTTTTACTAGGTACAATTACAATTAGAGAATTCTCCAATTCAGTTCTTACTAGTAACAATTCCATTTAGAGAGCTCTTTAGTTCAATTTTTACTAATAAGAATTTAATTTACAGAGCTCTCTAATTCAATTGTTACGTGTAAGAACTGAAATAGAGGGCTCTCTTAATCAATTACAGAGCTTTGCCATTAAATATATCTTTAATGTGTTTTTTTACTAGTAAAAATTAAATTATAGAGCTCTGTAATTGCACGTTTACTAGTAAGAATTAGAATTATTCTCTAATTAGAATTCTTACTAGTAAAAACTGATTTAGAGAACTATTTACTTGAAATTGTTACTAGTAAAAATGAAATTGTAGAATAAATGAATTAAAGATTAAAGATAGATTAGATAGATTAAATTAAAAAGAATGGAACTCAATAGTATGGCAAGCCGTTTAGCTTAAAATACTTCCAGCGTTATCGTAATCGCAAATAATTCTGTACGTAATTACAATTCAGTTAGAGAGCTCTGTAATTCAGTTTTTACTAGTAGGAATTGAATTAGAGAGCTCTCTAACTGGAATTCTTTCTAGTAAAAATTGATTTAGAGAGCTCTAATTCCCACTGGTAAAAATGAAATCATAGAGCCCTCTAAAAATTAATGGAAGGTAATGAAGACATATGACTATTAAAAATTTATTTGTAGAGCTCTCTCATTGGAATTGTTACTAGTAAGATTTTTTTTTTTTACATTTTCTTGCTACAAGTAAAATTTGATAATTAAATAAAATTAAGTTAAATGCCTCTCTAAATGTAATTTGTACTAGTAAGAACTGAATTGTACAGCTCTGTAATTAAATTCTTACTAGAAAATGCAAACGCCGAGTAACGCTGGGAACATTTTGTGCTAAATCGGCTTGCCATACGCACCAGAGTATGTGATGGATAACCAAGAGGATTTAAACCACAGTCTTGAGTGAGCTAAAAGCTTGTTTCATATAGCCTACAACAATAGTGACTCTGAAATGTAAATTAACTCTGAAATGTGAATTAACGTTACTGCTGGGAAGCTAATTTAGAGACTGAACCTTGCAGATGTTTTGGAGTCTACCTGCTCTAGACACTAGGAAAGTGATTAGCAAACTTGCTGACTACTTTCAGAAGTAGCTTTGACACTTACGGTTGAGACTCCAGGGAGTCCGCACGCGCCAGATAATTGTACGGTACAAAACCGGTGATCACACGTAAGCCGTAAGAGTCGGTTTTCTTTGCGGTCCACCATTCACCGGAACTGTCGAGAACCTCTAAAATTTCTTCAGCTTTGAACGATAACTCCTGGTCGTCGCGTGCCGTAAAGTCCCATAAAGCCTTATAAAGGACAGCATTGTCTTTCTTCCGAGGTGGCGGTATAGGCACTCTCATCTCGATGTAACGGTCAGCAGCCGCATTATCGACCCCATCGCCCTTACTGTCACTGTCATCTTTCACGCAGTTTTCTCCATCGGTCGTTGGGGGTCTGTCCCATAATGACTTGAGACATGGACAAGCTTTCCTCAAACATTCCCCCATTAGATGTCCCCGAGAGACACCGGCTAACAGATTCCCATATGAGACTATTGGTTTGGGGAACTGATATTAAAGTAAAACCTTCCGCATTCGAACCACGCCTGTGGACGACAATGACACAAGTTCATTGGGCTAAACAGGCATACTTTATTATTTGAGGTTAATTGTTTACAGACTAGCAGCATGCTTGTGTAACATAATGAAGTTGGTTTCCTTGTTACACTTGCACCGGGTTACATCGGCAAAACAAAAGTTAAAGAAACTGCAGAAACATATATACTGAAAAAATATTTTATTTACAAGAGTTATCTTCGTGTATAATTCATTGGAAGACAATTGGCTTCTGACATGGATGTGATTTCTACGAAACCGATTATGTGGACACCTACCCAGGTAGTTTTGTCATATATGGCTCCTGTGTTAACCACAGTGTAAGTTTCAAGATTACGTACCTGGTAGAAAACAGTTATTTGTGCAGCCTGCCTTCACATAGGCTAAAGACACTCAACAGTTATAACTTAAAATGGCCGTAGTTTTCACCGTATCAACACCTGTCATTACTCTGGCAGGTGAATCTTTTGTAAACATAAACTCTGACCTGAAAAACATCAGACCAAAAAATCTCCTCTTCCTCTTCCTACAGAAACTGAATGGGCCAGATCAACTCTAGCGGAAAATACACTAAGTGCAGACGTATATTATGACAGTAAATAACAGTGCTTGACATCTTGATCCACTCATGATCAAGAATTGCTACAGATAATCTGGCCCTGTCAGATTATGGAGATGCATGTTTCTCTCCTACACTCTCACTGAATCTTCATCTTCTTTAAAATCCTTTAACAAGCATTTATCATTGCACATAACTTAATTCATATAAGCAATCCAAAAGAAAGTCTGTCGTATGTGCACTTTTGTCCATGCAAATCTTCATTCTCCTTTCTGTCCCACAGGATCTTCAGTCCACCTCTTCTACACCTCAATGGTTTTGAAGTAGATCCTAGAGTAGATATTTTCCAGCTGACTGTGAAGGGCATGAAACGACGGCCGCTTGGAAGCCTCCGCATGCCAGCATTCCATCATAATGCGGTAGATGTTTGGGGGGCAGCGATTTGGACTCGGTAACCTGTACCCCGAAGACAGGATCTCCAATACCTCCTTATTAGTCTTCCCTGTGGGACACAAATTGTGGCACATTGGAGATATACACATGAATGCTTGTATTCAGCTAGGATGCATTAAATTCATAAATGTTTTTTGCACAGGATATTAGAATGAGTTCTGAAGGATAATGTGATACTGAAGACTGGAGTAATGATGCTGAAAGTTCAGTTTTGCCATCACAGGAATAAATGATTTTTTAAAATACCTTAAAATAGAAAACATACCATCATATGGCATCTTTCCACGTGACATCATTTCATACAGCAGTACTCCAAAAGACCAGACATCAGATTTGACTGAGAAACGCTGGTAGAGAGCAGCTTCTGGAGCCGTCCACCGTACAGGAATCTTGGTGTTTCTACTAGCGGTATACACACTATCCTAAACATAAACACACAATTATGTAATAAGCCGGTGGTTCTCAACTCTAGTCCTCGGGCCAATGCTCTGCACGTTTTGTATGTTTCTGAATCTGACACGCTCAGTTCAGTTCATGGATCTTTCTCCTAATGAGCTGATGATCTGAATCAGGTGTGTTAAATGAGGAAGACATACAAAATGTGCAGAGCAGTGGGCCCCTGAGGACTGGAGATGAGAACCACTGTAATAAGCATCATTTTAATTGCAGATTTGCAGGGGCTTCTTATTACCTTGATGATACGAGCCAGACCAAAGTCAGCCACTTTACACGCCAGGTCTTCACCAACCAGGATGTTTCGAGCTGCAAGGTCTCTGTGGACAATGTGTCGATCTTCCAGATATGCCATTCCTTCTGCGATCTGACCAGCCATGTAGATCAGGTGAGCAGAGGTCAACACCTGGCCCTCTGGTGCTATGGAAAGAAATGAAAAAAAGAGGTTAGATGGAAAGGTGAGAAGTTTCTTAAAGGGAACCTTGGGTATTGAGACTTGTATATCTCTTACTAAAATATGTAGTGGAAAACCCATGAAAGATTTACGCTATTTAAAATATCCACATTTTTTTTTATTTTGAACTACGGGGAGCGCCATTATTTCGATGACATCAAATGGCTGCATTTGGTGAGCTACTGGCACTACCTCTTGCTATTTTTACCACAACACAACTTGGAAAATAAAATACTGAGCCGATGCCACATTGTGTGGCTTTTGGTTCCAATTTTCAGTCGAAGGGCAACAAGAGAAGCGATGTAAGTCTTCACTGCTTTTCCTGGTGATTGGAAGAGGAGAAAAAAATGGCTATATGCCTGTGGACGAATAAAACTTCCTAAAGACCCGGATCTTTGTTCTCTCCACTTTAGCCCTGACACCTTTGAGGCTTTTAGTAGACCACAGTTACTAAAAGAGTTTACAAACGGCAGAGACAAGAAATGCTAGATGCCATCCTGGCAGGATGTAAACATGCAGGCGCTTGTCATGATGCCGCAGCCACTGAAGGAGTTTCTCAGCGTGGATTTCACTCAATATCCGGGGGCATTTAGACTCCTCATGAGGAATTTCCATGGTACGCAATTTGGTTTAAGTCTGTATCCTTCGTCACCTGTAAGCTCTTTTAGTAGCTGTGGTCTTCGTATCAGTATTTTATTTTCAGAGTTGTGTTGTGAGAAAAATAGCAACAGGTAGCGCCAGTAGCTCACAGAGTGCAACCATTTCACAACATTGAAATAATGGCACCCCCTATAGTCAAAAATATGTAGAAAATGATGTGGATTTTTAAAATAATGTAATTCTTTCATGGGCTTTCTACTACATATTTAATTGGTTTATCATTTACATTATATTAACCCATTCAAGTCCTAGGCCGCGTGTCCATCAAAACATTTTTCCCTGTGGCTGGCATATTTTTTCAATTGTTCTCAAAGGGAATGTTGTGTTTTTAAAACGCCAGGGGCGTGTCGACCACTGAGCGTCTTTTTCACGCTGAGCATTCAGGCGTTTTTTCCTCGGTGCCGAGAGTTGAAGTCAACTTTGAGTAAAACGCTGTGCTCATCACTGTCACTTTCTAGTCAGCCAACCAATCACAGTGGAGGAAGGGCCGGACTAATACTGGTCAACCGTCACACCATGCTTGTATTACGACTGAACAACAATGGAGAAGTTAATATTGCTTATCTCCACGTATTTACCAGGTGGAATTGCCGGACTACTATAATATTGTTATGAAAAATAATGCTTGGAGAACCATTTCATTCGTGATGCGTTTGCCTTTTTTTTTTAAGATTTGTTTTTTGGCTTTTTGCCTTTATTAGGATAGGACAGATCATAGCAAACAGGAAGCGAAGTGGGAGAGAGAGAAGAGGGCGGGACCAGGAAAGGTCCTCAAGCCGGGATTCGAACTCAGGACGCCCGTAGTGCAATGGGGCTGTATGTCAGTGCGCTGCCCACAAGGCTATCGGCGCTGATGCATCTGCTGAATTTCCTAAAGCGTATTTCATATTGTAGAAGCCATAGCATCTCAACAGAAAAAATGCTGCACTCTCAAACACTCACAGCTGGGCATTTTCAGTAGAGCCCCTGCCATTCTCAGCTGGTTAAAAACGCTTTGGTGGACACGCAGTCTTAATGCCTTAATTTCCTTTAAAAGTGCCCAAGTGTCAAATATCTGAGACCAAACTAAAAATGTTGGCTTTAAAGTATAATTTAAATCTGAAAATAAGTAAATCTAAATTGAAATCTGGAAAGTGCAAAAAAGTTTTGTAATTTAAAGTAAAAGAAAGAAAAGTGAGTAAAAAGATATTACTAATAAATTAATGAGACTGTTCATGTGATTATTTGTACAGATTGTCAGATGTTCTTGCTTCAACTGAAGCTCAAGATCTTTGGATCATCTTAAAACATACTGGAGAACACGATGACCTGAATTATGGATTTCACACAGCTTCGGACGGTAAAGCAGAAGGGGAAGGTAACAATTTTCAATTCAACTTTTCAGTCAAACCATTGTGCTCAATATAATTTCAGTTCAAGAAGTGATGCATTAATTCACTAAAAAGAAAATGAAACCCTTTTTATGTGCTGGAGTGGGAAACGACTTGGCATATAAGGTTATAAACCCCCTGTGTTTGATGACTTTCGTCCTTTTGAACTGTTACCGTAAAACACTGAAGTCACATAAAGCGATAAATTGTCAGTGTGGACGTGATTGTCTGATAAGAGGAAAAATGCAACGTGTGAAATGTTCAGTGGTCTATACAGTAATCTTGTGCAATAGTATATAATGCACATGTAGTGTACAAGGACACAGGGTTCAATGAGACTTACAAGAAATGTACAAGTCCAGTGACACTTACAAGAAAGATACGATTTAAGACTTCCTTTGGTCATAAGCTCAGTGACAATGTAGACCGGCTCTCCACGTGTGCAGAGAGCCAACAGCTCAATCAGTTTAGGATGGTGTAGTTTTTTCAGTGCGTGGACCTCCTTCACAAACTCGTCCAGTTTTGTGTCCTCTGCAGGGCAGAAAAAGAGAACAACAGTTTGAAGATGAAAACACAATAAGAATCACCTTTATCCACTGATATTTTTATCAAAAAACATTAGTAAAACATTGACTTTGCATGCATGTAAACCTTTTGTAGGGGACTTCCAAAATAATATTAGGAACTTTAAAAATGTCATAATAAAAAAAAAAAAAAAAAAAAAAAAAAAACATGTCTGTTTTAGTGCTGTCAAATGAGTAATCATGATTAATCACATCCAAAATAAAAGTTTTTGTTGTATTGTTGTAATGTATATGTGAGTACTGTCTATTTATTTTGTATATGTAAATAAACAAACACATGCATTTTTATATTTAAGAAGAATATTATGTAAATATATCACAAATATTTCTATATAATACCGACTGGATGAATATACAGTACTGTGCGAAAGTCTTAGGCCACTAGTATTTTCATCAGCTAAAAAAATGGTTTACAGTCAGTTAAATATCAGATTACATTTCCAAACATTCATTTTGCCATTAATCGTAATAATCCAGTGAGATTTTTGTTGCACAAGGAGTTTGACAACAGCGAGTGCTCTGCACAGAGATCTGATCTCACCATCATCCAGTCTGTCTGGAATGACATGAAGAAACAGAACAAACTCAGACAGACTAAATCCAGAAGAACTGTGACAAAGTCTCCAGGATGTTTCAAGAAACCTACCTGCAAAGCTGCAGCACTGTTAAAAGTTGTAGGCACTTGTGTAAAAATGCTGTAAAATGAGGATGCTGTCATAAACAGATTTTCTTTATCAATTACCTTCTATTAACTAAATGAAATCAACATTTGGTGCGACCATTCTTTGCGTTTACAGCCGCTTTTGCCCTAGGTGCACTTGCGCAAAATTTTTCAGGTAGCTTTGCAGGTAGGTCTCTTGAAGCATCTTGGAGACGTTGCCACAGTTCTTCTGGATTTACTCTGTCTCTGTTTGTTCTGTGTCTTCATGTCATTCCAGGAAGACTGGATGATGATGAGATTAGATCAGTGTGGAGCACTGGCTGTTGTCAGACTCCTTGTGCAAAAAAAAAATCTCACTTGATTATTACAATTAATGGCAAACAGAATGTTTGGAAATGTAAACCGATATTTTTTACTGACACACTACAGCAAAAGATAGAAATAACTTACTTTAAACCATTTTTAGCTGGTGAAAATACTAGTAGCCTAAAACTTTTGCACAGTACTGTAAATGTATACATTATAAATACATGTAAATATTTTGAAAATATGTACCGTATATGTGTATATTTATATATACATAATATATATATATATATATATATACATATATACACAGTATGCACAAATATATTATGTAAACAAAAACTTTTATTTTGGATGTGGTTAATCGCGATGAATTGTTTGACAGCACTAGTCTGTTTTCTAAAAATGTAAATTTTTTAGGACTTCCCTATGTCCTCAATCTGACTTTCAGTCTTTTGTAATATCCCTCCACAAAAGCCAGTTCCTTAACAGCGGTAACCTCCAGGACGTGAGATCATTTGTGGTAGTAAACACAACAGCACAAACATCAGTGTTGAAGACTGATATAATGAATTCTGATGTTTTCTGGCTTGTCTTACTTCAAAACTTCAAAACATTCAATCTTGTGTGATGTCACACCTTGTTTGAGCATCTTGACAGCCACTTTCTGTTTATTTGTGATCCAGACAGCTTCCCAGACTTCCCCAAAATGGCCTTCCCCCAGCTTCTTGAGTAGCTTAAACTCCTCCCTCGGCCGCTCCCATGGCTCCATGTCAAACAACTCCCTCTGCACATGGACACAACAGGTTACACAAGATCTCTTCCAAGAATCTCTCACTTATATCACGTGTTGCTTTAAGCACAGCGTACGGTAAGGATCATAAAACCAGAGAAGCTGGAGAGTGATTATATTTTGTTAACAGCATAAACATGAGGCAGACGAGAAGAAATGAGAGAAGGAATGAAGGCAATTTGCATTTCTAGGAAAGTTTACACAAGTTTGTTTTTGGTGTGTTTAGAAGGGAAAACAGGCTTTGAAATTTCTGAATAGTATAATTTATTATTTAAATAAATTGCACTACATTACATTAATATGTAACTACATGATTAAAATCTAGGACCAGTAACTGATAATCAGAGACTTCATATCTTTTAGACTTCATATCTTTTACACAGTGAAACTGATAGTGAACATGATTTTGACAAAGATGACATGTTACTGGATCTACATCCTTGTTGCTTCTGGAACAACGTTCAACCATCCAGATTTTAGGATTATAGCTTTATGAACATTCTTATTTTTTACAGGTAACAAAGTCCATTTACTGCTCAACTGTAACATATTTAGAGAACAGTTTAGCATGTACATATATTATTAAAGAAAATAAATGGCAGCATCTGATAAGTTCTTATAGCACAAAATTAAAACATTATGAAAATTACTACAGTGCAAGAAGACTATAGTATAGTAGTATACTACACAGTATACTACGTAGTATAGTGTAATAACACTTTTAAAATGTATTTCAGATTTTTACATCAACAATGTAATCATTATTTTATTTATTAAAGCCAAGTATGAATCTCATCAAGTTAGTGTAGTTACAGTGTAACTATTTTTGAAGTCTTATTTTGACATAACAAAATGGTTATATCTTAGTCTGTGAGTTGTTTACTCACTTTTTTAAATTAGTCTGCACGTTAACGCCATTATATTGTTCATTCACACTGATTCGTGAATGCGGATTGATTTATACACTTTTAGTGTTATATTTTGTAATATTTGCATTATTTTATTTTCGTACTTCAATTTTTTTTTTTCTCATGCAATATTTTGAGGAGACACTGCCTCCCTTGCCTCCTCGGAGATTATAGTAATTAATAAATTAAATCATGGAGCAGATCTTACTCCATCTTACCCTACCTGTACTATTTCACTTTGTTTGCATTCTGTTATTTATTAGAAATTTCCATTATATTACAGTTGAGGTCAAAAGTTTACATACACCTTGCAGAATCTGCAAAATGTTAATTACTAATATAAGAGGGATCATACAAAATGCATGTTATTTTTTATTTAGTACTGAACTGAATAAGATATTTCACATAAAAGACATTTACATAAAGTTTACATACACTTGATTCTTAATACTGTGTTGTTACCTGAATGATCCACAGCTGTGCTTTTTTGTTTAGTGATAGTTGTTTATGAGTCCCTTGTTTGTCCTGAACAGTTAAACTGCCTGCTGTTCTTCAGAACAGTCCTTCAGGTACCACAAATTCTTTGGTTTTTCAGCATTATTGTGTATTTGAACCCTTTCCAACAATGACTGTATGATTTTGAGATCCATCTTTTCACACTGAGGACAACTGAGGAACTCATATGCAACTATTACAGAAGCCTCAAACGCTCACTGGTGCTTCAGAAGAAAACAATCAATGCATTTAGAGTCATGGGGGTGAAAAGTTTTTGAATTTGAAGATCAGAGTAAATTTAACTTATTTTTGTGGGAAACATGCAAGTATCTTCAGTAGCTTCTGAAGGACGGTACTAAAAGAAGAAAATAAGTTTTTTTATTCACAATAAGAAAATGTACACATCTTTATTATTTTCAAAAGTTTTCACCCCCCAGCTCTTAATGCATCGTTTTTTCCTTCTGAACATTAGTGAATGTTTGAACCTTCTGTAATAGTTGCATATGAGTCCCTCAGTTGTCCTCAGTGTGAAAAGATGGATCTCAAAATCATTCAAGTAACAACACAGTATTAAAAAGCAAGCGTATTCAACTATTACTTTCTCTTGTGGACTATATGTAAACGTCTTTTATGTGAAATATCTTTTTCAGCTCAGCACTAAATAAAAATAACATGCATTTTGTATGATCCCTCTTATTTTGGTAAGATAATTAAAATTTTGCAGATTCTGCAAGGTGTATGTAAAGACCTAAGCTGTATATTATAATATGTATTATATTATAATTCATCAAAACAAAAACAATAAAGCATGCTGATCCAGGAATATGCATTCTTGGTAAATTCAGTATGAAATGACCAAAAGACCTTTCACTGAAATAGCAATAAAACATAAACAGTAAAACGTAATCAAGTATTCATATCAAGTGCAAAAATCTGAAAGATGATAACATGAAATGCATAAAGTAAAAGGTGCAAAAGGTTGCTGTGCTATCCTTTTAGGAAGCAAGTGAGTGAATGGGCTTGTGTTAGTGTCTCTCAGTGGAGCTGTGTGTCCACACGCTCTGTTTTTCTGCCTTAGTGTCGTCCCTAAAAAAGGAGGAGAGAAGAGCGGACGATCACCACGAGGCCAAGACAGAGCGCAAGAAAAAAAAAATGAAGCAACTCTTGTAACGAATTTCTGTGAAGAGCGGCTGATTAAGACGAAGGGGATTAGAAAGAAAACCGCTGCAGGCCGAATGGTGCCATCGCCTAAGGCCACTTCTCCAAAATTAGACCACTTCTCTATATCGCTAATTGGATCGTAATGCAGAACTGAGACTCATGAAATGGACGCCTATTTATGAAGATTAGTTTCATGAAGACAAAAAGTTAGGTTTAAAATCAAGATGTCACTCTTGGGTGCGTATGTGTGTGTGTTAAATAGTAAGAGTGTCATACTTGCTGTTCACATGGCTGGTCTAGGGGGCATCCCAGACTTCTGGAGTTGTGCTGGTAGTATTTGATGAGCTCATCCAGAGTGCTAAAAGAGACCTTGTCCGATACAAAGTAAGCACCAATCGCTGAGCGATGAATACGGAAATGGAAGACGCTATTTTCACTTCTGGCTGTGAAGGAGAGAAGAAAATTTTCCAATATTAATATTTTTGGAAATTTATTTTTAGGATTTTTTAACCCTTATTTTTTTGTTGAGATCAACTGCTTATTTGGTTCCAGGAGCACCAATTAAAAAAAGAAATATGATAAAAATACATTTCTTAAATTATCTTCAAATTATTTTAAAATAAACCAAGTAAGCAGATATCACTCAATCTGAATTATTTCAGTTTTATAACAAAGTAGATATGCACTTTAAGAAATATGACTGAAAATGGTTTTCTTAACAGTGCCCAAAAAATAATCGTTACATATATTAATATTTTATATCTGAGACCCTTTAATATAAGTAATATAAGATTTTTAGCAGGGGACTTGAATGTTATCAAATTAAGCATGCTGTGTATGATCAATTTGGTAAGATTAGCTAAATTTATTGAATGGCTTTGGGGTTTTCCAGACCTTTAAAAAAATATTATGCGGTTAAAAAAATACCCGCTACTCTCCTGTGGAGACAGAAAAACGCTTAGTCAGTTAGTCAGAAGACCAATATGGTGTAACAAGCTGTGGGTTAGAAAGAGAAAAAGGGAGAGAGAGAGATGCTGGCCTGAAAGGATGGAGGATAAGCCGAGAGTGGATATCTTAGACAGAAAATAATAAGATGGATGATGTGGAGGCTACGTTGTCATGCAGATCAGAGAGAAAATAGGAGATGAGAGAGAGAAGATGAAAATGGAGATGATGTATGAAAGGAAGACAAGGGAATACGGACAGGTAGTACTGAAGGTCTCCAGGCATTCAAATGAAAGGGAGTGTTAGAGAGGGAGACTGTGTCTCAGAGAGAAGAAATAAGGGAACGAACCTGAGATAGTATATTCATCGCTGTGGCTTTCACTGATCCTCACTAGGAAGGAGCCAGTTTTGTTCTGTGAGCTCAGAAGCAGCTTCTCTGCCTTTTGTCTGTTTATATTCCCATAGTACCATCTGTAAAACAGATGCACATAACACAGCTCAGTGAATGAATGAATACTTCATCATAACCTGTCAAGACCATGACCAGATCATATTTTACCTGCAAAATCCAAAGTAAAAAATTCAAAGAATAAAACTCCTGTCTTCAGTGTCACACGATCCTTCAGAAATCATTCTAATATCAGTGTTAAAACTGTTGTGCTGCCTAATATTTTTTGGAACCTGTCAAAATAGAAATCTTTACTATCACTTTTTTGCATTTAACACATCCTTGCTGAATAAAAGTATCAATTTCTTAAAAAAAAAAAAAAAAAACTTTTAAATAGTAGTGCATATTGTAATACAAAATTACAAAAAATTACAAAATTTCTGTTTTGCATAAAATGTAAACTGTTCTTTTTAAATTTCAGTCATCAAAGAATCCTGAAACAAATATCACAGATCCCAAAAAACACCAAGCAGCAAAACTGTTTCCAACATTGATAATAAATCCGCATATTATAATGATTTCTGAAGGATCATGTGACACTAAAGACTGGAGTAATGATGCTGAAAATTCAGCTTTGTGTCACAGGAATAAATTATATTTTAAAATCTCTTAAAACAGAAAACTGTTATTTTAACTTGCAATCACATTTTACAAAATTACAGTTTTTTTCTGCAAATAGATACAGCCTTGATGAGCATAAGAAACTTCTTAAATCTTACTGATCACAAACTTTTGAATGGCAGTAAATAAATAAATAAATGTGTGCGTGTGTGTGTGTATTATAATTTGTGTAAAAAATATTTTATATATATATATATATATATAATTTTCATTGCAGTAATATGTAAAAATGGTCATTTTCAAAGTATATTTACATATATTTATATATACATAAAACCATTAGAAATGTGCATGTGTGATCTGAATCTCTATTTTTCTAAAATATGAATATTTCGATGTTGATAGATAAATGCACACAGCACTGTCTACTGCACGTACAATTCTGAACTAATAGGTTTGAACTATCAGCTAAAATATTAATAATATAATTATTAATAATGTATGTTTAATAATGTAATTAGTCTTTTTTACATTAGAGCAATTGGATTGCATTACTAAGTAGTACAACGCATGGCATTGTAACTATTTACTGACACATTCTTATTGCTTGTCCCATTATGTCAGCTAACAATGTGAGTAATATGAGTACTGTCGTGTAAAATGCTTGAAAATCCTATATCTGCCATTTTTTTCTGATTTCATACCAGTACCTTTTTTTAAAGACAAATATACCAAGATATTTCACATGAAATATGGTATAATAAAAAACGCCTCCAAAAAATTGTGTAGAACCCCAAATTAGCCATACACCAAGTAAATATTAAGCTGATTTGCGTAATATACTCTGCTTTTAGAATCTACTGTTCACTTATTACGATGTTTGAATTAATACTTTTATTCGTTCGTATTTATTTCAGTGCAAGAAAGAAACACCTCATATTTTGCCCACATTAACCACGTTCAGCTTCTCACAGTAAACACTGTGGCGTCATGCAAAGTGTTGCCATGTTAAATATGGGTGCGGCAGGTGCACATGCTTGTTTAGCACAATCCCATGGTGCTTCAGTTTCACTGAAACTCCGGCAGGTGACAGGTGCAGCAGAGGCCGAACACACACTACTCTGACATAACAACCCGTTACCTATCAACACTATTTAGGAGGTCTTTATAGCAAGGACAATTGGCTGACCCCGATACAGCAACCAAACAGAAGTAAATGATAGCGCAAATAAAAGACAACCACGCACAGCCCATTGTTCACATGGACAATGATAAATCCCATTGTGAATTAAATGAGACAGTGCAGGTATATGAACTTTCCTTGGTTGAGCTCACATATAACCAAAACTAGGCACACTGCTACTGTAATTTCAAAATGGTAGCTCAGGTTTTGACCTATTGACCTTATTGTTAAAGTGTGAATTATAAAATGGTTTTCAGGATCGATTAAAAAAAATACATTTTAAGTGTCTGCAAAATAAAAGATACAGTCGTTTGAGGTTTATCTCACGCAATCTTTGGGTCTGCTATTTAATTGACTTCAATAAACACCTAAGGTTTTGGAGATGTTTTAAAGATAATTAAATACATAATAAAACAGACTGAAACCTTATGTTGCTATTTTTGTGTAAGACATACCAATTTTTTGTTTGGACTTAAGGCTTAAGCGTTTATTAGGTGGTTCTGACTCCTCCAAAAACGCCGTATTTACATAACGAAAATCTAAAATGCAACCTTTGTGTTAGTCCAGTATGAAAACAATAAACGTCAATGGAAAGTTTAACCATTGTACAAAAACAAAGGAAAGTATGTACTGTAGACGTCAAGCTATTCATTCATACAGTGTGCACTTGACTATTACAGAGTGATCATGTTCCATAAAATATAATGGATATTCTAATTAAGAATGCATATATCACTAGAATCAAAAGAAGTATTCATCGGGACTTACCTGTGCTTAGCGAATTCATCCTGTACAAGGGCCACATAATTAGCAGGGACCAGTCCGGACTCCAGGGACCCCGTCAGCTTCTTGGCAAATACATAATCTCCCCTCTTTTCTATGACAGACAGTTTGTCCCCTTCTTTCACCGTCAGCTCTTCTTCACTGCGGGCTACAAAGTCGAAGAGAGCCGCGTATAACTGCGGCGGCTTCTTCTTAGGAGCCGGGACCCGGATATCACCTGAAACCGTGCGGATCTCGGCCGGATGAGCGATGTCCGGATAGTGAAATTCGGGCCATATGCAGTCCCATAACCTCTTCAGGCATGGCATACAGCTGCGACAACACTTCTCCATCCCAGCCGTCGCTTTCTACGGACTCCAGGGTAGCCAGAATATTCGGCAGCTGTCCACCAAGCGAAACGGTTGAAATTGAAAACAAAAGAGGTGTGTGGGTCCCTCACCGATGGTGACCGACCGTCCGTAGCGATTCTGTACCGGGATCCCCTTTGTTGAGCTAACGCGCTGGCCGCGATCATAGCGGAGGATCAGGTGAAACCGGTTCTCTTTCGGGATGGATCACAGAGGTATGCGGAAAAGACATGTTGGATAGTTCAAAGAGACATTAAGACGAGGAGAGGATGCTGTGGTTAAAGTACCTTGAAGAACATCCTCTTTTCATCTAAATCTAGCCTCTACTCGTCCATGACGTCCCTCTTCTCTCCTAATGACCGGTGCAGTGCGCCGCAGCATTTGGTGCCTCTATCCGCTCCGGAGCAAAACGCTTCGCAGTGTGTAAACTTGGCTGCGACCGAGCCGTTTCTCCTGTAGTGCGATCATCTGTTCACTAGGCAAGCGCACACTTGGAGCTGGAAACCATTATCGGGTTATTTTTAGATTCGTCTCTAATAAAAATAAAATCGTCTCCGCAGATATTTGCATTTATTAAAATCGACGCGTATTAATGCGTAATCACATTAATAAGCAGTTGGGAAATAATGCTACTCTGTTAGTTTTAAACACATATGCACACGTTTATTTATTATATACGACGGGGACTTCCAGTTCACAAGTAGCCCTATTATTTTAATTTAATGTGGTAATTAGTCACTAACCCTGTGGTGTACCGCATATATCGTGTCGTCATACGTTCCTGTTTGCATTACAAACCATCGACTGATAACCATTAAACACTTAAAAATGCTATCCTGTCGTGTTTTGGAACATATTCCATTAGGATTTAATGGTTTTAACAAGCCACCACAAGAAGGCAATTACCAACAGAGACCAATAGGCACCATTACAGTTTCCATTAAAACCAGTACAATTCCCATTATAACCAGTAAAACCATTACACATTCTGTGATGGTTTCTATTGTTTTGAGTTTTTTTTGTTTGTTTGTTTTTTAAGCAGGGAGGTTTCTGTCATTTAGAAAACATAGTTGGCTATAGCTAAATCACTGAGTAAATATATTTTGCCGTCACTTAAATGCAAAGGAGGAGATTCTAGAATAGACATCTGTTCTAAAAACGTTAATGTGACAGGAAAGCAGCTCGACTGGCACAAAAAAGTCTTTATTTACGCGAATATCCAACGTTTCAGCAAGTGTACGAGTAAATGTTTCCCGCGTCCGTGATTGCTGTGTAAATATAGTCAGATCGAATCTTATCTGAGTGTCATTAAAATGTCTTTTTAAAGTAAACACACTGTAAAATTTACACCTAAATGCGACTTCTATGCGCACAGTTCAAGTCAAATGTTTACATACACCTTGCAGAAAATAGCAAAATGTTATTTTACCAAAATAAGAGGGAACATACAAAATGTATGTTGTTTTTGTATTTAATATTGACCTGAGTAAGATATTTAACATAAAAGACCTTTACATATAGTCCACAAGAGAAAATAATAGTTGGATTTATGAAAATGACCCCGTTCAAAAGTTTACATACGCTTGATTCTTAATACTGTGTTGTTACCTGAATGATCCACAGCTGTTTTTTGTTTAGTAATTGTTGTTCATGAGTCCCTTGTTTATTCTTTGAATTTATACGCTTTCCAACAATGACTGTATGATTTTGAGATCCGTCCTTTCACACTGAGGACAACTGAGGGACTCTTAATACATTGTTTTTTCCTTCTGGAGCTTTGGTGAGCGTTTGAACCTTCTGTGAAAGTTGAATATGAGTCCCTCAGTTGTCTTTTGTATGATTTTGAGACCACTGATTCACACTGTCATTGTTGGAAAGGGTTCAAATACACAGAAATGCTGAAAAACCAAAGAATTTGTGGGACCTGAAGGATTTTTCTGAAGAACTGCAGCAGTTTAACTGTTCAGGACAAACGAGGGACTCATGAACAACTATCACTAAACAAAAAAGCACAGCTGTGGATTATTCAGGTAACAACACAGCATTAAGAATCAAGTGTAAACTTTTTGAACTTTTCAACTATTATTTTCTCTTGTGGACTGTATGTAAATGTCTTTTATGTGAAATATCTTATTCAGGTCAGAACTAAATAAAAAATAACGAACTTTGTAAGATCCCTCTTATTTTGGTAAAATAATTAACTAATTATTAAATAAAATAATTGTGCAAATTCTGCAAGTTTTATGTAAACTTTTGACTTCAACTGTATATAACTGCTTTAAAACTGTGGGATGTGTTATATTGCAAGGTAAATATTATCTTTCATAATATGCCAGTGCTTAATCCTATCGCTGGATTTCTGAACCAGAGGCCTGTGGCCACACAAGCATTAAAGTAAGCTATAAAATGACGTACACTGTAAAAAACAATTTAAGTCAACTTAAAATAATTTGTAACCTGGCTGCCTTAACATTTTAAATTCAGTCAACTCAAAAAAAGTTTATGCAACTTGAAATGTTAAATTATACTAACTGACAATTTAGATATTTGAGTTGAATCAACTTAAAATTTTAAGGCAGCTGGGTTACTTATCCAACTGTTAAGTTTAGCAAACACAAATATCTAAGTTGTTACTTAGTACAGCTTAACATTTCAGGTTGAATAAACTTATTTTAGTTGACTGAACTTAAAATTTTAAGGCAGCAGGGTAACTAATTATTTTAAGCTGACTCAACAAATTGTTTTTTTATTTTTTACAGTGTAAATGATTTAAAATAATGTACAAAACAACTTAAATACTAAAAATCAAGATGCCCAAATAAACTGACATCTAAGCACTAGAAGAAAAAGCTTTGCATTGGAATATTGTCATGGGCAATGGGGGATCAAAGAGGTTGAGAACTACTGATTAAGTTCTTTTATGAAGCCGTTTTCATCAGGAGGACCAATGTAAGCGGTTTCAGGTTTTACTTAGTTAGCAAAACCCGACCCACACGAGCACAGGCAAATACATTAATGCTGATTCAAAATATTTTTTCCTCAGGAGGAAGAAAAGAAATACAGCTGCCGGGTTTGATATATAGCACACGGTTTTATTAGTATATTTAGCTTTGTGACGTACAGCTTGGGAGAAAAAAAAAAAGTCACAATGTTAGTGACATTTTAGCAGTGACATCCCACTGGAGAAAGCTTCATGTCAAATCATTGGTTTTCATTAATGAAAGTGATATGTTAGGAGCCGCCCATGCTGTTTGCATTAAACAACAAAAATGGATTTTTTTCATTTTCATTTTCATTCAATCTTTCAGTTTCTTCACATATGTATGTATCAACACTTTTCTAAAGAATTAAAATATTTAGCCACATGTACTGAAAAAGTATTCACTGTTATATATATAACACAATAAATATAAAAAAAATTTCTTTCGTATATATTATGGTATTAAAGTGGGAAATGGGTTGCCGACAGGACTTCTTTTTTTTATTTTTTACTATAAAACAGCAATCATTTACCTGAGGTTTTCACTCTGCTGTTCTTGTACTCTAATACTTGATGTGCACCCGACGAAGGGTGTAATAATGGCTTTTAATCATTAAGGAACAGACGGCCATGTTATCCCTAACGGATTCATTTACAACAAGACTTCTTTATTTTGCTTATCTGGGGTTAGTGATGGGGGGTCTAACAGACAAAACACCATCTTGTACTGTAAATGCACGGAAAAATGCTGCAAGTCCCATTTCCCTTCACAATAAAGGAATTCAATTAAGCAGTGCCTGAAAACAAGAAGGGAAAGCGTTTGAATTCAAAAAATGAGAACAACAAAGAAAGAGAATCTCAAAAATCTGTACATGTAAACATCACACTTCCACTGAGTCCAAAATGAGAAGGAAAGAGACAGTTTCACATTGGTATTAGGTACATATCAAAACCAGAGCCGGCGTCGGCAGCTCTTAAAACAGGAGAAAAATCAAGAGAAAACCGAGACGGGATGGTACAGATCCGAAGCACCAACAAATCATAAAAGAGACTAAAACGGGGAACCACACAAACTTGAATGCAGCTGTACACCACCGTGGTAGAAAAATAAAAGTCAAGTTGTTTTTTTTATCTTTCATTTCTTTTTTTTGTCTCAGAACTTTACATCTGATCAAACCAGAGCTTTTTTTTAACTTGTGTAGTTTAGCAGCAACCATAACCAGCGTCACACCTGAATGCAAAGCCTGAACCCGTATCAGACCGTTTGTTTGTGTGTTTGTGTTTGACAGGTGGCCTTAGTATAATAATCACAGTAGATTGCGGTGCTGATTGAACAAAAAAGACACCTTGAAGGGGCTCCGAGGTACTGACAGCAAATACAGAGAAGCTGAAGAGGTTTCTAATACAATAAAGGGACATATATATATATATATGACAATCAGTTCAGTTAAGCCCCTTTAAAGGCACGGCGCAGTAACTAATCAGAAAACCAAACATGTTTCCCAAACATCTCGGTCGTACAGTACAGAGATAACAGTTCTTTGGGGTTTGTGGGAATCAGGCGTCAGGCTTTGGACGTAACTAACTCTTTAAAGCCTGTGCGGCGCAAGATTGATTTTGCCCTCGGTGTGCGTCTATGTGCAATCCGATGTGACTGTGGTTTGGCTGGCTGCTTGGCATGTTGACATCCTAGTTTGGAATGTTATAGGCATACAGGACGAACGTCACATGTGATGTCGGTACAAAACGGTTCTGAAAAGACCACTTGCGATACAAAAAGAATTACAAAATAATAGTAATCGAGATAATTATAATAAAAATAGGAATCGGATAAAAAGGTTTTCGACAGCGGGCCACAAGGAGTCCTCAGCGGCTGGCGTGAGAACTCGGATCTGAGAGTGAGAGATGCTCTGATTATGGCTAAAATTACCCCTCTCACTCTCCCGGGAACACACGGCGCTGTACGACGGCACACGGAACACAGAGCATGGAAACAAAACTGTGAACTAGTTACACCTTTTTCAAGATTGTCGTTTGCCTCGTTTTACAGTTTGTTTTTCAGTAGCTGTCCTTGAGCGAACTGGAGAGAAGAAACAACTTGTGAGCAGATGAATGCGTCGCTTTTTTCGGCTTTTTTCCACAGGGATGCGGTTAGCGGTTCCATCTCCATCGTACGGTTTTAGGAATCCACAGAAGAGCTCAGTAGCGCGTGAGGGTGGAGTAATAATCAGCAGCGTTTGACGGCAGTGGGACCCATATTTCAGACCTCAACGAGAGAAAGACAGATGACCGAGACAGCAGCTGAAATGCTCTATTATCTGACCTCTCAACATCTGTGTCTACTGGGGAAAAGAAAAGACAGAAACAGCAACAGAGAAAAGTAGGAGAGAGGACGTTTGTTTCAAAAATGTTTTTGCTCTAAATTAAAAAGCTTGAATATGCAGGTCAAATGTCTTTGTCAGAAACATGTCTAGGGTAAATTTTATTCCAAAAATCTAAAGAGTAAAATCAGAAATTGTATTTTGTGAAAGTGAAAACGACAGTTTTTTTCACTAAACATTTTGGCGTGATTTAATTAAGCATATTAATATCAATTCTTATTACCGTAATGAAAAAAAGAAAGGAAAAAAATTCAATATATATATATAATTTATTCTGGTATACAGAAATTATAAAAATTTAAATTTCTTTGTGATATTTGTACTTCCTTTTAATTGGTCTTTTTTAAATTCTCTACAGTATTTTTACTGTAATTCTGTATTGTAATATAGAAAATATTGTTTATAATTAAATTATAAATGATAGAATTTCTAATAATTAATTACAAAAAACTAAATTAAAAAAAAAAAAAAAGTTAAATTAATGAAAATAATGTTTATGACTGAAATGATAAATGACAGAATTTTTAATGAGCTTAATGATTTTTGTAATGTTCCAACTGCCCCAAAAAAACAAAAACAAAACAAAAAAATTAAATGAATGAAAATAATGTTTATAACTGAAATTACAAATGACAGAATTTCTAACGAGCTTAACGATTTTTTTATAATGTTCCAATTACAAAAAAACTAAACAAAAAAGTTACATTAATAAAAAATAATGTTTATAATAGAAATTATAAATGACAGAATTTCTAACGAACTGAATGATTTTTGTAACGTTCCAATTACAAAAAATATATATATATATATATATATATATATATATATATAAATAAAAATGTTTATAATTAAAATTATAAATGACAACATTTCTAATGAACTTAATGATTTTTATAATGTTCCAATGTTTACAAAAATTACAAAAAAAGTTTAATTAATGAAAATGTAACTGAACTAAATTTCTAATGAACTTAATGATTTTTGTAATTTTTACAAATTACATTAATAAAAATAAGGTTTATTATTTATATTATAAATGACAGAATTTTTAATGAACTTAATGATTTTTATAATGTTCCAATTACCAAAAAAATTTTTTTTGACAAATGTGCTTAATTAAAATAATAATCACAAAGCAAAAATCTTAATGGTTCTAAGCAGAATTCACTTTCTTCATGCAAAATACAATTTCCTATTTTATTTATTTTGGGCAAAACTAATATTTGAAATATTTTTCAACATATAATATTTAAATATTCATGTATCTCCCCTAATTTCCTTATTTAGTTCTCTCCTGAAATAAAGCAAAAGAAATAGCAAAGACGGTCAGAGGTGAGAGGTCAATCAGAGCAACGTTAGACAATTTTGCATATGTTTTCACGTCTATAGCAACATTCTAATCGACAACTCAACATTGAAATTGGAGGCTGGACTGTGAAGGCCTACACCATAAATATAATACATCAACAAATCATTCCTTCTATATGTCTGCTGTTGTGTTTTGAGCAGGCGTGTCAAAATTGCACACAAATATGTTTTACGAGGGCAGTGTAGTCTGTGGTCACACTCGCTCATCATCATGGCTTTCAATCATAAGTAGGTCCCGGTCATGTGATTATGTATGTAATGATTCTGAAGGCTCCTCAGCGGGGGATCACGGTCGCCCTCTCTCTGTATTAGTCTGTCTCCTTTAGGGCCAGAAATGCGTTTGATTATCTTCTGCATTGCGATATTCTTTCTCCATCCCCCACTAGCAGTGCAAAACAGAGCCGCCGAGCTCCTCAATCACAGATTAGCACTGCCTCTGTGTGCAAATGGAGCAAATTACAGTGACATTACTGTCAGTTAGTCCCTAAACAAATCTACCTCGCTAACTACACATTTTTAAACCTCTCCTGGTAAATATTCAGTTCACTAAAGACCCTTTAATTGCGTCTGTTCGCGTCGTACGCGTGTTCGTGTATGTGCGCGCCAAGCTCTTGTGCCAAAGACGATTTGATCCCAGTTGATCTCGAGATTTAAGCACACACCGCGCTTTTAGAACAAATCAAACAAAAGCAAACACAAGCAGCCCTCAGTATTAAATCAAACACTCTCGACCAGAATGCAAAACGGCAGTTTCTTTTGGATTTGGCTTCCGTTTTGGTCTTTTTTTTGCCTTGTGTGTTTGCTTGTTTTTGTTTGTTTTTTTCGCCTTGAGGTGCTCTGGTTGTGTTTGGGAGGCTTGAGGTTTCAGGTCTGTGGCGTTACGTTGGAGTCCATAGCAGCAGAGTGGATTAATGGCCATTAAGAAAAGTCAACAGATAAAAGACTAACAAGCTTCCATTCCAGATCCTTCCTCTCCATCTCCGTCCAAAGCAGAATAATATGGTGGAGGAGGAGAGAGGACGTACACGTGGAAGGACACATAGAGAAGTGGAGAACGGAGGGTGACCCGTACAGAGGAAACATTAAGAGTTGGCATCTGTGAGGCCGAAGCGAAAGGTCCATTCCCAAAACAAGTCCGGCGTGTTTTTGCGATCAATACCTTGAAACGGATCGGAATATATACAACACATTTGGAGGAGGTGGAAAAGAAAATCCGCACTTCAATTACAGAAACAAATTCCCTCCCACTCTCTGCCTTCGATGCCCAAATCAGTGGACTGTGAAGTCGAGGACGGACAGGTGATAATTTTCTTCTCCTACACACTGAGAGGGGAACGCTGGGAGAGAGAGAGAGAGAGCGGGACAGACAGGCTGAGGTATTTCCAGGTGAGCTTCCACCACCTGCGTATCTATATGCATAAATTAATGATTCAGAGGTCAGAACGAATGGAAAAGTGCTTCAGGACACAGCGAGTGCTTATTTACAGCAAATACAAAGGTCTCTTAGTTTTCTTCTTGCTCTTTTTATCTTCTCTCTTTCCATTACGCCTCTAAATCAAAAGTGTCTTCATTTAGTTAGTGCCGTCTGGAGGATCGGCGTGCCGTAATTCCTCCTTTGAAGTCGCTAAAAACAAAGAAAATCAGAAATCGATGGCTCTCAGCGGGGAAACGAATGGCGCTTAAGCAGAGGGAGGCCGTGGAGAAGGCATGAAATGCAGGAGGACGCATCGAAACCGTCCGCTTCAGTGCTGCAGTGTCCTTCAGAGACTCATCTCCACATTCGTCCTCTTCATCTTGCGGCCGTTCTCGAAGTGATATGAAAGCAAAAGCTTGATGAAGCTGTTTTCTCTCTCTTCTAACATCTTTAAGAGCTAGATGGTTTTCCGTGGTGACTGGAAAACCGATGAGAATGATGATGATGATCATGTGAGGGACACAGTCAGTGTGTAGTCAGAGAGAGTGTTGAAATCGGTTCAGTTCTGTTGTAGTATTAGGTTCTCCAGCTCATCTGCCGACCGTAGCAGGAAGGCCGCAGATTCGCGGTATCCCGCGATCAGCTGACGCACTGCCGCCACTTCTGTATGGCTAAGCTGAGCCGAGGCTCCGCCTCCTCCTCCGTTCCTGCCGAGACTACTGGAGCTTGACGAGGATGAATTTGAGGCCAGAGACTTCATACTGAGATCAGTAGGACCTGAATGGAGAGAATAAAAATATAATTACTATTAGTCAACTAACCGCTTGTCGACGAGAAGAGACTTGGTTGACTAAAATTTTATTAGTTGCTTAGTTGCAGAAAAAAATTCTGTGACGGACAGATCGTTAACGGCTGGTCTATGTGGTAATCGGGCAGGACATCCAAATGCTCACCTATCATTCACTGACCTCAAATATGGCTTTTTATCTGAAAGATGTTTGTGGTAGCAACTTTACATGGCTGCTCAATCTAATTTAAACTAGAAAAATGTGCATTATTGAAGTGTCTGTGTGGAGTGTGGAAGCTGAACAGTAGCGCGCTTACTGCATGACAGATGGAGGCAGCGCTGTGGTCACTTGCTCTTAAAATACTCAGTCATTTTTGCTCATACAGATAAGAGTAATACATCTTTCGAATCTGTAAAGACTTTACGTTTTTTTTTTGTGTGCACTCACAATAACAACGAAACGTTGCGCTTTTGTAAAACAATTAAACCAAACCAACCAAACTTGAGCGCAAAACTTTGAAACTCTGTGTATACTTGTCTTACAGACATAAAAAATATAGAGAGCGAAATGTCTACTTTCAAATGAAAAAATTAAAATAGAAAACAAATATTCTCAGATTATGTAATCTGTATGAAACGTGCATACAGGTGGATCACTACTGCAGAGATGACGAGACAAAGTGGCTGACCTTATCTCTTAACCCGAAAACAAAGAAAGCACTAGTTTATCAATAAATTATGAAAAAGTTAATGCAGTCTCCTTGCTGTTATTACATCTGCCAGTGTACTGTGGCAAGCTTTTTTTGCGTGACCTTCCTGAAAATTCTCCTCAGGATTCACAAATGCTTTGTAAACATCAGATTTGATAGTTAAACGTATATGTTAATAAATTACAATAATTTGTAAATAGGGTGCGTGTACACGCCCATTTCACAATTAGCATAATCTCCACCAATGAATAACAACTATGTACATTTTAAAATTCATTTGTTTGTGATTTACTATATTAAAAAGTTTTCTGTATATGAAATGAGTCCAAAATAATTAAATAAAATTGAATTGTAAAATCTTTATGAATACCCAGACCCAGTAGATCTGTCAAAAACCTAGTTAGCTGTCTACTTTACATTATTTTACTGTACTTAATTAAATGGAACAAATAAACGATTTCTTACCAAGAGTTGCTGAACAGTGAATCAAAGCCTGCAATCTGTGATCGTGTGCAGTTGCTGACGATCGTGAAAACGTGCAGTTTTTTGTGCGCGCTGTTTTACCGGTTTCACTTTCGCTTTCGAAATCTATCACGTTTAGCAAGGAGGGGAGAGGATGGACAGGGGGGCACTGCCCGCGAATGCAAACGCAAAGTAATCAGTTTAACAGGTTTACATGGCAGAATTTTTATTTTGTTCGGTTTATCCTACCCCTCTCAAACAGATTACAATTTCATTTGGTTTGAGCATTTTATTCTGATTGAGGCGTTTATATGGAGCATTTTCATTCAGATTGGACTTTTAAACCGATTACAATGCTCCATGTAAACGCACCTATTGTAAGGTAACTTTGCTTGTATCCTGTATTCTTTCACAGCTAAGGCAATTGTGTGAGTAAGCATCAAGTTCAAACTTCAGTTAGGATGCTGCCAGCTTCTTCTCTCACCGTTGGTCTGGGCGGTAGCTGTTGTCAGTGACACGGGGTGTTGCATGGTTGCACACAGTCCGCCATAACCACGGTAGCTATAGTTGAGGCCTCCATTGATGTATAGCTGGTCCTGGGAGTAGGCTGAGGCAGCAAGGGAGTACGCAGAGTGGGTCAGTGAGACTGGCTCACGAGAGACTGCCTTATCCAGAGATAACGGCTCATCCTGAGAGAGAAAGAGATTAATACATCAGGCTGCCTTGGATTTAAAATAAACAGAGACAAAATGACACACCAAGACATACATCATATAGATATATATATATATATATATATATATACACACACACACACATATATATATATATATATATATATATATATAAGAAAGAAGGCAGCCATTGTGATTTCGAGAGAATCCCCCATTTATATGCAGATGTCACTCCTGAAACTTGAAGCCACATTGGTCCTCTTAGCAGCATCAAAAACAACTTCTATTCAAATTCGAAATGGACTATATACAGACAAGAAAGTGCACAAAGAAAGCTCGCTTAATCACTTAAAAAGCCCTCACTCATTTCAGTTTATTACAATCTCAAAAAATTCTGCTTTAATCAGCGACTATCTTTACACAGAACAATTAATCTCTTATTTACATTGCGTCTACACTTTGCTATAATGGATTCACGAGTTTCCAGAACGCAGGACTGAATTTGGCTAGTGGATTCTGACACACAAAACGCCTCTGACTGGCCATTGCGTTCCAGAAATCAACAGATATGTCTGTCATTGGCTACAATGTTCAACACTTAAGGGTCCCATCTACAGGTCACGACCCAGGGTTTGAAAAAAACTGACTTATTCCATGCTACTTACGTGTGCCTGGTAGACATCCATGCGCATTCTTTTGGCAGCTTTGCGTGATTCACTCTCACAGGCGGCTGCTAGAATGTTCTCAGCCATGGCTGAGGTCAGGTGGGGTGGTGTGGGTCTAGTCTGCTAATACACACACAGTACATTTAATATATTAACTATTATGGACTCATTTTATGGGTCATGGTGAAAGAACACTTCATTTCTCAGAATCTTGTTTTATATGCAAAATGTTGTACACTAGCATTACATTTTTTATGCTTTTGAAAGAAGTCTCTTATGCTCACTAAGGCTCCATTTATTCAGTTTCAAAATGCATTTTATTCCTATGATGCAAAGCTGAATTTTCAACATCATTACTCCAGTCTTCAGTGTCACATGATCCTTCAGAAATCATTCTAATATTCTGATTTCGTGTTTAAGAAACATTTTATTATCAGTGTTAAAAGCAGCAGTGTTGTGGTGCTTAATATTTTTGTGCAAACTGATAATTTTTTTTAGGCTATTTCAACAAAGTGAAAGTTAAAATTGACACAGAAATGTTTTGTAAAATTATAAATTTCTTTACTGTCACTGTCAATCAATTTATTATTTCTAAATAAATTAGAATATTAAAAAAGAAATGTATATTTTATAAAAGTTATCTGAAAACAATTGTGGACATTTTGTCTTGTATAGAAGTATTTAAATCTGTGCTAATAGTTTTGACAGTTTTGAACTTAATCTACAGAAATGTGTCTAATATGAAAGATATAAATAAACAAATTTACAAAAAGAATCTAAATTATGTCATTATTTCTGCTTTTTAGCAAAACTTGTTTTGGACAAATTACATTCCTTTCTCTGAATTCCCGTTTTACAATGTAATTTACACTTACAGTCATTCAAATGAATTAAAATCACAACTCATGAATATTAATTTAATTTCAATGTAATTTTTGCCTGTGTTAGCTTCATCACTAAACAAATCTGTATTTCTCAGTATCTGTACTATGTTGACCACCAGGGGGCAATATAAGTCACCTAACCATTACAAATGTGTCAGCATGTACCTCCATGCCGTTCTTCTTCATGCGACGACAGGATTTGAGGTAGGTACGGATGCGTTTGCGAGCACGTTCCTGAAACTCTGGGAACTGACGGCTGCAGGATTCAATAATGGCCTGGATCTTCTCTTTAGGCTGTTTAGAGATTGGCACCATACGGTCCAGGTTCTCATCCACAAAAAGACGTACAAACATCTAGAAAAAGAGAGAGAAATTAATTACCTCGACTAAGCATAAAACATGCTCATAAAACATGCATTGAGGAATTCTAGTTTGACTTACAGCTGAAAAGCCATCCAAGAGCACATGATTTACAGCTCTTTTTATGGAGTAGAAATCATGAGTTGAATGCTCTTATACTCACATTAAAAGCCTTCAACCTCTCTGGATCCACTCCTTCTACATCATTGATCTTATCGCTATCGTCGTGGTCATCGTGGTCATCGTCATCATCGTCAGCCGTCTGAGACCGACCAACAGTCAGATCTTCAGGGCACATCTCAATCTTTATTGAATCATAGCTGCCTGAACTGTATTGAGGAGACTGCAGAAACACACAAAGAAACCAAGGTAAGCCTTCTGTCTGCAAGAGCGTATTGACGATCAGAAAAGACTTTCAAAGGAGGACACGGACTAAAAGATGTATCAAAAAGATGATGTCTACCAATAAGGCCATTCATGGCCACCGTTGGCGCTTCGGCTGATGAAAACCACGTCTTCAAGGTCTAACAGTGTTATTCAGACATTCTCAGTACAGAAACTCTTGGGCTGCATTTGAGATTGTGAATCCATTCGTATGAAAGATAGTTTTGCGCTCCTCTTTTCACAAAGACAATGCAATTAAAAAGGAGACGGGAAGCAACAGCGGCTGACCATGGAGAAGAGGAATGAAATGAAAGTTTCTATTCATCTGGGAGCCTTGCTCGGCATATTGTTCAAACCTCTCTGCAACTATCTGAATGAAAAACTCTCCTGTGCCACGCTAGCTAACTAAATGAATGAGGTTTGATTGAGCGCATCTTAGACTGTGGGTTCAGCTCGCATTGTACGCTCAAAACAAATGCATCTGTTGTGTACAAGGGTGAAGGAGAAGTCTACAGGCAGTACCTGTAGCAAGTTCATTAGATTAGCAAATAAGAATGTTTAAAAGCCAGGTACTTGATATTAAAAAACTCGACTATTGAAATTTTGGTATTGTGACAACTAATTAGCATTCAGTGTTTTTATGATTCTAAATGAATACATGTACCTTGTTATTATAGTCCCTGATGTCTCGGTCAAGGCGTAGCTCTGAGGATTTAGGGTATTTTCTGCGCAGCTCCTCTGCGTGCTCAGGGTTAAAGGTCGCCAGCATGGCGGCAGCACTAGGCAGGGCCTGACTCAGTCTGTCGGTGAGGTTGACTGGTTGCTGGTCCTCTGAGGATGAAGACGAGGAAGTCGTGCTGAAGTCGAGTGGTGCCGCGGTACCGTTTCCGTTGCCGTTGCCGTTAACCTCAGCATACGAGCCTGATCCGGGTCCCGTCCCCGTACTTTCACTCACACCGGCCGCACCAACTGAGGGAGGAGTCAGTGTGCGAATCCCATTGCCACTCCCACTTTCAGAAGATGAATCATCTGAAAACACATGGCGAAAATTTAGTATTGTTCCAACAGCATACAGTTTGATTATTCTTAAAGGTGCAGCATGTAATTTCTGCATCTTTAGTAAGGGATAGTTAACTTAAAAATGAAAATTACCCCATGATTTACTCACCCTCAAGCCATCCTAGGTGTGTATGACTTTCTTCTATCAAACGAATACAATCAATCAGAGTTATATTAAAAAATGTCCTGGCTCTTCCAAGCATTATAATGGGAGTAAATGGGTGTTGAGATTCAACAAAGTGCATCTGTCCATCATAAAAATTACTTCACACAACTCCAAGAGATTAATAAAGGCCTTCTAAAGTGATTTGATGTGTTTGTGTATGAAAGATATCCATATTTAAAATTATATAAACTGTAATCTCTAGCTTCCGCTAACTGTTGTACATGCGTCCACAATAGAGTGACATTCCAGCGGATGATGTAAGATGTAGGTGTAGCGTAAACTCCGGTAAGATTATGCCAGTCTCGCGAGAACCAAGTTTTATTTACAGGAAAGGAAAACCAGCCTCCTCTTGACTTGTATTGAAATCCTCATTTTGTACTTCTAATTTGCAACTGGTGTTTTGTTCTGCTCTCTCCACTGTGTTTCTGCATTTGTCAATTCTTACTGGAGCTTATGCTACACCTACGTCAACCGCTGGAATGATTTAATTCACTACAGAAGGCCTTTATTAACCTCCCGGAGCCGTGTGGAGTATTTTTATGATGGACGGACGCACTTTATTGGACTTAAAAATCTCAACACCCATTCACTGCCATTATAAAGCTTGAAAGGGCCAGGACATGTTTTGATAAAACTCCAATTGTATTCGTCTGAAAAAAAAAGTCATATATAGTATATATAAAGGATAGCTTGAGGGTGAGTGAATCATGGGGTAATTTAAATTTTTGGGTGAACTATTCCATAGCACCAAAACAAAATGACAATTTCCCAAACATTCACCCATTTTTGGTAAGAAAGCTGGCAGTTATGACCAAAAAGTTAGTTGAGCTGCTATATGTTTTGGTCCTCAATCAAACAAAACAATGTTGAAAGTGCCACAGAGCAACAGGGCTTAGGAAAATGGACCAATGAATAGTTTATTTATAGTAATACTGGGATAGAAGAAAGTATTGTACACTGCTCAACCTGAAGGATACTTTTGACTGCGTCTGCAAATGTGAAGCCTATTTGTTGCTGTTTTAGAAGATGACTCTTTTGAAACACATTACGTTGCCCACTGTCAAGACTTCTTCCTGTCAGGCTAACAATGTTAGCATGCTAATTTGCTACACTGGAAGCATTCACAGCATTTACGAGTGACAGTCGGCCTGCAACTACATCCTCTACAAAGTCCATTCTACCAGATGGTGTTCAGTACTGTCCAGTTTGAAAAATCCTTCAAGCCCCACATATTCTTTGTTTTTTTTTTTCAGCATTTTAGTGTATTTGAACCCTTTCCAACAATGACTGTATAATGGGGGGAGGGTGAAAACTTTTGGAATTTGATGATCAGGGTAATTTTAACTTATAAAATAATAATAATAAGAAAAAAAAAGAAAAATGTACACATCTCCATTCTGTTCAAAAGTTTTCACCCTCCGACTCTTAATGCATTGTTTTTTCCTTCTGAAGCATCAGTGAGTGGTTGAATCTTCTGTAATAGTGGCATATAAGTTCCTCATTTGTCCACAGTGTGAAAAGATGGATTTCAAAATCCTTCAAGACCTGAAGGATTTTTCTGAAGAACAGCAGTTTAACTGTTCAGGACAAACAAGGGACTCATGAACAACTATCACTAAACAACAAAAAAAAACAAAAAAAACACAGCTGTGGATCATTCAGGTAACAACAAAGTATTAAAAATCAAGCGCATGTAAACTTTTGAATGGGGTCATTTTTATAAATTCAGTTATTATTTTCTCTTGTGGATTATATGTAAACATCTTTTATATGAAATGTCTTATTCAGGTAAGTACTAAGTAAACAATAACATGCATTTTGTATGATCCCTCTTATTTTGGTAAAATAACATTTTTCAGATTCTGAAAGGTGTATGTAAATTTTTGACCTCAACAATTTAAACAATTTTCATTTAGAAATTACTAGTAAACTTTGAGAATACATACAAAGAAATGGCAAGTAAAATGTTGAAGTGGAACAACTAAAATAGTATTTTGTTGTATTTTTGTTGTAGAGCATTTGAGCATTTTGGGATTGTCTTTTCTGTGAAGGTTATGATGCTACCTTACAATTTGATGTGGCATTGTTGCGTCAACATCAACTAAACATTCAACCTCAACTGTATATAAATATAAGCTATAATACATTTATAGCTATTTACAAGTAAGTAATAAAAAAACAAGATTACCAGAGCAAAAAATAATCTTGGACATACCTCAGCAAACTAATACAGCAAATCTAAATAAAAAGAACTGTGAAAATAAAACGTACAGTTGTAATGACTACACAAAGCTATAGGGGGAAACAACAGCGAGGGCAGAATTGGGGTCAGCGTACAGTGCCAGCAGGAAAAACAGAGACAGAGGGAAGAAAAAGAAAAGAGGACAGGATGGATTGGATGTAGAGGAGAGGGCACAGGCTGGTTGGAGAAGGAGGGATGGAGATTGGATGAAAAAAGGGAGGGGGTGATGCGGAGTGAGTTAGGGGACGAGGGCAGCGGGAAGCAGGTCAGAGTCAGGGGCACTGAACATCGATGGAGGAAGGGAGAGAAGGATGGGGGGATGGTGAAATTATCAGTGCAGGACACTGGATGAGAGGATGTGAGAGGGAAGAAGATAAAAGAAAGCTGGGTGTTACCGAAAGGGAGAGGGGCAGAAAGAAAGAGGGATGGAAGAATAAGCCAGAGAGTGGGAGAGAGGCAGAAAAAGAGACATCGAATGTGGGAGCGTGGCAGAGACAGCCGCATATTTATTGGAGTATAAAGAGTATTCATGCAGGGAGAGGAAGGCCGGACTAATGCCTGCCAGCTCTGCTAAAAAGCTCTAAAGCGTACGCACACACACTCTCACAGTTTTTCTTGCCATTCCCTCCTTCACTGGTCTTTCAGGAAAGGTGTTTGAATGACAGATGAGAGAGCTCCCAGTGTAATGTCCATAAAATGTGTGAGCGTGCACGCGGGCGCTGCTGTGGATGTGTCTCTTATGCGCCGTGATGTGTTGAATACACTATTTGCTTGCCTCTGCTCAGGAAACGGCTACAGCAGTCAGGCTTTTGAAGTGCAGATACTGGGCCGAAGCTGTGCAGTGTTTCTCTCGGTTATGTTTCGACCAGCTTGCAAATGGTTGGCTGGTTACACTGGCACTTAGGTACAATCTTCCTGACGTGTGCACAGAGGCTCCAACATTCATTTTTTTCACGCTTGTCAATGGCGAGAGAATTAAGATATTTTAATAAATAATTTCTTCGAAATTAATGAACAAACTTCTTCCTCGGCTGGGATGGTTTAGAGCCCCTTGAAGCCGCATTTAAACATTTTAGAAGTTCAAACTCGCAGGCACCATAGATGTCCACTATATGGAGAGAAATCCTGAAATGTTTTTCTCAAAAAACATAATTTCTTTATGACTGAAGAAAGAAAGACATGAACATCTTGGATGACAAGGGGGTGAGTAAATTATCTGCAATTTTTTGTTCTGGAAGTGAACTTAAAATATAAATTTAATTAAAATATTTTATATTTATATTTAATATACAATATTTGATAAAAAAAAGTCTTATACAATCACTAAATCTGTATTTATTTAAGTTATAGTAAAAATTGTAAAATTGTGAAATATTACTATAATTTAAAATAAATTTTCTATTTTAATGTTTCAAGATGTAATTTATTCCCTAAATACTCATTAGGGAAGTCTAGTCTAGTCTTCAGTGTCATATGATCCTTCAGAAATCAATCTAATATGCTAATTTGCTGCTAAAGAAACATTTCTTATTGTTTCTTTTTTTTTTTTTTTGAAAGAAACATTTTCTTTCCTGCTTTATTTTGGATACATCATTTGATGAATTTGACATTTCAAAAGAACAGCATTTATTTGAAATAGAATACATTTTGTAATATTATAAATGTATTTACTATTACTTTTAGATAAATTTAATGCATCCTTGCTGAACAACAGTATTCATTTATCTAAAAAATAAAATAAAATAAAATAAAATCTTACTGACCCCCAATTAGGAACATAAGTTTATATGATAATAAATATTAATAATATTAATACTAAAAATGCTATTAATAATATTATTAATTGTGACCATGGACCACAAAACCAGTCGTAAGTAGCACGTTTATATTTGTAGCAATAGCAAACAATACACTGTATGGGTCAAAATGATCAATTTTTCTTTTATGCCAAAAATCATTACGATATTAAGTAAATTTCCTACCGTAAATATCAAAACTTAAATTTTGATTTTTTTGCACCCTCAAATAGTTGTATCTCAGCCAAATATTATGCTATCCTAACAAACCATAAATCAATGCAAAGCTTATTTGTAAATCATCAAAAAATTGTTTTGATACATTTACAGTAGGAAATTTACAAAATATCTTCATGAAACTTGATCTTTACCTAATTTCCTAATGATTTTTGGCATAAAAGAAAAATGTATAATTTTGACCCATACAATGTATTTTTGGCTATTGCTACAAATATACCCCAGCGACTTAAGACTGGTTTTGTGGTCCAGGGTCACATATGAGTTTAGTAATTTATGCAAACAATATATGAAATTGATACATTTCTATTGAAACCCACTAAACTCAGATAATTATCGGTAGTCCAAATATAAAAAACCTGACAATCAATTAAGTAGAAATAGATGAATATAAGAAAAATATTGCTTAAAATAAAAAAACAACAACTGGCCAGTGTCACTTAAGAGCATTGGCTGTGGGCCTTGTCCACACAGAATTAATCTCTGAGATAACTGGACTGATGGGAGCTGCTTTATCATAGCAGTGTAGCATTCAGACCAGCTCAGACAAACATACACACGGACCCTTGTGCTGTAGCAAGGCCAGTGGAAGGGAGTCTGATAACCTCCTTAACACGATATGCATCACCAAAAGCAGGTGGCAGCTTCCTGAAGCTCTCCTTTCTCATTTGATGCGAATAATGACAGCCAATAAAACATGCAGACAAGCCGACTGCATCTGAACATCCATCTATCTTGATTTTAGACTGAAATTCTATCCATCCTACAAATACAACAGTTAAAGGTGAGGCTACTTTAGATGCATTCTACTTCTGTTCAGTGTTAACTATATTAATACTGTATAAAAATGACTACATCTCTAAGGGAAAAAAAAAATTCCACAGTGGGTCGAGTCATTGTCGCTATGTTTATTCCCTCAATTACTCTAGCAGGTGTGTGTGTTTGCATGTGACGCACACAGACACACAGAGGGGCACAGGCACAACAGTCGATAGCACCGCTGTGCTTCCTGTCTCAGAATCTCAGTAACGACCAATCAGGCATAATGATCCAGTCTACACAGCAGGGCCTGTGAGGAGTCACCATAACACAAACATTTCATCAAGGGGTGCAGTCCATGTGCTGATTGGCTAAGAGGACAGACGGTGTACTTTTTTGAACCCCCCTACATATATGTACAAGGCATCTAAACAGGGTGGCAGCACACGGAAGGGAAAGAGAGATGCTTGGCTCTTTTCTTGTGCAGTAATTGACTGTTTTTTTAATTCATGCGGATGACCTCCAATTAGTGGGCTCCTCAGATAAGCCTGAGCCTGTCAGTCAGCTCCCCCCACTGCAGTCTAACAGAATCTTATTCACCGCACACCTAACACCACACATTTCTTACAGATTCTCCCTCCTCGTCCCTCATTTATTCAGACCAGCACTGGTCGATGGGGGCTTGATCGACAAACCACACGTTTTTTTTTACAGTGTAAAATGCATAGTAAAAGTAAAACAGCTGAGTATAGCACTCAGAACTTAAGTAATATGCCATAAATTAACCAGAATAACATTTAGAATTTAAAATAATAACAAAAAAAAACATCATTTGGTCCCTTTTCAAGAATGACTGTATGATTTTGAGATCCATCTTTTCAAACTGAGGACAAATGAGGGACTCATATGCAACTATTACAGAAGATTCAAATGCTTGATGTTTCAGAAAGAAAGCACGATGCATTAAGTGCCCGGGGGTGAAAACTTTTGGAATTTAAGGGTAAATTTAACTTATTTTGTCTTCTGGGAAACATGTACGTATCTTCTGTAGCCTCTCAAGGGCAGTACTAAATGAAAAAAATATGATATTTAGACAAAATAAGAAAAATGTACACATCTCCATTTTGTTCAAAAGTTTTCACCCCCCGCTCTTAATGCATGGTTTGTCCTTCTGGAGCATCAGTGAGCATTTGAACCTTCTGTAATAGTTGCATATTAGTCCCTCAGTTGTTCTCAGTGTGAAAAGATGGATCTCAAAATAATACAGTCATTGTTGGAAAGGGTTCAAATACACAAAAATGCTGGAAAACCAAAGAATTTGTGGGACCTGAAGGATTGTTCTGAAGAACAGCAGGCAGTTTAACTGTTCAGGGCAAACAAGGGACTCATGAACAATTATCATTAAACAAAAAGCACAGGTGTGGATCATTCAGGTAACAACACAGTACACAGTGCACGTAAACTTTTGAACCAGACCATTTTTATAAATTCAACTATTATTTTTTCTTGTGGACTATATGTAAACATCTGTTACAGTATGTGATATATCTTATTCAGGTCAGTAGTAAATAAACAATAACATACATTTTATATGATCCCTCTTATTTTGGTAAAATAATTAACATTTTTAATGATTCTGAAAGGGGGATGTAAACTTTTGAACTCAACTGTATGTGTGTACACACATGCACAGATAAAATATAAACACATATTATACACATAACATTTGGTATATTATTCGGTTTACATGTATTTTTATATATAATATCTAAAGTACAACTGGTGCAAAGGAGGGAAATTCATCCCCTCTTCCACCCCATCCCTCCATCTCGACCCCTCTCACTCCTGCACAATAGAGACCCACCCTGTCTGCTTGCACCACCCCTCCTCTCCTCTCGACTCTTCTTAAAAAAAAAAAAAAAAAGAAAACAAAAAAAACAGGAGCTGGGATACTGGAAGTGAAAGAGAGAGCTGACAGTGCGGTCCAGCTGCTCTGAATGTCACAGTGATTCATTGGGGCATTTAGCGCACTGGGGACAGGACAACACTGGAGTGTGTGTGTGTTTAAGAGGGCAAGGGTCTAACAGGCACAAGGGCACTCGCACAAACATGCTGATTGAAACCAGGCTCGTTGAGTTGCTGTCAGGTTGTGAGGATGGTCCACAGACAGTCAATCAATGCTTTACCCATGATTCCCCTGGGGTGTGGGGGCAGAGGGCAGGCGGGAAGAGCAGAGTGCTGCATCAGCCGCCAGCTGCCAACAAACTCATCATAAAATACTTCCTTAACACGGACGTACACAAAACCACAGATGCACATAACCAATACTCTCCTGCTTTGAGACATCCAGTTTTCATTTATACACACGCACTATGGCTGTGCTCCAAAATTAAGTGAGCTGTTTACCAAGACAGCATTTTAAGATTAACATTTTGAAATCCATCTTTTCACACTGAGGACAACTGAGGGACTCATATGCAACTACAGAAGGTTCAAACGGTCACTGATGTTTCAGAAGGAAAACACAATGCATTAAGGGGGGTGAAAACTTTTGGAATGTGAAGATCAGGGTAAATTTAACTTATTTTGTCTTCTGGGAAACATGTATGTATCTTCTATAGCTTCTGAAGGGCAGTACTAAATGAAAAAAAGGATATTTAGGCAAAACAAGAAAAACGTACACACTTTCATTCTGTTCAAAAGTTTTCACCCCCTGGATCTAAATGCATTGTTTTTTCCTTCTGGAGCGTCAGTGAGTGTTTGAACCTTCTGTAATAGTTGCATATGAGTCCCTCAGTTGTCCTCAGTGTGAAAAGATGGATCTTGTTGGAAAGAGATCAAATACACCAAAATTTAGGTAACAACACAGTACTCAAAATCAAGTGTAAGTAAACTTTTAAATGGGGTCATTTTTATAAATTATAAAATAAACTATTATTTTCTCTTGTGGACTATATGTAAACATCTTTTATGTGAAATACCTTATTCAGGTCAGTACTAAATAAAAAAAATAACATGCACTTTGTATGATCCCTCTTATTTTGGTAAAATAATTCACATTTTGCAGATTCTGCAAGGGGGATTTAAACTTTTGACCTCAACCGTATTCAGTTAGGATTTTGTCCGAGTGAGTTGCATGCAAGTTTTGGAACAGAGCTTGTACAGTATATTCAATTATGCCTGTTTTTCAGTTCTCCATTGGCATTAGAAAACCTGATTGGCCAATCAAAACAGCGGGCCCAAGTCTCCTTATTAAATTCAAGAAATACGTACTTCTCTACACTGTTTGTAATAACTTGTTAATTAAAATGAACCATATATCAAACTTTACTTGGCCTAAACACTGATCCTTCTCTGGATTATGCACAAACATTTTAATCAATATGATTTAATCTACAACAGCGATTTCATATTTTACAGGAGCCAGTATAAATCAATGTTTTCATTGTAGTCCGGGTCTGAGAACATTGATTTAAATAAACGCTACTGATAAAGCATGGCATTAATTAAGGGAATTGTTTCTTTAATGCAGCAATGGGCCAATAAATTAAATTAAACTATGTCATGTACACAGCATAGCCTGTAGCTCCTGGAGTGTGGGTAAGGGGACAGCGGACTACACAAAAATCTAGTTCACCATTCAATCAGCTCTGTTCTACATCATCAGAACAACTAAAGCATGAATCACAGAGCTAAAAATACTATTTAACCATGTGGGCCTTCACACATGCACACATGTACACGTGCACACATGAGCATGCCAAAACTCACACCATGCAAACACTTACACACATGGTAAAATGCACACAGAAATCATGTCTCTCTCTCTTTTTTTAAATGTCCAGAAACTTTTTGGTTTACACTGTATTTTAACAAATTAAAATGCATTCACAAACAAATACACAAATGTCTCCCTCAACGGTCAATTTATGAGACCATGAGACTACACATGGCGTGACTTGGATTCCATTTGCCACAAACAAATAATACACTGTTTCATGCACACACACACTCAAACAAAGAACAGAGGTCTTTACACCCGCGCACACTTATGCATGTATATATTCATGCATAAAAATGTCTGTTTTTCCAAATAATATACTGAATGTGCATGCATATGCATACCAGCAAACCAGCATACCAGCATATAAGAAATAGGTGCAATTAAGAGTGTATATATTATGGATGTTATAGTGATAAGACCACAGTGTAGAGGCTAAAACTCACAAATACAACTTTTCTCCTCAGGTAAAACCATACTAGAGTTCATACCGTTCAGGCACTTGCTATTTTCTGAAGAGCTGGATTTAAGTGAGCAGAAACACGGCAGGAGTTTTACTGGAAATTTATACTTAGATGCTCAGAAGTCATAATTATGATGTGCATTAGGGTCATGAACTGCCTTTTTTATTATTTTGTTCAGTTCCCTGAGGTCCATTTATAATGTTATCAAGGTTTTCACATCAAAAACCATCATAATTTAGAAGTAACAGGCTATTTTCACTCCTGTTTTTACCCTTCTCATCAGAACGTTCTGTTTGAATAGGTGTGGCATATTGTAGACTCACTGCTGTGATTGGCTAATAGTTGTGCATGTTTGACAGCCTTCGTCCTTCATAGATGGACACTGCTGTGATTTAGGACAAAGTAATAGTGTCCATGTAATAAAAACAGTTACTCACACTTGTGTGTTGCAACATTACTGTCAGATTTAATATAGCCGGCACAGCATTGTCTTTTAGTGTGTATTCACACTAAAAACTTGTAGTTCGGTTCATTTGGTTAATTTGTTCTGGACCAAAAAGGAAAATTATACATTTGGTCCTGGTCTGCTTAGCGTTCACACTGACATTTTTGACAGCGAACCTAAAGATACCAAACCTAAAAGCATAGTGATACGTTCACAACCACTGGTATATCTGTAGCAATAGCCAACAATACATTGCATGGGTCAAAATGGCAGATTTTTCTTTTACGCAAAAATCATTAGGATAATAAGTAAAGATCATGTTCCCTGAAGATATTTTGTAAATTTCATACAGTAAATATATCAAAATGTAATTTTTGATTAGTAATATGCAATGCTAGGAACTTCATTTGGACAAATTTAAAGGCGATTTTCTCAATATTTAGATTTTTTTGCACCCTCAGATTCTAGATTTTCAAATAGTTTTATCTTAGTCAAATATTGTCCTATTCTAACAAACCATACATCAATGGAAACCTTATTTATTCTGCTTTCATATGCTGTATAAATCACAATATAATAAAATTGACCCTTATGACTGGTTTTGTGGTCCAGGGTCACATACTTCATGATGGAACTCACCAAACACTCCAAACAGAATGAACAGATACGTTTGATTTAAAGCGCTTTAAGTCGAACACACCTAATGCCGTCTGCTAGACTCATAACTATGGCTGGACGAAGCATGCTCATTATTGTGTGTATATGATTTTCTTTATTATGCCCTCCGCTCATTTTGTTTTGGATACACTGCTTGTTCCCTTCTTAAAATCATGTCACATAGTGTCACATCTTGTCATTTACATCCTGCTTTTGGTTTGTTTAGAAGTATTTGGTCCGTGTTGCGTTCATATTTCAACAGAGTTCGTTTGGAAGCGGACCGAGACCCATCTTTTTAGCAGTCTCGGCCCGCTTGTTTGGTGCACACCAGACTTACTCAAATTCAACATTCAGACTTACTCAAATGAACCGCACTAACAGAGCAATCACACCAGAGTTGGTTTAAATTGAACCAAACATGACAAGTGTGAACACCCTTAGTTTCAACCTTTCTGAAAAATCCAGCATCGAACTGTGCCTTGTTTGTAAACAAATCCACGGTAAGATGAAGTGAACAAAGTACAAAGTTCTTACTGACGAGGTCTGGAACTTCATTAAAAATGAAGTCCACTCTTTCCTAATGTTGGGATCAGAAGGAAGGCAAAGACTGTTTTTCCACAACTTGGCACTATACAGTCTTGTTGTCTTTGGAGCCGTATTTATAGTTATAGACCTGCATTTGTCTTCTTCTGTGGAGGCAGTGTTTAGCCACACTATTACATCATAAAGTGGCACATTCCACTACCTTCGTTTTGGCAGATTGGCATCAATATAGGCTGTTTTTAGACTAATGAAAATGTTGAATTCTGAAAATTACAATGTTTTTATAGCACAATGACCTCTTAAATGTCAGAAGATCCGGGGGAAATTTGATTTCTCAGTTCATGACTCCTTTAAATGCACTTTGGCCATTTCATATTTCTTTCATTCTTTATGTCTTAAAATGCAGAAAGAAGGAATCTTAAGTTCCAATCATAATGGTGACATTGTGTTGCTGTTCATCTTGTATGTACAATCATTGCGACATGATTCATAAGACAGTACGAGAACCTGAGAGGAACAGTCAGACTGATCATACTGCACCGTTTCACTTATCGTGGATAAGATGCCCGGTAGCTTCTGTCAGCCTGGGTTTTTTTTTCCCCAAACCTCAGAGGAGCTGACCTGAGCACAAGCAGTAACAGATGCTAATTCTTTCACTTCTACTTCCCCAGCCGCCCTGCAGGGAGTGTGTGCGCGGATGCGTATGTGTGTCGGACTCCCCTCTGCGGGATTACAATGGATTATCCTGCTAAAACGCGGCACGAGCTGCTCCCCATGCCGGCACAAGGCCTGGCATTGCCATAGCAACAAACCCCCCCCCCACTGAAACCCCCAGCGTTGTAGCAGTGACAGCTGTCCCCTACCCAAAAGAGAGCAAGGAAAGGGTCAGCAGAGTGAGAGATGAAGAAGGGAGGATTTTGTAATGGGTGGGAATGTGCAAAGACACAGAATGAAGATGCCGAGAGGCGAGAGAGACGGACAGATGGAGGTAAAAGCAAGTCTGTGCTGGAATGGCAGAAGGTGGAGGAAAGAAAGAAAGAAAGAAAGAAAGAGAGAGAGGTTTATCTTATTGGGTTTGTCCTTTACTGTCTTGGTGCCCCTGACACAGCAGATAATCTTCACTCCAGACACCTGGGAAGAGCAGCTTCCCTGCGCAAGACTCAGCATGTGCTCAGAAACGTTCACACATGACGGACTTCTCAAATCCTCTGGGTTTTATGACACAGAAACTTCTGTCATCATTTTCTATCCCTCATTTTGTTACAAACCTGTATGACTTTTTTCTGTGGACCTAAAAAAGAAATTTCGTTGCTGATTTCCATTTCCGTACAATTTTTAATTAGAATGAATGGCGATTGGAGATTTCGGTTATAAATCACTTTTATGATACTATCATGTAGTTTTCTTATGAAGAAACTTGTTAAACTCTGAAAAGAGCGGCCAGAACATTCTTCAGAAATTCACCTTTTGTTTCACTGAAGACAGATGTAATCATACAGGTCTGGAAAACATGAGGGTGAGAAAATGATGAGAGAGTTTTGATTCATAGTTGAGTTATTCCTTTAAGTACATGCAAAGCTACACTAGGAATGCAGGATTTGATTTTAAGAAGTTTAACTATGCCCCTCACACATTCACTGTGTAAATCCTAATGGCACAGCTGATGGAAGACGGTAATCAGGTAGACTTAATGGGCCTGGCTGAAATTCCCCAGTTTGGGCTCCGAACTGAGCAGAGATAATTAGAGAGGGGCTCAAAACCCCCTTTCACATTTAATAAAGAAAAATCATTTATTAATCTCTGCTTCCCTCCCCTTCCTCCCCTCCTCAGCTCTCTCCTAGGACTGCTGCTCCTTCTTTGAACAGAGAGTTTTCTGGGTTGTTATAAGTGGGCTGTTCTGTTTGTCTGTAATACCTTAATAAAGCAGAGCCCAGAAGCCCAGACACACTACACACAGGACGAAGAAGTACAGTTTATGCTGTAGTTACTGTCTGTCTGTATCTGTGTGTGTGTGATAGTACACCAGTTATTCTGATCAAAAAGTTAAGATTTGTTTTTCTACCACATCTTTTCCAAAATATTCATGTAAAAATTTGCTAAATAACAATTTAGTGTATTATTCAATAATACATTTTTATGAACAGTTTTATGAACAATCTTTTCTTTTATAAATGTACAGTTTACTGAAAAATGGTTTTGCAAATACATAACTTTTTTTCATTGTTACCATGTTAAAATCTTAAACAAAATGATATGATTACTTTTAATTTTCTGTAGCTCAACTGGTAGACCACAGCACTAGCAACACCAAGGTCATAGGTTCAATCCTCAGGATACACACAAAAATAAACTGTGTTGAGCACAGGGGTGTGCAATAATAAAAAAAAAAAAAGTTATATCTCAATATTTTCTGGAATTTTGTCTATAACAATAATTAGACGATATTTTTGCTGAGCATGTTATTACGCTGGCATTGTGCTGATAATTGCCATGGACAGCTGACTCCAAAAGCTTTTGATATTCTTCATATTCTGTACAGTGATTAGTTTGCAACAGTAACAGAAATTAACTTTCCAATATAAGTTTTTACCGTTTTATGGGCATTTTCACCTTTTCTTTAAAATTTAATTAAATGTATTCATCATCTTCCTATATTTAATAAATAAATTCAAATGTGACCCTGGATTTTCATTTTTTTTTAAATTTGAATAAATAAGCTTTCAATTGATGTTTGGTTTGTTACGGTAAAAAAATCTAAATGCTCAGAAAATCACCTTTAAAGTTGTCCAAATGAAGTTCTTAGCAATGCATATTACTAATCACATTTTTTTAAATATATTTATGGTAGGAAATTTACAAAATATCTTCATGGATCATGATCTTCACTTAATATCCTAATTATTTTTGGCATAAAAGAAAAATTGATGATTTTGACCCATACATTGTATACCCGTGCTACTTAAGACTGGTTTTGTGATCGAGGGTCACAAATACAGTAGTCAACATTTGAAGTGGATCAAAAAAAGTTCAAAGTTGTCCTAAGATGAGAACGGGTGTTGTTTTGGTTTTAGGACAACTTGGAGAAAGCCTTTGATCCACTTCAAATGTTGACTACTGTAGTAAGACACTATAGGGCTGTTACCAATCAAGAGGTGGCACAGAATCTACATATGAAGTGGCATTTACTTACTTTAAATATAAACCTAAAATTGCCAGTAGGTGGTGGAAAATCAATGCATGAGTGAGTCATTCATTTAACCGATTCGTTCAAACAGCTAACTGATTCAGTAAATTCAGTAATCATGCAGTGAAAGTGTGAACTCCAAATGTGCACGCGCAGTAGTCTAATCTAGTGTTGTAGTTTATAAAACAATTACGATATTATCGAAGACTACATACTTCAATTCAAATTTAAGGTTCATGTGTGACCTCAGCATACAGAGTATGCTCAAATTTTTATTCATATCGTCTTAACTGGACCTTCTGTCTCCATTGTTGAGTGCAACGCCCACATCTCAAAATCCAATCAGCAACTAAGAACCAAGATCCAATCAAGAACCAACCAAGAACCAAGTCTTCACCCTACATCTTTTCTTTTTTGGCTAATCCATTACACTCAGATGTACGTCACAATGCGATAAAAGGATCTGTTGCTACTTCCATTTCATTGTGACTTTAATACCTTCATGCCTTTAGTCACAAATGCTACAGAAAAAACACCCTGCGGTCTGAGCGGCTGGCATGAGCCGCATTATAAATGAGAGGAGGTCAGGCTAGAGGTACAGTAGAGCTGCGGTCAGCTGAGATGCTGAATCTGGGCAGCAGTTCAGCTGGTAATAGGATGTGAGTAGACAGGCCTGTGAAAGCACTGCCCGGCCTTTCCATCGGCCTTTCACCCAATTCCCTAGGAAAAAAAAAAAGGGGAAGGGGGATGGGACAGAGATAGACAGAACGAGAGATGGAATAAGAGAAATAAAGACAGAGAGTGCCCAAGGCGATGGCTTTCTCTCTGTCACAGTTTGTTCCTCTCTTTCCATCTTTCGTGAGTGCCATATTGGTACAATGAGAGCGAGAGACGGGATGAGCGATATACATGGAGGTGTGGAGGAGAGAGACAGCTAACTGAAAAGTGTCAGAGTATGTATTCTTTAGCGTGTGCAGTCATTTTTCTGCTCTGAATAGTTATGACTGTGCTGAGGGCAGAAACAAATAGAGCATTTAGTGTAGTATGGAGCACAGCGGAGGAGATGGAGAGAGAGGGGGATGGAGGAAAGGACAGCGAGGGGGGAAGAGGAGGGTCTATCATGAGATTGAAGGAATGACAAAATTACATGCCGTGAAGAGAACCATTCCTCCCTTGTTCAGCTCAGTACAGTGTACCTCTGTAGCCTTGCTAACAGTAGTCAAAGTCTGCGCGCACACACACAAAAACAAAACAACAGACAGTGTAATGTGCCAGAATCAACCCACTGTTTGTCTGTTCTGTTGTCAGTCATCCAAAGCTACATGTGGATCTCAGTCTGTTCTTTGCAGCACGCACGGACTGGCAGACGACGCTAAAAATGCAATGGTGTCAACGGCTGTTATAATCATGACATGTGGAAGTTTGACACAGGACTTAAAGGGATAGTTCATTTAGAAATGAAAATTCTGACATAATACACTCACCCTCATGTCATTTCAAACCCGTAAGATTTAAAAAAAAAAAAAAAAAAAAAAAATTAATAACCTGAGAGATATCTGTTCAGGTAACTAAAATTTAGAAGATTCAAAAAGAATTTAGAAGATTTCATGTGATTCAAGTGGTTTAATCAAAGTCTTTTGAAGGGATACCATCAATATATATTTGAAAACAAAAATGACTTTATTCAACAATTTCTTCTCTTCCGTGTCAGTCTTCGACGTGCATTCAAAAAGAAGTAAAAGTGAATTTTTTCTGTAAAATACAATTTTTGAAGAAGAAATGCATATATTTGTGTAGTGTGAAGTTTGACCTTTAAGAAAATATAAAGGCTCACTAACTTTGTCAGTTCTTTCATTGTTTTTTTTTTACATTTTTACTGAACTGTAAATAAATCTGTCCTATGGTGTGACATTGCAAAAATTTTAGAAAAAAAAAACTCTTAATAATATACAAATAACATGAGAGATTTATCTTCATTGTTAGACACTTATTTTCAAATAGTGTTATTTATTTAATATGAAATTATATTTAACAATTTTTTCCCCACGACTTGTTGGACAATTTCAAGACAAACTTTGACAACAAGACAAACTTTGCTGTCATCCGTTAAAAACTACTGAAAATTATACCATTTTAAGATGAGTGATATTTATATCTCCCCTATTGCAACACTCACCTATTTTTTTTAAGATATTTTGAGATAAAACAAATCTGTGGTTCTTTTATGTGTGTCACACTAAAGGACAGAAATGGTAGTTATTATAGTACTAGCTTAATTCTGAACATATTTTTAACAAAATTAATTAATTATTTAAAATGCTTCTTAAAGAGACCATGTCCTCCGGTGTGACATCTTTGTCCTGTGGTGTGACAGTACAGGTGTCACACCAGAGGACGTTTCAGCCTTTTGTGTCAATTATGACCTTGCTACTCTGAGCTGACCTGTCATTGGTGGTTAGCGAGACACATTTGCATAATTCCATGATTATGTAGTTTAACATACATTTTTAATGAAAAAATAAAATTTAGTGGTGTCACCAAAGGACAACAAAACATAACACTTTTGTAGTGGTTCCAAAAAAGTTAAATATTTAAACAATTCCAAGATGAAAATGTACCATGTGCACGTCTTGGGCTTCACAGAGGGCTTCAGAAACACAACCATCAATGGGGTCCTTCAACTAATTAAAGTTTTCTCTGGAATTGGCCGATTTAAAATCAGCATATGATGTCACACCATAGGAAATGGTTTTCAGAGACAAAATGTATCAAGTTCTTACACTTTCAGAAATATATGGATGAAAAAAATGATTGTCATTTGCTAAAACAGACACTTGTACAATGATGTTGGAGGTATTAATAGGTAATAAAGGTAATAACATTTGTATGCTTTTCTTTTTAAATGATAAAAGTTGTAATTTATTGAACCATGCTCGAAACAGTCACACCAAGGACAATTTTGAGACTTGGCTAAAAATCACAGCTTTTATAACAACAGGTCCATGTAGGACAAAGAAATGTTTAACGATTTACTGCACTTTAAATAACGAAAATATTAATTATATTCATTTTTATCTTGTGGGATAGTGAAAATGCCATGTCATGTCAACAACCCATATACATTCAAGAGTCATTATTTTGTTTCTTTGTGCACAAATAAGTATTCTCGTAGCCTCATAAAATTATGGCTGAACTATGATGTCACATGGACTATTTTAATGATGTCTTTACTACCTTTCTGGGCCTTGAATGTGGCAGTTGTATTGCTGTCTGTGAAGGGTCAGAAAGCTCTCAGATTTTATCAAAAATATCTTAATTTGTGTTCCAAAGATGAACGAAGGTCTTACGGGTTTGGAACAACATAAGGGTGAGTAATTAATGACAGAATTTTCATTTTTGGGTGAACTATCCCTTTAAGACCAAACAGAAGCCCACTGTTTATATCAGCAAAGGTTAAATTTGGCTAAAATGGCTAGTGCCTACTTATCTGTTGTTACTGGCTAGACCTTATATCACCTAATTAATAGTCATGAGCCCGATAAGGTTTTATAATGTGCCCCCGACTTTTCGTATCATTCCTACGGCCCTGGTAATTACCCACAATTCTTTGCAGCTCTGCATTGTGCAAGTGTTTCTCTATTTTAGACATACACAAGGGAGAGCAGACGTACAACAGGTTGAGCAGCTTACTTCACACAGTCACACTTCATAGCAAACGAATATTGTGTTCCAGAGACAGGAAGAATTTAGCAAGAAAATAAGGTGCTGCTAACCTCTACTTGCTCTCTCTCTCTCTCTCTCTCGTCACACACATGCTCATTTGCAAGTCTGTAGTGCTACTCAAAACAAGCAATGATTTCCAATACTAACCGTGGGTCGAATTTGCTCTGAAATAGCTTTTGGTGGGAAGCCCTATATATATTAACACACTGACACGCTTAACCTACAAATATACACAAGCACGTTCACCAACTCAAGTTGAGCTGACACAATAGGAGACCTGCGGACCATCCGCACCTTCCGTTTGTGTCTCTGAATGCAGGTGCACGTCCTGGCACTGGGCCAGAATTGAAGAGGACAAATGGATGGAGAAACAGCAGATGACATGAGGGTATAAGAGGGAAGGGATATGCATGAAACGGAGGGTAAAGAAAGCAAAAGATGGGGGTATTTAGCAATGCACCACTCTGAGAAGAGGAGAGGGTGCTGGCTGAAGGGTGGGGGGAGGGTACGAGGAATATTTGCAGTGTTAAAGGAACCATCTTCCTCCTGCAGTGGTCTTGAGGGAGAACGGAGGAATATTGGGAGTGCAGGGGGGAAATTGAATTATTGCATCTTAGCACAAGTGTGGACATGGACAAAGACCAGCTGTAACATGCAATACTGAAACTAGGGTGAGGAAGGAGAACATGCAAGAAAAAGAGACAAGCCAAAACTAAAAGGATGCGATGGGTGTAGAGAAAGAGCATGGAGGGATAGGAGGCGGTGCAGGGCAAAGAGCTCAAATACCTTTCCTGTCAGCAGATAGCAAATTTGTTGTTGTTGTTTAATGTGCCGTGTAGAACAGCAGAGATTGAACAACTCAGTGTCGCCTCTCAATACTGCTGTCATTTATGTCCCCATCAATTTCCACCAAATCCCAAAATAAAATGCTAACAAATGTATTTTTTTTTATATTATTTAATGAATAATAGAGTAAGCATAAATGTAATTCTTAAATAGTCATATTACACACACACACACACACACACACACACACACACACACACACACGCACACGCACACACACACATATATTTTCAAGGGTTTTCCAGGCACGATCTGCACTCTGGCGTTTTGATCTATAGCAAAAGATTTGCAAACCTGCTCCAAAGTTCCAATCTAAAACCATTATTTCAGATCAGGACTCAAAGTTCGGCGCACAAATCATTTGACTTAGATCTTAACTTTGTGTATCACAAATCATTTTTTCATAAACATGTACCAAAGTCACGATTTGAATCAAATGATTCGCAAACCCGCACTGAAGTCCCAATATGAATCAAATGATCACTATTCACGTTCTGATCTAAAGCAAAAGGTTCGCGAACCTACTCCAAAGTTCCAATCTAAATAAAATGACTTGCGATCCACGCTCCGAAGTCCCGATCTGAATAATGATTCACGAACCATCGTTTCAGATCAGGACACAGACCACAAATCATTTGACTTGTATCAGAACTTTGTGCATCACGAATCCTTTTGCAAACTGAATCAAATGATTCGCAAACCCGCACAGAAGTCCAATCAAACGATGCGTGAACCTCGAAGTCCTGATATGAATCAAATGATTGCAATCTGTGCTCTGACGTTCCGATCTTAAGCAAAAGATTCATGAACCTGCTCCAAAGTTTTGATCTAAATAAAAGGATTCACGGCTTTGTCCCCATCTGAATAATGATTCACGAACCATTATTTCAGATCAGGATTCAGAACACGCAGCGCGAATCATTTGATTTACATCAGGATTTCAAATCGTATCTCAGAACTTTGTGTATCACGAATGATTTAATTTGAATCATTCAATTTGCTAAATGATTTCTGATCGGAAATTCAAAATAAAATGATCTGCAAAAGTTTCGATCCAAAACAAATGATTCACGATCTGAATGAAATGATTCACGATATGCGATTTTAAAATCCTGATCTGAAACAAATTATTCACGATACGCAATCCGATTGTAGCGCTTCGAAACATTGAATCATTTTGCGACACAATGGTTTAACTGATTTGGAGTTTCAAAAAGTGTCATTTCACCCATCACTATGTGCTTTTTAAAATCATTACAAGCTATGTCTAAATTCGAAAATAAATGGCTCTTTTAATTCGCTCTGGCTTTTGCTAGTGAATCACTTAAAATAAAGAATCAAAGTCAAGAATTTGAATCAATCAGAGCGTATCCAGCATAAATGACTCAATTGATTTGGTTCATCTGTTCCTCTTTTCGCATCTTCAGCTATGTTTACACGACGCTATCAGTACTACTACTGGCTTAGCTCGCAAGTTAAGACATTAACTGAAATAACAGGCAAAAGTATTTTGCTTTTTGAATTGTGTGAATTTTGTGTAAAAAGATTAGACAAAATTGAACACTTATTTTATAGATACATTGTCTTTCAATAATTCAAGCACTCTTCAGGAATATTGCTATTTTCAACGGTTTTCCAAGCCTTAAATTTCAAAAAGCCAAATTCAAGTACTTCAAAAACTTTGAGCACCTTGTACGAACCCTGATAATATCTGCTAACAAAATTGCTAATATCTGCTAATAATTGACAGCAAGAATGTAAATGTCTTCAGTCTGCTCAGTTTCTCTTGTAATTCAGTTCTGCTCCATTCTGTCATGCGTGTGGAAATGTATCTGTTTAAAATGCTAAACAGCAGTTTACTGGAAACCTACACCGACCCGGACTGTCTCTGAACAGACGCTACTGCAAGAGTATGTCTCTTTACAAGTGCAGTGCAGTGTCATCTCTGACTGTATGCTGTTTTGTAGCTTACAAAAATTTAAAATTTAATTACACAGTGGGATGGAGTGGGAGTGTGGCCGCGGGCAGCGAGTCCTCATTTAGGGTGGGCAGTCACATGCCTCTGTCAAAACATATTAACCCCTCCCCTCTCCACCACGTTCCAGCACAGAGGATTACAGAGAGAAAGATAGCAGAGAGCCCACTGAGAGACATTTCTACTATAGATAAGCCGCTGATAATCATAAATTCAGTCATCTTCTCTTCAACGAACAATGGAGAATCAACTGCGAAACGTGGATGCTAAGACACACACACTGGCATATTAGTGATGAAGGTTGATTGCGAGTGTGTGAGGGTCAGGTTTCCTGCGGTTTATGCTTCTTAAGTGTGTGACTCAGCAGTCTATTCAAAGATCTCCCCCTCTATCTGTCCTCTTTCATATTCTCCTGCTCTTCTCATTCTCTTCCTCTCTACATACACTGGAAGACTGGAAGCGTCCATTAGCATCTTAAGATGGCTATAACAGATTCATGTGTTGTCCACTCAACTGTCATTTATAAGCATACTAAACATCATCTGGTTTACATGTAACAAGACAGCAGATGAGAAACTGACCAAGCTAGAGCCAAACCATATGACCGAGACAAACAAAACCTTCATTGTAGTAGTGTTGTGTCATACAGACGTATGTATCTTAACAAACGTCAAACATGAGTCAAAAGTCAGGGGTCATTAAATTGATTACACAGCGAGATTTGTTAGAAAGATTTCAATTTCCATCAAAAAAATTGGGTTTTCACAAACATATTTACCAACACCTGTTTTCAACATTGATAAATGTTTCCTGAGCAGCAAATCAGCATGTTACAATGATTTCTGAAGGATCATGTGACTGAAAAATACATTTTTTTTAAAAATACATTTTAAATTGTAATAATGTTTCCAACTTGATCTCATGTTGAAAACATTCCTGTGGAAAATTTTTGCAGGACGCGAAATCCGTACCGCCTTGTACGTTTCATGACATATTCGATGTGAAATGTCCACTGAGTGGCGCTAAATGAGTGTTCTTTTTTTTTTTCCTGGAACAGATGAACGTACATATGGTGGCGCTATAAAGGCCCGTTCACACACCAAGAATGACAACAATAACTATAAAGAAAATGCTCTAAAAATAGTTAATTACGCATTTGAACTAGCAGGCGACATTGTAGAGAAGCAAATAGACACTGCACAGCAAACAGAGAAACATAAAACATAAAATTACCTCAGGAATTCAGCACTAGTTTGGACAACATTATCTTGCCTCCTTTGAAGTTGTAGAATAGAGTACATTTTGGTTTTATTCCACTACATTGACTATGTTAGAGATCAGTTTATGCTAGATTCACTGTTTAAATGTGCATGCTGAGGACACCTACTGGTTGATGTCAATCCAACAAAAACTGTTATCGTTCACTGGTGTGGACGCAAATATAGTTATCGTTATTGTTCTTGGTGTGAACGAGCCTTAACTATAATGCTCTGTGATGTTTTAAAGCGGTCCTATTTTTTTTTTCACTTTTTGAATATTAGTCACTGTGTGGTATGTATCTCTGGGCATAAAAAAGATCTACAGAGTTACAAATCTCCAAGTCCACTCCAAAGGGAGATATTTTGTTTTTAAAAAATCCCTTTTCAAGAACTGCAACGAACAGCTCCTTTGGACTACAGCGTTTGATTTCCACATGCTATGATGTCACAACGCAGCCCATTAGAATATCATTAAAATAAATCCCGCCTACAGAAATTGGAATTGTTGGGGGGTGGGTAGGAATGAGGTGGGGGGGGTTAGGCCATAACACGCCACAGACGTGTACAGTGTGTGGTAAGACATTTATTCATCAACAGTGTAGATAGCTTCACTTATAATATGAGTGTTTTTTTTAAATGCATAAACTTGCACTAGAATAAGCTAGGCTAATTACTGATGATGTTCTTTGATGTTAATGTTAGGCTGCTTTTAGCCTTATGCTGGAGCTGGTTTCGGGCAATGAAACGAAGTATGTAAAATAATTAAATAAATTAGCACTATAATATCATGTATTGGCGATCTCGCAGGCTGACGATAGGACCCAACACTACTGCAGCGTATTATTTACTCGCCCTCCATGCATCCTAGGTGTATAGGACTTCGTTCTTTCAGACAAATGCAATCAGAGTTATATTACAAATTATCCTGGCACTTCCAAGTTTGAGAACAGCATAGACGGGTGTTTCTCATCATCAGTCCAAAACAAGTCAATAAAGTGCATCCATCCATAATAAATAGTGCCTCACACAGCTCCAAAGGGGGTCAATAAAGCCCTCCTGTAGCTAATTGATGCGTTTTTTGTAAGAAAAATATCCATATTTAGAATGTAAGAATCACTTTAACTTAAATCACTAGCTTGCGCTAACCAATCACAACACATATCATTTTTTGGAAGGCGGGCCTTCATTAAACCCAGAACTAATCAAGCCATTTGTGCCAGGCTAGGGAGAAAGGTATTGTAATAATGTAAATTATGTGAAAAATAATGTGTTTTTCGAACCACCAAGCATGAGAGCATGAGAGCAAAACAAAATCAAGACTTTGTAAAAGAGCATAATAGGACCTCTTTAAAATAACATGCCATCTGCAACGCACCTAAACCTACCCGATAGTATGAACAAAAGCGAATGTGATGTAAAAACGCAAATCGCAAGCATGCTGTTTTAGCTTGTTTTTCTATCTCTCGTCTTTTAGCTTTTTCATCGCGAGTCAAGTTTTTCACAGGATTTGTACCCAAGAATTCCACATCCTAAGCTACCGGTAGAATGTTTCACAATATTACTGTATTTTTGTATTGATGAATTGTATTGAATTGATCTTTTTTTAATGCTTCGATTAAAGACCGGGTACAGTACATCAAAATTACTGTTTGTTCGTTTGTTTTTTTCTGCAGCCAAGCTGCCAGAGTTTAGCAAAGTGTCAGTTTCCTCCAACAAACCTGTTAACTGTAACTGCTATCTTTTTTTTAAGACTGGAAAATCTGATGACTAGAAGCTTGTGTTGGTCACTTGTAAACAAACCTTGTTTCCCAGCTAAAAATCTGTAAAACCAGCGCACCCCAAATGTCAATTTTCACCAGCTTTTCCACTTTTACTGTGTGTAATACACATGAGGCTGTCCTTATGCACTCCATGTAAGGCTGTATGGCAGCACTAAAAAAAAAAATAAAAAAGCGATCAGCTTGGTGTGAGCAGTAGTCTGGCATTTTCTGAGCTGTAATAATGGCCTTGATCTGTCAGCACCTGGAGAGTATTCTTACTTCTTCTGTTAATGCATGCTACATGGGCCAATCATTCCTCTGTCTGAGAGCTGCGTAATCTCAACTAAACCCATCTTAAGTTCACACACACACACCGACACCGGCCCACATGTTTGAGGTAGTTGGGGAGTCTCGAACAAGTCCAACTTAATCAAAACAGGTGCCAGACGTAGACCTTGACACAGAGCGTAGGTGAAAGACTGGCTGGAATTTAATCAATCTGAAGTAAAATAACACAGTCAAAGCTCATAAGCTGTCTGATGCTCCTTGTTAAAACATTTCCATCTGTGGTTATGCCTGTGCTTTCCTGGCAAGGTTCTGGAGAACTGACCACCTAACTGGACCACATAGCTTGGAGAAATAAGTAGACAACCTACTGGACCAGCACTCTAGAGTAGGGTTTCCCAAAAGGAGGTTTGTGAGGGAACTGCAGGGGTTTGATGAAAACTAATAATTAATGGTGTTCAGCTAACAAAAAAAATTCTGCTTTAAAGGAACACAAGTCCATACCACGTAGAACCAGACCTTCAGAGGAGATGGTTTGTTTAGTGAGGCTTGCAATTACCACCAGGTCTGAAACAGATGTGAAGAAATCTGTATGGATGTTGTTAATGATCTGCCTGCATCAATGAGACAGATCCAGCTGTGCTGAGATGTTGGCTTGAGAACAAGTGGTTCCTGCAGCGAGACACGATTCTGAGTGGTCTTACTATGATATCTCACTTTACTATGTAATCCCAGGATTACTACAGACCGTGTTAATCCAGCTACATGAAGATAATGTGACTCAATCTTCACACCACGCCATCAATCCTGCCAACCTGAAACATATCCCACAGATTATAAACAGGGCTGCAATTGATCTGGCAGCCATTTCATAGGAAAATGAAGCATCATTAAATCAATAATTTGCAACAGGGACATTTCTAGCCTTTCATCAGTATCCCATCAAAGCACTGATGCTGCAATAAAAAGCTGCATCAAGTGAACTCTTCGAATAAAGTAAACCGTAAGAAAACGTTCGTAAAATTTATGGTAAAAAATGGTTTTGGTGTGGTTTGCTGTGGTTGCCAGAATTTTACCGTAAAAAATATGGTAGCAACATTTTAGTTTTTACAGATTTAACTCGAATTTACATTCAAAAAACATATTTCATTAAATGATATCATGTTAATATACCAACTTATTGAAGCATTGAAATCTGTTAAGTACCTTTGTAATACACTGATAACCACCAGAAGCAAAGGGTGATCACATGATGTACCAAAGCTCATCACTAGCAGTGTTGCCAAGTCTGCGGTTTTCCTGTGGAATTGGACTACTTTAACACTTTTGACGTGGGTTGTTTTTCATATCTGCGTGTTAAAGCGATCCAAATAATGTGATATTTAGCCCCTGGAATGCAAATTTTACCAAGGGAATCTGGCCAAAAACCATGTATTTTAGCCTCCGGAATGCGATTTGTGCGATTTGTGGGATACCCCATCCGAAATGCGATTGGGCTAATTTTGGGCTAGTTTTAAGCAGCAATTGGGTGGGGTTTGTTGTGAAAACCTGACAACCCTGATCATAAGCTTTTCCACAGCTGAGAAAGAAAATGCTAATATATATATATATATATATATATATATATATATATATATATATATATATATATTAGTGTAAAATGTTATTTAGACAAATACTAAACACTTGGTAACATGATACTGAAATAATGCAATAAACATTAATTTAACAACATTAGATGTAACATACAACATTTATGAACATAAATGATAAGCAAAAACTTGGATATTTCAATGAAAAAGTACTGCATTTGAAATATAAAACAGAATTCTGGGAATGTTATCTAGGAATGGAAATTATACATTCCTTTTCACTTCCAAAAACTGTATTTTACTGTAAAATTATATAAAATATCAATTTTTCACCGTATAAAGTAGGGGAACTTACTGTTCACCAATTAATAGGATTTACTGTAGCATTTTTAGAGGCATTTACTGTTAAACACAATCGTTTTTTACAGTGAAACGCAAACAAATTTAGACCGAACATGAGGTATGATTCCAATACAAAAACACAACATGATTGCCCATATAATAAATGAAAAATCTTCATCAAGCCATCATTCAAAATATGTCCTGATGAACCATCCTTTCTATAAATAAAATTCCATTTATTGCATTTTTTTGAATTTCAATCCATCTTAATTCAGTTTTCTTGGTTTCAAATTTGATTCAAATTCAAGAATTCAAGTTTTTAAAATGTTTTTTTAAAAAAACATTCTTACTTCAGTTTTGAATGGTGCATAATCCAATAGGTTTAAATGATTTTTTTCTGATAATAATTGCAACTGTGACTTAAAATTAGATTTTTTTTTTTTTTTTTTTTTTTTTTTTTTTTAAAGTTACACGTTTTCTGTGCTTGTTTGTCAGACTGCATAAGACCAAACAAATCATATTGTGATTATATATCAATGTGACAATATAAGAATAATAATAATAATAATCATCATCATAATAAAATATTACACACACACACAAAACAGTGCATTGTTGTCTGTGGATCTGATGTTCAGGGCAGAACCTTTTTTAAGTTTAAGTCCACCGAAGTTAATGTTTTATATGTTTGTCAGACAGAATGGCAGATTCTGTATTACGATTAGTCAGATCACCTGTCAATCAAACTCCCTACGAAGGTTATTATGAAAGATAACACCACTATGATGCTTTGCCTATGCATCTCCAAATCTGCATCTGCTACATCCATAATCAACAAATTAGTTTACCCTGCAAGTGTCCAACAAAGCTTACAGTTTGGACAGCTAGTTTTGTCTTGTTTGTCAAGTGTTTTCTTCTACACTTGTCATCCGTGACCTTACAAAACCTGTGAGATGTCTTACTAACATTGTTCTGGGACCTCACGAATCACAAATTAAATCACAAATTAAGCACTGCTCATACTTCGCAAACAAACATGGGCTCACAAAACATCCATTTCAGTGATAAGCATCCTGCGACGTCCTCCAAAGCAGCACTGGCATCTCTGGTCATCCTTCCTCTGTCTCTATTGTAAATTCAATTTGCTCCCATTTTTGTTCCTCATAAAAGATTTAGCAGAAAGGTGATCTTAATCTGGGTCACTGGCATTCTGCGGCTGTTCCCCATTAGAATTTTCATCATGTTTAATATTCAACCTCTCCGTCTCATTACGCACTGCAGGATCGCTCTCTCTCTCACGCACACAAGCTAATACTATATTGATGAAATGAAAATTAAAAGAAGTTAAAAGAAGTCTCTTATGCTCACCAAGGCTGCATTTATTTGATCAAAAATACAGTCAAGTAGTAATTTTGTGAAATATTTGTATAATTTAAAGAAACTGCTTTTTATTTCAATATTTTTAAAATGTAATTTAATCATCTAATATGCTGATGTGGTGCTTAATAAACATCTACTATTAGAGTTTTTTGAACACGTTCAGATGAGATCCAGGATATTAAGTGCACACACACACACACACGCACAGACACACGCAAACGCAAATCACCCGATCGGTCAGAGCTAAACGCTGTCCTCTCCTTTCTAGTTACTCTGATCGCCCATCTACTGAATCATCTCTCATTATCTCTCTCCTCTATTCCCCTCTTCCCTCCTTCCAAATCAAGCCAGATGACCTACAACCCTCTTTTTCTCCTGCTCCATCCCTGGCTGTCCTTTCCACATCCTCTCCTTGGGTAGTGTAGGCATGTTGAGCTGCTGTAGTGTATTATAGTACTCTAACTCCCCTCCCTCCATCTCTATCTGTCTCTTTCGGTGGCCTTGAAAGGGTGAGAGCTGCTCCCCCCAGCACAGCCTCCCACATGCCAGCAGACGACACACTGAGAGTCATAAAGAAACCTCTCCCGTCTCTGCACCTCTGCACCCTTCTCGCTCCTCTTCCTGAGCTCTTATAAGATGTATACGACGATTATTTGATCTGACTGTGATCATGTGAAATAACCACACATACTGTGCGTTTTCATATATCTTTTCAAAAATAATCTTAAGTGGATATAGAAATGCCATGAAATGCACATTATGAAGTGGACTCAGCAGCCTGCACGATCTGCGCTTCACATCACATTCATGTAAGTTTACACAAGTGCTCTGGGCTTACTCCATTTTAACACTAATAATTATCACTGGCATTTTCATATATAATTATTAATTCTATAATTATTAGTGTTGCCAAGCTCGTTAATTTCTCCAGTTTAACTGCGTTAAAAATATTTACCTGTCCTGTCAGTCGTTATACCGTGATTGTAGCACGCGTGCTTCAATTGCACGTACAAATGTGGCGGCGCACGCTGTAGCCTGTATCATTTCATATTAAAACGTGAATGAAACTACGAACATGCATGTCAGATCCGCATCATGTTCAGCAGCAGCAGCTCTTAAAGTAATAATTTATAATTCTAAAAATTAATAATTTTTGTAGGTTTAAAGATTCATCCATATTTAATTTAGTATTCAATTTCTGTATATTTCCTACTTGCTGAAGGTCACAGGTAAATAATGGTAGTATGTGAAGATTGTTTTAAGTTCACTTAAATTCAAAGTTGTCATTTTTAAAGTCTAAAATGTTTATAATAATAGTGTAATGTTGAATGGCTATAGTCAATGGTTAAATATTAGGGAGAAAAAGAACAATTTCCTAGAGACATCAATAATATTGGTGAATATCAGTGATACTCGCCTTCAATCATAAAAAATATTTAACTAAAATATTTAAAATATTTAAATATTAAAAATATACGGTCTTGTCATATGTACTGTTTAAATATACTGTTGTTTCTACATTCATTTAAAGACTGAATGTGAAATTTTTGCAATATAAAACTATAATTAAAAACTTTAATGTTAGGTGGGATTAATCGTGATTAATCGCAATTACTTTCAGAAAAAATGTGCGAATAGTAGAATTAGTAATTAATATATATATATATATATATATATATATATATATATATACACACACACACAGTTATTATTGTTAGAATCTAAATTAATATATACTATAAATTATTAGAATATATATATATACACACACACACTATATATATATATATACCCACACATTTACATACATTTAATTTCTTTTGATTCTAAAACTTTTTTTGTGGTTTTTAAATTTGTTTTTGGTGCACTTTAGTCTTAATCTACTTTCCATTTACACTGATGTCAACATGAAAATCAAAATAAATGCTAATAGTTATTATTATAAAAATTACACTACTGCTTAAGGTAGGTAAAATGTTTCAGTGTCTTTAAAAGTCTTTTATGCTCACCAAGGCTGCATATATTTGATCAAAAATACAGTAAAATTGTAAAATATTACAATTTAGAATATTTTAAAATGTAATTTATTCCTACAGTGACAAAGCTGATCCTTCAGAAATCAATTTTATGCATTTTATGCCTCGCTGAATAAAAGTATTTATTTAAAAAATAAATAATAATAATAATAATAATAATATTGTATGTATATATATATATATATATATATATATATATATATATATATGAATGATGAATAATATAAATAAATAAATAACAAACTTACCGACCCCAAACCTTTGAATGGCAGTGTATATGTAATTATAATGCAAATTTTTATTATATTAAGAATAACATAAGTGACCCTGGACCACAAAACCAGCCATAAGGGTAAAATTGTTGAAACAGATTTATACAACATCTGAAAACTGAATAAATAAGCTTTCCATTGATGTATGGTTTGTTAGGATAGGACAATACTTGTCCAAGATACAACTATTTGAAAATCTGGAATTTGAGGGTGCAAAGAAATCAAAATATTGATTAAATCCCTTTTAAAATTATCCAAATGAAGTTCCTAGCAATGCATATTACTTATCAAAAATTACGTTTTCATATATTTAAGGTAGGAAATTTAAATATCTTCATTTCAACATGATCTTCAATTTATATCCAAAGATTTTTTTGCATAAAAGAAAAAAATTGATCATTTTGACCCATACAATGTATTGTTAGCTATTGCTACAAATATACCCGTGCTAATGAAGTCTGGTTTTGTGGTCCAGGGTCACAGATATTAAGAAAACATCAGTAACATTTAAAAATGTATCAACTAATAATGCAACAGATAACAATATAACATCAAAACACAAATAAATTAATACTGAAGCTTTTATAATTAATGTCATTCTACCCCAGTATGTACTCTGTATCTATGTACCCTGTATGTATCTAAATAAACTACTACTTTTTAAAAAGTTTATACTTTAAGTGACATCAGCAAACAGGGAATAGATTATTAAGTGCAATTACTTGTATGACAATTAATCATTAGACAAAATTTCATAATCATGACAGCCCTAATGAGACCAAAGCAGTGGTGTCAGAAATGGAGGAAATGCACACTTGGGAGAAGCTCTTCAGATACATCAGTGACAACTTTGCACGCTCGTTAAATGTCACGTCAGAAAGACGTCCCCGTGCGCACACCGGCCTAACCTGTTAAAATTCACACAACTGTGTGTGTTTGCCAGTAGCTGTGGACGAGCTGCAGTCAGAGCAGCCCACATAACTCTGAGGTCACATGAGAGTGCAGACGCAGCCTGTGGCTCCTCTCGTCTTTGCAAGTCTAAGAAGCGATTAAGCAGGCGAATACGTAGGAGTGGGAGTGGCACGTTCCACCTTTTCTCTGACCCTGTGTCACCCACTCCATCCGCCCCGCAAGCATGCGCACTCGCTCTTATTGTAGCTTGCGGCGCGGGGAAAGAACAGTGCGTGCCTGCCGAAGACCCGGCCGTGACTTCAAGAAGCTTCCTGTGGAATCCTAATTACCGCAATCATATACTTGATAAATTATTTCAAATTCTCGGGTTTTCACAACAAATGTTACATGCACAGACATGCACAACATCTTTGAAGTGTCAGAATGACTGCATACCGCTAAAGCAGAGTCCAAAGCAAGGCAGGCTGTCCTGAGTTCCTGTTTAGAGCCCGTGGTGGATGCTGATGGGTCAGTGCCGCATCCCAGAGATGGTGATGGGGGGAGGAGAGGATATAGAGAGCGGAGGAGGAGGAGGCACAGTCAGATGGAGGTAGCAGCCTTTTATTTGGACCCATATGACACAAAGCCTCTTCTCCTCTCCCTTTTTCTTAATGACTAACAGCCTCTTTCATTTTAATGGATTGCAATGGAGGAGGATGGGTAGGGTGTGTGTGTGCAGAAGTGCTTTGGAGGTGAAATAGATTATGCCCCACATCCTCACCACTGTGCATCTATTTTGATAACAATCATGACTGTCTTAAAGTATGAGTATATTTTTGTAGACAGAAAAAAGGTTGAAATGCTTAACCACAGGTCAGTACATTGCAACTCCAAGTCTCTATGATCGTCTAAGGCTAGCGAAATGTTTTAGCTCTTCCCTTCAAAATTTTTTTTTTTTTTTTTTTTTTTTTTTGCATGATTTGTTGTCCAACATGCAAACGCTGTGACTCTAATTAGTTAGAAAAGTAATAGCATACCTAACCTCTACACTATCATTATCATTTATATTATTCATGCTGAAGAAATATAGACAGATAGAGCTGCAGAAAGAAACCCAGAAGACAAGAAAAATGTAGAAATGCATAAAAAGGAAAAGGAAAAAAGGAAACAAGGAAAGGCAAAAAGAAATTTAGGAAGAAATGCAAAAAATAAGATGCAGAAAGAAAAGAAATGAAGGAAAAACAAAAACGCAGAAAAAAAATGCAGAACTAAAGACGTTTAAAAAAAGATTTTATAAAGGAAGAAATTCAGAAAGAAAAAGGCAGAGTGCAATGCAGAGAGAAAGCTTTAAAAACAAAGAAATTCATAAATGTAGAAAGAAATGAAGAGAAAAAGAAATGCAGCAAGAAATGCAGAACTAAAAAAAATCTGAAAGACAGAAAGAAATTCGGAAAGAAAGCAATGAAAAGGTATTCAGAAATGTGGACAAAAATGCAGAGAGAAATAAAGAAATTCAGAAAGAAAGCAATACAGAAAAAAGAAATGCAGAACTAAAGAAAATCATAAAGAAATGCAGAGAGAAGGCAATAAAGAAAAAATCAAATGCAGAAAAAAAATTTAGAAAGAAAAGCAAAAAGAAAGAAATGTGGAAAAAAATGAAAAAAAAAAGAAAAAAAAAATACAAAAATGCAGAAAGAAAGAAATGCAGAATTAAAGAAATTCAAAAAGAAAATTTCATTAAAAAAGAAATTTAGAAATTCAGAAAGAAAAAGACAGAATAAAAAAATTCATAAAAATGCATAAAGAAATTCAGGAAGAAAGCAATAAAGAAAAAGGATGGAAAAAGGAAAATGTAAAAATGCAGAGAAATAAAGAAATTTAGAAAGAAATGCATAAAGAAATACAGAAAAAACGAAATGCAGAGCTAAAGAAATTCAGAAAGAAAGAAAGCAATAAAGAAAAACAACTTTAAAAAAATAAATGTGAAAAAGAAATTAAGAAAAAACAAACATGCAGAACTAAAGAAATTTGAAAAGAAACTATGTATATGCAGAAATGCAGAAAAAAATTAAGAAATATAGAAATAAATGCAGAACTAAAGAAATTCAGAAAGAAAGAAATGAAGAAAGAAACCCATAAAAAAGGAATTTAGAAATGCAGAAAAAAAGAAATGCAGAAAGAAATTTAGGAGGAAATGCTAACTAAAGAAATTCAGAACGAATGCAAAAAAGGAATTCAGAAATGCAGGGAAAAAATGCAGAAAGAAATTTAGAAAGACGCAGAAAGAAAGAAATTCGGAACTAAAAATATTTGAAAAAAAAAATTAATTGAAAAAAGAAAGGCAGAAAGAAATGCAGGAAGAAATGCAAAAAAAAAGATGCAAAAAGAAATGTGGAAAAGAAAAGAAATGCAGAAAAAAGAAATATAGAAAGAAATGCTAAAGAAATTCAGAAAGAAAGATATGAAGAAAGAAAGCCATAAAAAAGGAATTCAGAAATGCAGAAAAAAATAAATGCAGAAAGAAATTTATGAGGAAATGCTAAAAGATGCAAAATAAAAGAAAAGTGAAAAAAAGCCAAAATGCAGAAGGAAAGAAATGCAGAACTAAAGAAATTCTAAAAAAACTTCATAAAGAAAGAAATTCAGAATTTCAGAAAGAAAAATGCAGAACGACAAAGAAAGAAAGCAATAAAGAAAAAAGTTCTAAAATGTAAAAAAAAAAAAAAAAAAAAAAAAAAAAAAAGGAGAAAAGAAAGAAGCAGAAATAAATGCAGAAAGAAAGCAAAAAAAAACTGGAAATAAAGAAAGACAGACAGAGTAAACGGAGCAGTGCTGTAGAGTGAATATTCCCTCTTTGTATGTGGGGGGGGGGTGGTCTGCATAAAGAGACGTTTTGTTATTCAGTGTGTGATTGAGAGTCAGAACAGAAGTGATGTGGGAACAGCACAGCGTGGTTATTTTGGGTCCACGCGGCCCATTAGCAACAGCACACTGATAGCACCTTTACTGCAGCCCGCCGCAATCCAGCAGTCATTATGAAGTCTTTATGACCTGTGACAGCCAGTCAAGGCCTCTGGTTTCTATTAAACAACAGTCTCATTTACATTCACACAGGTGCTGCGGCTTATCGACAACCTATCTACACAAAACAGCCAGTAAAGGGCGAACTGAAGAAAAGTTTGAATGCAATATCACAGAGTTTGTGTATGCGACCTTTGTTTTCCGACTGTAACACTATCTTGCTCCAGCCCGAGGCAGTGCTAGACAACGTCGCCTGAACCAAGGACCCGTTTTCATAATCTTAAGACACACACACCCCACACCTTCTTTCTGTCTTTGTCTTTCACTCAGGTTGGAGCCTGTGCACCAATGTGGAAAACAGTTTCTCATTTTCTTTGTCTGGCGTACAAACACTCCTCCACACCTCCATATGCTGTGCCTCCCTCCCTCCAGACCGCTGCCTGTCGGCTGAGAACGCCCCAGTCTGACTCGCCGCGGTGAGTGGGCAGAATAATGCAGACGGTTGCGTCTCCAGATGCATTTCTAAAGGACATTCCATATGCATCTTTAATTTGAGTCCAGACACGGCTGATTCAGGCAGCAGGAAATTACCATGCTGTGGATTTACGATTGCATGTGGAACAGGTGCTTTATGGGAATGAAACAAAATTAAGGCGCAAAAGTGAGATAATGAGAACAGAACTGTGTTCAAAAAATATCTTTGATGGATACACAAAAGAAATTAGGCAGTGCGGTCAGAGTGCCGGTTTTGAGATGGGATGCTGTGCTGTGTGCGTGAGTGGTATTGGCACCACCGTTGGGTGGGCGTGCTGATGGGGCAGTGCCGCATCACAGGGATGCTGATGGGGGAGGAGACGAAATCAGGAGGAAAGAAGGAGGAGGAGGGGTGCTGCTGGGTGGACAGAAGAGAACACAAGCACAAGCTCTTTATTTGGACTTGACTGTGCAGCTGAGATATAAACCATCCATCTAAACTGTTCACAAAATTCAGAAAATCTCAATTCTGAGAAAAAAAGATGGTAACTTCAGTTGTGAGTTTATAACTCCACATTTTAAAGGATTAGTTCACTCCTGATAATTTACTCACCCCAACGTCATCCAAGATGTTCATGTCTTTCTTTATTCAAAAGGAAATTAAGGTTTTTGAGGAAAACATTTCAGGATTATTCTCCATATAGTGGACTTCAATGGGGATCAATGGGTTGAAGGTCCAAATTGCAGTTTCAATGCAGCTTCAAAGGGCTCTACACAATCCCAGCCGAGGAATAAGGGTCTTATCTAGCAAAACTAATGTTAACCTAGAAAAATGTGTGCTATTCAAGGCACCGGTGTGGTCACTTGCTCTTAAAATACTCCGTCAATTTTGGTAATACAGATGAAGGTAATACATCTTTCGAATCTGTTAAGACTCTACGTTTATTTGTGTGCACTCAAAATAGAAACAAAATCTTGTGCTTTTGTAAAATAAAGCAAACAGGATGCGCTTTCTGCCGTCTCGGTCTCAGCAGAGCTTGAACTTGAGCGTGAAACTTCTACAACTTCTTGTCTACTTTAAAAGGAACCAATTTAAATAGAAAAAAAAAATCAGATAATGCAATCCGTATGAAACATGCATACAGGTGGATCACTTCTGTGGAGATGAGGAGTCTTTTAAGTTGAAAACAAAGAAAGGGCTAGTTTATCAATAAATTAATAAAATGTTAATGCAGTCTCCTTGCTGTTTTTTCCAGACACATTCATAATTATTATATCTTCCAGTGTGCAAGTTTTTTTTTTTTTTTTTGCATGTGCTTGAGCACTTATTAGGCTATGTGGGCAATTAATGGCTTATTATTATGATTTATATGGTTTATTAATAAATGTGCAACTAATAGTCAACTAATGCTTAAAATGAATGACTACTAGTTAACCAGAAAAATCTTTAGTCAGGCAGCCCTATTTTTTAACACAAATGCTCATCTTGCACTAGCTCTGCAATGCGCATCTACGACTTCTCGCATTACATAATCACGCTGGAAATGTCAGGCATGGTTAGTTCTTTATTTATCTGTGTACTTCAGTTCAAAAAGGTATGGTAGGACAAAAAAAAAAAAAAAACTCCAACTCATTTTCTCCTTCAAAATGATCTGATATCGTTTTTTTTACCTTTTTTGTAAAAGGTGTTTCTTTTGCACGTTTACTTTGTAAACACGTTGGTATTTCCACCCACGTCACACAAGGCCTTTTCAACGTGATGCGTGAAGTTGTGGATGAAGAGCTAGTGCAAGATGAGTATTTGTGGTTAAAAAAAACCTTTTTTTTAGAAAACGACTAGATCGTGTAGAGTCCTTTGAAGCTGCACTAAAACTGCAATTTGGACCTTCAACCCATTTATCCCCACTGAAGTGCACTTTGGAAAAAATTCTGGAATGTTTTTCTCAAAAACCTTAATTCTTTTCGACTGAAGAAAGAGAGATAAACATCTTTGATGACATAGGGGTGAGTAAATTATCAGCAAATTTGAATTTTAGAGTGAACTAATCCTTTAAGAGTAAAGAAAAGAAATGTCTGGAGAGAATAACAGGCAGAATGATAAAGAAAGGATACATGTGTATAAAATATTAGTCATTTTTAAACACATTTTAGTTTTTCTTTATTCATCTCCTGTGTCTACTTGACATTTAAAGAGCTTTGATATGCTTTGCACACACTACATTTCATCTATGCTCTAATTCATTGTAAGAGTTATGACAAATTATTTTCTTTTGCAGTCATGTTTAATTAAGTACTTGTCGCTTTATGTGAAACTACAATTTTTTACTTTATTGGCTAATAGAATGTGTATGAATAATAACAATAAAAACACCATATTGATCAACTGTCAGGAGACCCCATCAGTGTCTAATTACGGCCCTGTATATACAGTGTGAATAAACTGAATTAACCTCAAGTTACTGGTATGACAGTATGTCATAGCATAAAGCTGACACAGACGGTAGTTTGTACTAATATTTAAGGAAACATTGGATGCCCATTTTCCACATGTAAAACAAAAACCTTTTATCTTGTGAAAAACAGCTCTGTTAACAAAGACCTGTTTTGGTGCATGTCTCTTTAAATCCCAATGAGCTACTTCTCACACCACCCCTCTCTTTTTTGTGTATTTGGTGAAATATTACCATCAAAAACAAAACTAACTCACTGCATCCTCAGTGGTTCTGATGTTGGGAGAAAATGAAGACTCTTATGTTCACTTTTACATCCAACTATAAAACACCTGCATTGCTTATGACACATTGTTGTCGCTACAGCTGCTCAAGTGTGGAGAAAATGGCGGGCACTGTACAACTGACTGAGGGTGGAAATATGCTAATACAGGAAAGTCTGTCAGTGGTCATGCTGCTCAAAAAAATCAAAACGATGAGTTAATGCATTTTTGTCATTGTAAGGTGGTTGTGTCCAAACACTGCTAAGACACATTTATATGCAAACAGCATGTAAAAGTAAATTCTGCATCCGATGTCCCCTTTAAGAATGATATCGGTGTGTGGTGAGGATTAAACCAAGTCATAACCCTAAAACACACACGCAGACACACTCGTTCCAACCGACCTCGTCTTCAAGGCTGCTTGGGAGATAAACTGGAGGAATCAGGACAGAGGGGAGAAAGGGAGGGGAACAGTGAAGGTGAAAATGACCTTACATTGTCAGGGACAGAAAAGTCTACAGAGCGATAAACAGAGCTGCTATTTACAGAGACCTTGTGTTTTTACTGGACGGCTTTGTGTCTTCACATAATGCTGCAAAGTGCATCTACTGTTAACCCCAAAAACATGACAATTGGATACAGGCTATGCTGAGTTACGTGTTCTTGAAGTTTCTTGAGCAGCAAATCAGCATATTTTAAATTTCTGAAGGAACTGAAGATATTGAAAAACCAGAGTAACCCCGTTTCGTTCAGCCGCGGGTAAATTTAGTAGCAGTTTTATAATTAGTGCTAATATCATTAGGCAATTTAGTTTCTGAGGCTAAGCCCCCACTGTTGGTTTAAGAGGACAATCCCTGTGCGTCTACCGCTAGAGGAGACATCTAAAGACTTGCTATTGTAACTGCCATCATCTTATATCATTAATGACTAGCTTTAATGTAGTTAATTATGCTAGTACAGCAGCTTTAATTCAGGTAAGTACATCTATCTCAACATTAGCTTTGATCATCCAAGATCAGTGGAGACGTTCAAGATAGTCAAGTGTTTTTTTTTTTCTACACTCAGGGCAGGAGACGTCACAAACCGTTACAAATGAAACAATGTGGAAACCCGAATAAACAATGGTTTATCAGGTGCATCTGCTGATGCAGGTCTTCACTGAAAGATGAACTAGGGAGCTGTTAATGTGGAAACATGAACTTATTTAATTAAAGGAACTTTAATTGGTTGCTTATACTGAATATAAATCGCTCATGTCATTGATTGGATGAAATCTACAGGTGCGTTTGAAATCGTTTCAGACTTCATTCATTGTGCACATCTGTGTGCATCGGTTGTGGGTCAGACAAAATTATGGGAAAGCATTATCTGATCTAATTTCCCTTCAGCACAAAACACCGTCCAATCATCTCAGCGGGTAGGGGGCAGAATTACACACAAACCCACTTGCGCTAATGCGCGAGTCTCCCAGTGCTGAGAAAGAGGGTCTAAGATGTCAGTACTTATGCAGCACTTCTTGTGGAAAAAACAGGAAGTTCTCTGGCAAAGAGGAAGGGATCCTGATGACTGCTATTGACTGAAGCGTATCAGCGCACAGCGTATGTGGTGTAAGTTTACCTACAGACTACGGTTTAATCCTGTATGACTAATAGGTTTGCTGTTACAACAGATACATGACGAGGCATTACATCGGATGGTGATCTGAAAAAGAATTTTACCTGGCGTTAGTCATTGTATGTCACTCCTCACGTCGTTCCAAACCTATAAGACCTTTGTTTATCTTCGGAACACAAATGAATTGATTTTTGATGAAATCTGAGAACTTTCTGATCCTGCATAGACAGCAATGCAACTGACATATTCGAGGCCCAGAAAGGTAGTAAGGATATCGTTAAAATAGTCCTTGTGAGCTTAACTTATGAAGCTACGAGAATACTTTTTGTAGTTTTATGCATTCTGTACAATATGAGATCAGTCTTGCTCGTGTAGAAAAAAAAACTCTCGCCCTTGCTAAGCGTCCATGAGATTACTGATTGAACCGGATGAGGGTTAAAAGTGTAAAAGCCTGGGCGCAGGCCTCATTAACATTAATAAGAGGGTTTTCAGCAGCAGTGAAGAAGAGATACAGAGAGGCCTAGTGATAATGTACAGAGCCATACAGCTGATCCTCCGGCCTGGTTGGGATGGGAGAGTTGGTGGGTGTGGTGGGACTTACTTCTAACAACCCTTTCAACATCTGTGCTAAACTCGCATTTGTTTGTGACCAACAGCTGGGTCATGGGGTGATCCCATGTTATCCCGCCTCTCAATCTCACATCTGTGCCTTTCACAACTCTTTCTAATGGATCCCTCTCTAGAGCTAAATCAAACCAATATTAACACAGAAAATGTGCCAAAGGTCAACACTTGGTTCTGCTTTCTAGCTTATTCGCCTCTTAATACGGCCAGCTATTTTTCTAAAAGCCCTTGGTCGCAGACCACACATTAAAGGAAAAGTTCACCCAAAAATGATAATACTGTCTTCCATGGAACACAAAATATAATTTATTAAAGAATTTCAATGGTGCTCTTTTCTATAAAGGTGACCGGGGATGTAGCATTCTCAAAATATGGTGACAAACATGTCCCTTGACCTTTCAGTCATGACAAAGACTTTAGAATGAAACAGTTCTTAAATAATATGAAATTGTTTTACTCTGCATTGTGTAAATATTGTTAGTTGTTTGAATTTGTCAAGTGCTTGATGAAATTATATGGTCAGTATAGTCATTTACAGTATTGAATTTGTTTTCTGACTTTTTTTTTATCTTGGATTATTGTGGCTTTTACATCTAGTCTGTTTTGACTATTATTTTTTGGTCATTTTTGAGCATTTACTTGAATTAACCATTAGCATAAGGTCTAACAAACATGCAAAATAAGCAAAAGAAAATAAGTAATTAATAATATAAACTAAATGAGTAAAGTTTGAGAACAAACTTTGAAGTTGGCTTGAGAAAGCCAAGCCTGAAAGTTTGAAGCAATTGTAAAAGCTTAAAGTTTGAAATTTTAGATAGATACACTACTAGTCAAAAGTTCTTGAACAGTAAGATTTTTAATGTTTTTTAAAGCAGTCTATTCCGCTCACCAAACCTGCATTTATTTGATCCATAGTACAGCAAAAACAGAAACAAACTGTAATATTTTTACTATTTAAAATAACTGTCTTCTATTTGAATATATTTAGAAATGTAATATATTCTTGTGATCAAAGCTAAACTTTCAGCATCATTACTCCAGTCTTCAGTGTCACATGATCCTTCAGAAATCATTCTAATATGCTGATTTGCTGTTCAAGAAACATTTATTATTATTATTATTATTATTCATTTTGATGAATATAAAGATCCAAAGATCAGCATTTATCTGAAATAAAAAGCTTTATAAAATGATTATAGAAATTAATTTATTTTAGCAAGGATGCTTTAAATTAATCAAATGTGATGATAAAGACATTTATGTCACAAAAGATTTGTATTTCAGATAAATGCTGTACTTCTGAACTTCCTATTCATCAAGGAATTCTGAAAAAAATCTACTTAACTGTTTTCAACATAATAATAAGTGTTTTTTTAAGCAGCAAATCAGAATATTAGAATAATTTCTGAAGGATCATGTGACTGGAGTAATGATGCTAGAAATTCAGGTTTGAAATCACAGGAATAAATTACATTTTAAAACATATTCAAATAAATGGCAGTTATTGTAAATAGTAAAAATATTTCAACATTTTACAGTTTTGCTGTACTTTGGATCAAATAAATGCAGGCTTGGTGAGCAGAATAGGCTTCTTTAAAAAAAAACATTAAAAATCTTACTGTTCAAAAATGTTTGACTGGTAGTGTAGATCAGATAGTTAAGATGGTTGTTGATTAGATAGTAGTTGTTAACATGATTTAGCACATAGCTAACATGATTTAACATGTTGCTACCATGTTTTAACATTATTACCATGTTGCTAGCATGTTGTGATAAGCATGTTCTTATCATGTTGCTAGCATGTTTCTAGCATCATTAGTATATTGCTAACATGATAAACGTTTTTAACATTTTTAACATGATTAGCATGCTTTTAGCGTGATTAGCATGTTGTTAACGTTGCTAGCATGTTGCTAGAACAATTTTCTCAAGCCAACTTAATTCTGTAGAATGCTTGACCTTTGATTTATCAATTTAAACAAATATTTGAAAATAAAAAAGGTGAGAGATAGTACCATGCTGGTATTTATCTACTATACAATTATACTATTCTACTGATACTCATAGATGACAGCTTAGAAAATTATTAATTATAGCTCTGTTAAATAATTATAGCTCTGTCAAAATAAAATAAAGAAACGGATTTGGAATAAATTTAGAATATTGTGCATGATCAGTATATTTTTTTCTTTCTTTTTTTTTTAAAATGGTGCTTTTTGTCATTTTTGGACCTCAAAAGTGACACCACCCACGATGAAAAACAGATTCTAGACATTCTGCAATTTTTCTTCTTTTGTGTTCTATGGAGGAAAGAAAGTCAAACATGTCTGGAACTACATGAGGGGGAGTAAATGATGTCAGAATATTAATTTTTGGGTGAAATGTTCCTTTAAGGCAATGGTTACATTACTCATTCTCTTTTGAGGTCACACCCATGTTTGTCACCCATTCTCTGTAGAGTGCCAATCGAACCAAGGTCACTAGGTGCCACGAACACACCTGCTTTAAATTTAGAAGAGCAAACAGGCACGGCAGAGTGCCCCTTTTACAATAGTTTATCTTATCTCCTTCCTCCAATAGGGTGTTTTATTCACCCTCCAGTAAAAGCAGAAGGCGCTGATAGCACCGGGTCCAAATTTCAGGGGCGTTTTGGAGATTTATGGAGCAACCTTTACACGTCTTCTCTGAAATGCACCCTACCCACTCCCCATAAAACAATCAGGGAGAGGTGCACGGCCCCTGCGAGAGAGAATTACACAAACACTCTTTCAAACAGCTCTCACAATAAGGCTTAAAACGCTGTACGTGCTGAAACAGGCGGTGTGCGTTTTGTGCGTGGTAAAGTGCGCCACCTCATCCTCTGTGATTGTATCCAGACAACTCATTAAAAGTAAAGCAACCTTATGATCAGGAGTCTACGATTTAATTGCTCAGAGATAACGAACATGTGCATGTGCTAAAATCACAGCAGGCTGCCATTCCTGCAAACAAAACACATTGTTAGCCATCGGTCATGGGCACAAACCTATAAGTGTAATAATTAATTCAAACCCTTGTTATTTGAGGGTGGCGTTGAGGGGTGGCAGTTAATAATTAAGCAACCTCTGGCCTTGGCTCAGTGGAAAGCGTCCTCTCTCGCAACAAATGAGGCCTTCAGTAGAGCACCCCAACACACACACACACAGGCCAAGACAGAAATACCAGCACACTGTCTACTGCAAACACCTCAGTATAATCTGTAGCCTCCTCATTGTGCAATGTGGAAGTTACCTATTTTCTTCATTAGATTCATTAGCCACTGTAGGTATGTAACTGCCAAGTGCAATAAACAACTATTTACAAACCAGTGTATGTTTATAATTATGATAACAGATGAAAATAATATGAAAACAAATACCAGTTTCCAACAAAAAGCAGCATAACGGTGTGTACAGGTAAAATAAATGCCAAGTTTAGTCATGAAAATCTAGCGCAGGCTGATGATATTCACAGCGTTAAACTACTTGGCACAAACTGATTGGTTCATGTTGCATACGCAGCTTGCTGCTTTACATTTAAATGGCTGGTTTGCATTCACTAGAGCATTTCGCAGCATGCTTTTACGCAGAGCTCCTCCTCCACTTCCCCAGTTCCACCTGTATAGATCTGCTATGAGTTATTATATATGCTATTTGTGCAGCAGCAGCATCATATCTTAAATACTCACAGCACTGTATCGGCATATGTATTGGCAGTAGCAAGTTCCTGTACATATTTTAGTAAAATGTACAATAGTAGGTCAGTTGGTATTTCTACACATACATTTGAGGGCAAAAGTTTACACCCCCCCTTTCAGAATTATTAAAAATGTGAATTATTTTACCAAAATAAGAGGGATTACACAAAATGCATGTTATTGTTTATTTAGTACTGACCTGAATAAGATATTCCAAATGAAAGATCTTTACATATAGTCCAAAAAAGAAAATAATAGTTGAATTTATAAAAATGACCCAGTTCAAAAGTTTACATCCGCTTGATTCTTAATTCTGTGCTCTTACCTGAATGATCCACAGTTGTTGTTTTTTTTTAGTGATAGTTGTTCATGAGTCCCTTGTTTGTCCAGAACAGTTAAAATGCCTGCTGTTCTTCAGAAAAATCCTTCAGGTCCCACATATTCTTTGGTTTTGCAGAATTTTTGTGAATTTGAACCCTTTCCAACAATGACTGTGTGATTTTTAGATCTATCTTTTCACACTGAGGACAACTGAGGGACTCATATGCAACTATTACAGAAGGTTCAAACACTCACTGATCCTTCAGAAGGAAAAACCATGCATTAAGAGCAGGGGGTGAAAACTTTTGGAAATTGAAGTTCAGGGTAAATTTAACTTATTTTGTCTTCTGGAAAACATATAACTATGGCCACTGAAGGGCAGTACTAAATGAAAAAAATGTGATATTTAGGCAAAATAGGAAAAATGTACACATCTCCATTCTGTTCAAAAGTTTTACCCCTTGGTCTTAATGCATGGTTTTTCTTTCTGGAGCATCAGTGAGAATTTGAACCTTCTGTAATAGTTGCATATGAGTCCCTCAGTTGTTTTCAGTGTGAAACGATGGATCGTAAAATCAAACAGTCACTGCTGGAAAGAGTTGAAATACACAAAATACTGAAAAACCAAAGAATTTGTGGGACTTGAAGGATTTTTTTTTGAAGAACAGCGGGCAGTTTAACTGTTAAGGACAAACAAGGGACTCATGAACAACTATTACTAAACAAAAAACAAAAAACACAGCTGTGGATCATTCAGGTAAAAATACAGTATTAAGAATTATGCGTATGCAAACTTTTGAATGTGGTCATTTTTTTATTCAGCTATTTTTTTCTCTTGTGTAAATGTCTTTTATGTGAAATATCTTATTCAAGTTAGTACTAAATAATAACATGCATTTTGTATGATCCCTCTTATTTGGGTAAAATAGTTAACATTTTTAAATTGTAAACTTTTGACCTCAACTGTAGTATAAATCCACATACTCCATATAGTATACATACTACTGGTATGGTAATACGGTCCCGACCCAGGGGGACATTTTTATTCTTAAACGAGTATATATTCATCTTGACAGAGAAAGGAAGGGATCTTCGGGACATTTTTTTAGATTCCCTTCGTCTTTTTATCTTCAAATACATCTTTATCAGCCACTGCCCCCATGTGCAGTCATTATAAGAGAGGGGGATGCCTGATCATGTGCGTAAAAGGGGGGGAGGAGAACACTGGTCCGTTCTTCATGCTCCCTTTCTTTTGTATGAATCATCTGAAGAGGCCTTCAGATTTTATCGGCGGACTCCTTCCCTATTTCTACCCTCTGTGCCTCGCTATCTTGCTCCGGGTCCTCCAGATTAACTCGGCAAACATACTCATAATCAAATAGAACACACACTGGGAAATGTCATATGTTAATGGCCTTGCATTTTTAATAACATTTCCATTAGGTGATCATGTGATTATCGCCCTTGGTCTCTCCCACACAGTCTCTTTATTGCCTTGGAGGCTCATGTTGGGGGGACACAGTCATCTTTTCAATCCTCAGAAGCAGACTAGGGCGACAGTCTGTTTCAAATGACTTCATGTCTGCCTATCTATATACATGGTATGTCGAAAGACTGACAGGCTGGTTTAATGGAAATAGCTGCACTCTTCAGTATGGGTGGGATATCTGTCCATAGCTGCCTGGTCGGACGCTTGAATCAGATAAGAATCGGCGACCTGCTGAAACCAGAGAGAATGACCTGACAGCATTAATGAACCTTCTCCTCTCCTGCCTGTCATTCAAACGGAGCCACATACTGCCGTCAACCTGTCTGACAGACACAACGCTGCTTTATTATAGTTTCAGGAGGTCATGCTATGATTGTGTGAATGTTACCGTGTGATAGCCATGTTGACAGTAAAAGTGAGGGGAACATCTGGTCAAGTTATTTATAAAAAGTAGCAACGGTTCTAGGAAAAAAATAAGTTTTGTTTTTATTGATAACATGTAGGCCTAAACCTTTCTACATACAGTAGACCAGCCATGAGCTCAGAGGTCATTTAGTAATAGTTCTTCATTTTGCTAAGAATTGTTTTAATAGCAGAATCCCTATGAAAGCGTAACCTACAATGTACACAACCACCTGGGAATCGAGGATAATATAATAGAATTAGTCTTCTTCTCAAAATATGTCTGAACATTTGTATATATCCTAAAGGGATAGTTCAACCAAAAATGAAAATTGTCCCATGATTAACCCACTCTCAAGCCATCCTAGGTGTATATGATTTTCTTCTTTCAGACGAATACAGTCGGAGTCATATTAAAAAATGTCCTGCCTCTTCCAAGCTTTATAATGGCAGTAAATGGCTGTTGAGATTTTGAAGTCCAAAAAAAGTTTTAAATATAGATATTTTTCTTTCACAAATGCATCAATTTGCTTCAAAAGGCCTTTATTAACCCCCCGGAGCTGTGTGGAGCACTTTTTATGTTGGATGGATGCACTTTTTTGGGCTTCTAAAATCTCAACAGCCATTCACTGCCATTATAAAGCTTGGAAGAGCCAAGACATTTTTTTTAATATAACTCCAATTGCATTCATCTGAAAGAAAAAACAAACAAACATATACCTAGGATGGTTTGAGGGTGAGTAAATCATGGGGTAATTTTCATTTTTTGGGTGAACTATCCCTTTAATATGTTCAGAACCATTGTTGTTATTTTTATATAAAACTATTAAAAAATACAGAAATGTAAAACAAATTCAGTAAATGAAATAAATATGAAATAAAATATAAATATTAGATAAAAGTTTAGGTTTAAGTACTACAACAAGAAAAAAAGCAATAAAACACTTAGAATAGAATAAAAAAACTAATAAAAAGACAAAATAAAATTACTATAACTAAAGCTGAAAATATAAAATAAATTATCATTCAAAATATTAACACTATAATAGTATATAAATAATACTGTTTAAAACTACAATGACTATCAAGCAACAGTTTCTATTAAAATATTTATATTTATTCTTTTTTTTTCAGATTTGTGTAAAAAAAAAAAAAAATGATGTATACAGAAGTTTGTATAAACATTCAATTAAAACTTAAAAGAAAAAGGTTGTTCATGTCAAATCTGGTTTGTTGAATTCAAGTCTAAAACTCTATTAAAGAACTTTTATTAAGTCACTTTTTGAAACTCCTACTGAGGAAATGAATGGCAAAAATCCTTCCAGAACCAAGGCCACTGAAAAGTGGGCAGTCACTGTTGCACTCTATAGAAAAGAGCTCTTTGGAAATTCAGTCCCACATGCACATAATCACCATCTTCTCTCACAAAGCAACTAGACGACCATAACACTTATTTTTGCGAAGCTTCCACTGTCATGCTTCAGCCTGCTGCTTGTCTGAGTCACACACAGTGCGCTGTAAGGCTGTTTTCACACTCGATTGGACTGCTTGGTCCAAAGCTAAGAGCAATTCCACCCCCTCACCCAGCTAGTCTCTTTTCAGATTGTACTTTTGGGTCTGAACCGCAGAACCGACCGAACACAAAGAACTCTGAGTGAGTGAGTGGCATCTCTCATGGAGGGCTTCAGATTTCCAGGGTTTCCCGCTAGAAAATGCGGATCAACTACTTGCTCTGCTTTTGATGACCGTACCTGCTGCTGCTGATGTTGTTGTTGGGCATCTTTGAACTATCTGTCTGTAAACACTGAGACAGTTCAGAGCAGATCACAGATGTCTGCTGTCTGAAGGACGGGAAGAGAGAAACTGTGAACACAGAGAGCGCTGGTGTGAAAAGAAGAGAGATGAGGAGAGGAGAGGAGGTGACAGGAGCTGTGATGATGAAGGGAGGTTAGTCTAAGAGAGAAGAGGTAAAGAGAGGGGCGATACAGCATTTAACTCTGATAGATCTGCCGATGTGTGTGTATTGTATGTGTGAGAGCGTGTCTGATGTTCTACATCTCCTGTTGACACGCATTCTAGTGCAGCCGTGGGAATTGTCACATGTACACAAACACACACACACATTTACTCAGCTACCAAAATTGGAATTTAAAGGATTAGTTCACTTCTAGAATTAAAATGTCCTGATAATTTACTCACTCACAACCAATCATTTTGCTATGTAAGACCCTTATTCCTCACCTGGGATCGTGATTTCTTTAAAAACCTTAATTTTCACAAACTGCCTTTCAAAACATCTTTCCAACCCCAAGTGTTTGAACAGCAATATATACATTGACAAATTGGTCAAATGATAGAAACAGCTGATAGCATCACTGAGCGCTGGTTAAGTGTCGGCTACAAGTGCAATATTGTAATATCCATGTCTAAAAGCCCCCAGGATAATCACACCTTTTGCTGAGCATTAAATAAAAGTAGGAGCTTCACATGCTTATCTAATTATTTATTTTTACACTTGACCTCTATCACTAGCCTCCAGAGGGAAAGCCGTCAAAGTCACACTGTCATTTTCACATGGCCTACTTTCCGCGCCTCAGACACTCGGCACAGGCTCTGGGCTGCAACTGCGTTTGTCCTTTGGGTTACTTTGCCACCAGGGCTGAAACAAATCCACCCATGTAATGACAAAGGTCATTTAAATCCATCGGAGCTCTAATAGCAGGTCTGAATCACTCAAGCTTTAGCTCTCCTGAGCTTCAGCTTATGACCAGATCCTCTGATGACATCCAAGAAACCTGTCACTACAGGGCAAAGATGCTCTATGACCTGATTATGCATTAAAATGCACAAAAAAGCATTTGTGTAGAAATTAAGAAGGTGTATTTTTCATTTTTGACAGTTTTTAGTAAATAAGTGTATGCATGAATTAAAAACAAAGCTTATTAAAGGAATATTTATTTGACATCCTGCCTTTAAATAGTATATAAATATATTGCACTATGTAATTTTACTGTTAAAAAAAAAAAAAGTATTACAATAAAAGACAATACTATTTGCAATAATGACAATTTTAAGGGGGGATATACATACATTTATTTATTTTAGATACCTTTATTTAAATTAATACCTTCTTTAAAGTAATTTTTAAACTAAAATAAATCATTAAAATTTATATAAACAAAAAAAAGATTGAAAGAAATCAAATTTGAGGTGAAAAATTACCCGAACATTTTTTTGGTTTTGTTTTGAAATCAAAATCCAGGCTAAAGTGAACTTACATTTCCCACAGTACCACGTCTGGTGCATTTGCACTAACCAAGAGGCAAGGATCAGACTAATAATGCCTTTTTAATGCACACTAGCTAGGTAAGGATATGAATCACTTTCGTTCACATTTATTAAATACTAGTAAAGGCATATAATTCTCTGCTGCAGGGCTCTAACACAGTAGTAAAGTGCAGGTATAATGCAGTGGCTCGGCTTTATTATGCACCACAGCGGGGATCTGATGAACCTTTCCAGGCCAATCACAGGGTGCAGTGATGTACAGGGGTAGTGTGTTGCTTTGGGGCAGACCGTGACCTTGACAGCATCTGTTCGGAAAACATGGCTCCACTGCTCTGAGCTCCATTATCTCGAGTAGCATATTTAGCGCTACATGTGTGTTTGTCCCTCATACTGAGGTGTTAAATAAATTCTCTCTATCCTGCAGTTCCTAATGTACACCCCCTTCTCAACTGTCTTCTCTTCCTCTATTTTTCCTGTGTGGCCTCGGGCTGTTGCACCGGGAGGTCACGGTGCCAAGGCCACGGTCACAGTGTCAAGACTAACACTTCATATCACACACTACCCAGACGTGAAACACCTATACACACTCACACAAGTCGGGAAGCAGTTACACCTGCAGATTATGGCATTTTCTGTATGAACATACTGAGTAAAGTCTTCAGTTAGCCACTAGACTAACATCTGAATGTAAAATGCAAAAAATGTCACTTTACCGCCAAGCCAGGTTGAAATTAACAGCAGGAGTAGTTGTGCATTTAGACACTGATTAACTTTTACGAGAGGTTACACGGGTACAAGGAAAAAATAGAGATGACTACACCTAGAAGAAACTTTCTGCAAATACATAAGATCACATTTGACCGTGTCTCCTCATGTTCAGGCAATCTGAAATCACTTTGAGGTGACGAAGGTTGTTCTTTGTGGCCGAACATTTCACTTTCAAGAGCAACTCTAATCAGTCAAGAGAGAGCAGTCTTGATTACCTGACCTCCCTCTTTTTTCCTTTTATCTCTTTTTCCATCTCCCTTCCTCCATCATCATCATCATCTCTATACATTCTTGTCAGATTCCTGCTGATAGAGGGGTTCAGGGGGTCTTTCTCATCTGATGGCCCTTAGAGAGTGCTGTGCCCACGCCTGGCCTAAAGTTTTACATTTATGCAGTTCGCAAACTCATTTATCTAAAGCAGCTTACATCGCATTCAACTTATACATTTTAAAACTAAAATCATTGAAATCCTTAGAGTTTAAAATAAGGCTGTTGCAAGAAGCTATACAGTGTTGTACGCTCTCATAAAATTGACTTGCATTGCTAGTCAAGGTTTTTGCTTCAAAACGCTGCTCGTGCTAAATTGTTGTTTTTGTAGATTATTGCTGCTGCAAAGCAAGTACAGGAACTTGCTACTGCCACTACATATGCCAATAAGCTGCTGTGAGTATTTAGGAAATACTGCTGCCGCACAAGTAGCATATCTAATTAAAGCTGAAAGCAGTGTTGAAAGGGCCCTCACCGGGTGGCTCACTGGGTGGCATTGACTTTGGGAAAACAGCAAATGCTGAGCAATATGCATTTAAAGGGGTAAATAGATGAGGAATATGTCAAAGTCATTTATATGTGCCAAACTTCATGCTGCCAGCTGGCGGCGCTATGCTGGCATGTAGATGTCTTCAATCCAGGACTTTAAACAAACATATGAAATTTGGGGCAGATTGAACATATTATGTTTGAGTTAGTGTAAACATGACGTATCAGGCCAGGACTCGTACCAAACATGTGAAGTCTAGTGCAGATTGGACATTGTATGGCTGAGTTTTAACAACTTCCTTTTACATGGTGAAACATCGAAATTTGTCAGGCCTCCACAGAAAAGCTCTTTAATGAAAACTCAAGATCTTCGCAATTTAACATGGCAAAGGCCTTTAGATTAGACTGACCAAATATAACAAAGATGTCATTAAATCTCTATAAGGAGTTTGTTACAGCGTAAAAAAATGCCACTTCCTGTTGCCAGAAGGTGGTGCTATGACTATAACTGAATAAGGGTATGGGCATGTGTTGAGGACAGGACTCTTATCAAACATGTGAAATCTGGTGCAGATTGGACAATGCATCCCTGAATTATAACAACTTCAAGTTTATCAGGCCGTCACGGATATGCCCTTCAACGAAAACTCAAGATCTTCGCAATTTAATGTCAAAGGGCTTTAGATTAATCTGACCAAAATTAGTGTTGATGCGACTAAATCTCTAGGAGAATTTAGCTTAAATACACCTGGAAATGGCAAAAACGGCATAAAACTTGCATAGAAAATTCTAAATAACAGACTTTCTGTTGGGTTTTGGACTTCGTACCGGAGGACTTTTTTGGAGGTACTGGTGTACCGAATTTTGTACATGCATATGAAACAAAGCTTGAGAGGCATTTCGTTGAATTTTTATAGGTGGCGCTACCGAGTCATTTGGCCACATCCATTTCTGAAAGCCATATCAGCCCTCAAAAATGTGATCAATTTTGGAGAAGAAGAAACTGAGCAATTATAATAGGGTCTTCGCACCATCGGTGCTCTGGCCCTATTAACCCATAGCAGATCTATACAGGTGGAGGGTTTCAGAGAAACTATCCAGCCACTTAAATGTAAAGCAGCCAGCTCATTGGCTGCATATGCAACATAAACCAATCAGCTAGGTAGTTTAACACTGTGAATATCATTAGTTTGCATTAACGACCCATCAGCCTGCAGCATCTAGAGTTCATGACAGAACATGGCATTTAATTTATTTATTTTAAAACATAAAATCTATCATCACGTATTTTAGTTATCCTCACTCCACAACAATTCCTTTAATTTTATGGTATTCAGAACAGAACAGGAATTAAAAAAACAATTATAGTGGCATTCATTATAAACACATTTATTATAAACAACAAGCCTAAACTAATTTATTTAAAATGAAACTGAACATACCAATCTGTCGGAACACTGCTATACAAATAAACCTTGGCTATTGTAAAACAACGTAAAGGAAAAAAATAACAAAAACTGTATAGAAAAACAAATATTTCGAATTATTGCATACTTTATCTATTATAGTTCACCTAAAAATTAAAATTCTATCATGTTGTTCCAAACCTGCATGACCTTTTTCTTCTGCAGAACACAAAAGAAGATATTTTGAAAAATGTTCCTACAATGAAAGTCAACTGGACCAAAACATTCTTTAAAAATATTTTCCTTTTGTGTTCCACAGATAAAAATTAAGTCATGCAGGTTTGGAACGGCACAAATGTAAATAATGAGTAATGGTGATGTTCATTTTTGGGTGAACTACAGCATTATTCTACAACAAAAACAGGGTATGTCAAATCCTATTTCAAACCTATGTATTTCTGATAAGTAGTGTTGTCAAAAGACCCGGTACTTCGGTACCAAGTCGGTACTAAAAAAAATTAAATGTTACGGTACCAGGTTTTCTTAAGTACCGGTGGTACCGAGCGCCCGGTCAACCCGGTTCTTACTGCGCTATGCGGAAAGTACGCACTGCGCAGTTGTTGCGTCTTCTTCATAAAAGCACAGAGACACGGCGACCGGCGGTGCTGCTGATGCGGCTGCTCTGAATCCGCTTGTTGAAAAGAAAGGAGGAAGGAGCCACGTGTGGAAATATTTTGTATTTGCGGCTGATGACAAGGGCAACATCATAGATCATCAGAAACCCATTTGCAAACGGTGCATCGAAGTTCTTTCTCAAAAGGAGGAAATACATCGAACTTAATAAAACACCTCAAAGACCGACACCCAGATTTAATGAAAGAGTTCAAGCAGGTAAGTGTTCATTTAATTTTATATTTAGAGCTTTTGTTATAAAAATTATACCTTAAATAAACATTGCCATTTGCTTAGTTAATCGTTAGCATAAGCGCGGCTAATGCTAACGCGAGTATTAGAATAAACTTCTTTATTACGTGTTTAATGCTCCTATAGCGTTTAAAAAAAAAAAAAAAAACAGGACATGATAGTGTGGTATTTTTACACACCTGAGGCTTTTAAATGACCTGTGTAGCTAAAATATGTGTGTTAGAGAACAAATGTACAAATGTATGGTTAATGTTTATGTCCTTAAAATCGGTCCATCAGAAAAGCAGTTCTAGGCTATGAAATATAGTTTGCGCAGTTTGATTAAATAAAAGTACAGTCAAATACAGTCCTGTATAGTTTGGTAAAAGATACCATTCATTAACATGACTTAATATATTATCTAACATCAAGTTACAGTGAGTGAACATTAATTAATGTGTGTGAATTTTGTTTTATACAAACATTTGATGGTTCATGTTTGTTCATTGTGCGTGAAATAATGTTAACAGATACAACTTTTAATTTAAAATAAATTATTAATACATTTTGAAATTAAGAGAATAATTGCTATGTAACACTTGTTTTTTTAAGTCATGTTAAATGGAGTCTTTTTGTAAAGTGTTTTTAATAAGACAGTTTCCGTCTGTGTAACATTGATATCTTACACTCAATATAAGTAATCTTATCTAACTTTGTTATAAAAAGCTGAGGTTTGTTATTTACTGAAAAGTTATATATAAAGTTCTGTTTAGCTGGTGTCAATCTAATATTGCATTTAGTCAGACTCAGCCAATTGTTTTACTCAAGTATATTATATTTTCCTTTTACAGCTGCAGGCTGAAGAAGACCACGAACCAAACTCCTAAGCAGACAACGGTTCCAGATGCTTTTCAGCAGCAGAAGTATGACAAAAACTCACCTGAGGCAAGAAAACTGAACCGAGCTGTTGCTGAATTCACATGTATGGATCAAGTGCCAGTTTAACCGTGGATTTTCACTGGTATTGGTACCGAATACTGAAATTTTGGTACCGTGACAACACTACTGATAAGCATTCATTGATCCGAATACAGCCTTGACTTGCCATTGTTCAAGAAGCAAGAAAAGGTGGGTGCTGGGATAAAAGTAGTCGCTATGGGACACGTTGAGTTTGTGATTCAGTAGCTGCCTGTGTTTGCATCTGTGGGTGTGTGTCCATGTCTGTATGCAGCCTATATGTTTATTAGAAGCATCTGAAAAGAAACCTGTATGTATATGTTTTTTCAAAAGCAGCTTTCTGTACTGAAGATTTCAGATTGCCTTCAATGCGGAAAGATTATAGCTACACTTCTACCATAGGCAAAGAGAGAGGGAGGAAGGGAAAAACACTCTCCGCTTTCTCATCATTATCTAAATGCAGAGCTCTCTGAGTCGCTAATGTCACCCACAGACAGAGAAGCCGCTGGAGAACGCAGCGAGGAACTATTGACTTTAAACTCCAGGAGAAGCTTCCTCTGACCTCCCAGCAGCTCACCCAAAAATGTAAATTCTTCATTTAATCAGGCTCACTTTCGACTGAAGCTTTCTTGCTTCAAATGAAGCAAAAATTCATCTGACATGACTCTTCTGTAATCATATGATAACACTAGAACTAAAGTCCAGAACTAAAGAACTGGATCAGACTGATTTATAAATAAATCATCTAGAATGGTTTTGCGTTGACAAGATCTGATTTAAAAGAACAAATGTTCATAAATCCAAAAGACATTACCGCTTCTCTCAAGAACGTGCCAAGGACAGTTTTGTCAATAATAAGTGTCCTGTCCCCATTCAGCAAAGACCAGTACAGTCTCCACAATACCTCTTTTGTTTTTCACGGAAGAGAATAAAGGTTTGAAACTACATTAATGAGTATATGATGATAAATAAATGATTTTCAGCTAAATAATGATTTATTTAGAACGAATAATTTCCTCTAACCATCTAAAAACATATCTACAACATTCTGTATCTTTAGAGCTCTCTTTCCATTGCTCTTTTCCTCCTTATCTCATCTTCATCTGTCTATAAATTTTTCTCTTTGTCTAGATCCTTCTCTTTCCTTGAAAGCAGCAGGGAGGAGGCCACTCGATCACAATCGATATCTACATCTCTTCTCGCCTCATTCTAGCCATTCCACCGCTCTCAAACAACGTGTGTGTAACAGAACATGGTTCATCTACTTCCGCACACACACACTTTCAACACCACTGCCATAAACCTATCAGTATTTTTGCTTTATTTTCATCCTTATCTGTATTAAAATACATATTAAAAAATACATATTTTTTATTTAATGTGGGATCCGAATATTTTTATGAAAAAAAAAAACATTTATTCAGAAGGGATGCATTAAATTTGATCAAAAGTGACAGTAAAGACATTTAAATTATTAAAAAAGATTTCCATTTCAGTTATGTTAAACTTTCTATTCATCAAAAGATCATGAAAAAAATATCACAATTTGCACAAAAATATTAAGCAGCGTAACTGTTTTTAACATTGATAATACAATATATTTCTTGAGTTCCAAATTAGCATATTAGAAGGATCATGTGACACTGAAGACTGAAGTAATAAGGCTGAAAAACTAGGTTTGTCATTACAGAAATAAATTACACTAAAATATATTCAAACAGAAAACTGTTGTTTTAAATAGCAATAAGATATCACAGTATTACGGTTTTACGGTGTTTTCTCGGCCACTGAATAAAAAATATAAAAAAGGTTATTGTGACTGTGTATATCACAATTCTGCCTTTTTTTCTTCAAATTTTGAGATATAAACTCGCAATTCTGAATTTTTTTCTCGCAAATGCAATTTTGTATCTCAAAAGTCTAACCTTTTTTTCACAATTTGGACTTTTTTCCCCTCAGAATTGTGAGATATAAACTCACAATTCTAGCTTTTTTTCTCAGAATTACATGATATAAACTTGCAATTATGAGTTATAAAGTCATAATTGCAAGATAAAGACTCACAATTCTGTCTTTTTCTTGCAAATCCGAGTTTATGTCTCGCAATACTGACTTTTTTTTTTTTTTTTTGCACTTTTTTTCTCTGAATTGTGAGATATAAACTTGCAATTTTGACTTTTTTTCTTGCAATTGTGATTTTGTATCTCACAAGCCTGACCTTTTTTCACAATAAGGATTTTTTTTTCCTCAGAATTGTGAGATAAAAATTCACAATTATCTCACAGAATTGTGATATAAAAACTAATTCAAACTTTTTTTATCAGAATTGTGAGACATACTCTCAATTCTGACTCACAACTCACAATTCTGACTTTTTTCTTAGAACTGCATAATAAAAAACACGCATTTGCGAGTTATAAAGTCGGAACTGTGAGATAAAATCTCACTTTTTTAAAGTCTGACTTTTTCTCGCAATTCAGACTTTTTTTCTCAGAATTGCATGATATTAACTCGCAATTACGTTATAAAGTCATAACTGCAAGATAAAAACTCGCAATTCTGTCTTTTTTCTCGCAAACGTGAGTTTATATCTAGCAATCCTGACTTTTTTCTCAGAATTGTGAGATATAAACTAAACCATTGCGAGTTATAAAGTCCAGTTTTGAGGGGGAGAAAAAAATGTATATGTTCTCAGAATTGTGAATTTATATCTCTTAATGACTTAATGACTCACAACTGTGTGTTATAAAGTCAAGTCAGTATTTTAAGTTTATATCTTGCAATTCTGACTTTATTTCTCAAAATTGTGAAAAAATTGAGATGTAAACTCGCAACTGTGAGAATAAAGTCAGAATTGTTAGATAAAAAGTCACACATACCTTTTTTAATCTTCTATTCAGTGGTGGAAATGGGCTTCCATACATAAGCAATATCTTTCAAAAACATGAAATCAAAAAATAAATAAATATATAAAAAATCGTACTGAGCTAAAACCTTTGAACTGCAGTGTATAAAGCTATATAGATATCGATATAAGTATAGCATCTTTCATTTTATTGTTTATCACAGTATGATTTACTGCAATGGTTTATGTGAGAAAACTCTCTAAATATAACTAGATCTATGTTTTTATAAATAATAAATATTCCTTTTATTTATGAGTTGTCCTTGAATCCTATACATTTCAGTTAACCTATTCCTTTAATTCAAGCTATATTCTTTGAAATCAACTCTGAACATCCTGCATTTAGTGGTGAAGAAAAATTGTGTTTGGACGTTTAGATTTAATTACCAGTAAACAAGAGAAAAATACTGATTAAGGAAATGACTTTTTGCGCTGAAGACATGCACACATGCACTTCATTTGAGACTCTAGAGTAATCAGCCAGTTCAAACCCTCTATTAAGACACAGATGAGCATACAGTGTCTCTTACCGTCCTCTTCCTTGTGTGTGTTTTGAGGGCTGTGCATCCTATCTGCGCTGGAGGGGTGGTTCAGGTCAGACAGTGCGGCGTGACGTTCAGCTGATATCCATGTGGGGTCACTCATATCAAACTCCTCACTACTCACTGAACAGTCATCCTGCGGAGAGAGCGCCAGAGAGATGTCAGTCCGACAGCTGAGGCAGGATTGCTCATATCGGCGCCGCGTCTGTGCGTGTGCGCAAAACTAGAATAGATGTGAAAGTCAGATTGGGCCGTGATGTTGGCAGCCAAACAGGCCCATGAGGAGGGCTGTCAGAGAGAGCAGTCACCCCCTGCTGAGTGACAGCATCACTCATAGACACACACACACACAGGCGCAGCCTGGTGGGACCACCAAAATTACAACTGGGCCCCAAGGCACAATACGGAAATGTTGAAAAAGAGAGTATAGTATACAACTTCAGTATATCTACTCTACTAAAGGCATAAACATGGTCAAAAATATGATTTAAATCACTGAATATTACACATTCTAACTGCCCTAAAACACATCCCACACATACACATTCTGGGGACCCCTGAAACTTATATTACATATTGTAAAATGTGGTAATAGGTCTCCTTTAAGGGTTTTTGCTCTCGTGAATGCTTTGAAAATCAATCAATGAACATGAATCATTTTGTAATTGAAGAAATATTTATCAGCTAATATTTAATTCACACGTGTGAATAATGCACTGCTGTACATAAGGTTACATAAATACATGATTCACCTACTGATAAACAAGCATTGAAATGTCTAAACTAGACATTTCCCAAGGTATGCATCTCAAATGAAATGATATTTAAAAAGCAGACATTGAACTACTGTTATGAACAGCATTCATACGATTCCTATCATGGACATCAAAAGTAAAAAAGCAAGGTTATGAGAGGTTGTTCAAATTGAGAAAATTTTAAAGCCATCAGTGGAACTTTCTTTCAGTGGACCAGACTGTCTAAACCCTAGTTTCGTAAATTAATATATACTACCTTTCAAAACTTATTCAGCAAGGCTACACTAAATGCATCAAAAGTGACAGTAAAGACATTTACATTGTTAGAAAAATATATTTTAAATAAATGGAATTGCTATTCATCAAACAATCCTGAAAAAAAATGTATTAGTTTCCACAAAAATATTAATCAGTGACACTGATAATAAGAAATGTTTCTTGAGCAGCAAATCAGCATATTAGGATGATTTCTGAAGGATCATGTGACACTGAACACTGGAGTAAAGATGCTGAAAATTCAGCTTTGCATCATAGGAATAAATTTACATTTATTCAAATAGTAGGGCCCTATGATTTCCGCGATGCGGAAACGCAGACGGAATCGCGGAATCCAGTCATAAAAACGGAATTTACTGAATAACGTGGAATGTCACTGAATTTGTCAAAGTTTTAATTAATTAATCAAAAGTACGACTTCAATCAAGCTGCAATATGGACTAGTATCTGTAAATATTACGCCACAAAAATACCATTTAAACGTGAATCCTGCATGTTCTGCGTGTCTCTGTTTTAATGAATGGAGCAGACGAGCGGTTTTGTTTACTACACACACTGAAGCGCACGTGACGTTCACAGTGATTTCAGCGTCTGTCGTCTCACTAAATGAGGAGATAAATACATAAACAATATCTGCTTAGTCACTTTATAAACATTTGACCGTTCCATTTTAGGAAAACTAGCGTTATATCACATACACACAGAAAATGTAAAGGTAGACACGGAAACCCGTCAAAATAAAAGTCTGGTTTAACTTGAAGACATTGTGCCAGATGTATATTACTACCATTACTACTACTACTACTAAAATGAAACAAACATTATTTTTAGGGTACAATCACACAACATCTCATTTATGTTTTAATTTTAATAGTAAATTCCCCTTTGTTTGCAAAAAAAGCTTAATTTTCAATAATTAAAAGATAAATTAAATTAATGTTTTATGCCTTCATTTGATAACCAGAACATTTTAAATACACAACACAGAATTTCTGAGGGTAAAAAAAACTTCCATAAGGCTTTTTTAAAAATAAATTTGAATAAATTAAGTATGCTTTCACATAATTAGACATGCTAAAACACAGAATTTGATAACAATAAAACATATGGTGAGAAAAAAAAACATGTCATTTTTGTTAAACCCTTATTAAATTAATGTGAAATTGTATAAGTTTCATAATTTTAATTAATTAGACATGCTCTTTGATTAGTAAAATTTAATTTAACCATTAAGGAGTTCAAAAAATGAAATCGGGAAAAACGGAATCCAGAAAAATTCAAACGGATTTCACAGGGCCCTAAATTAGAGAACACTTATTTTTAAATTGTAATATTTCACACGATTACCGTTTTACAGTATTTTTGATCAAATAAATGCAGCCTTGGTGAACAGTCAAAAACAGATCAACATCTCTAATAAATTATTTATTTTCTCTCCATTCAATGGTTCCATTTCTGAAAATTATTAATTTGTTCCGTCTACACAAGCAATTTGTCCTGTTTCATAAGAAGTCTCTTCAAATGAATGATTGTTTTCCTGAATAAATCCATTTTCTCCATTCAATATATTAAACTCGCAGCAGCACTAGTGAGTAGTGAGGATGCCTGTATAAACATGTGAATCAAATAAATCACAGCGTTCTGTTTTTCGCCACAACTGACAGCATCATTTCCTCAAGTTCGGATGACACTTGTTGACACATTAACATTTGTAATGTTAATGGAATGGAAAATTCATAGAAAAGCATTCAAAGCAGAGAACAATGCTAAACTTGTCCTATTCACATTTTTTTTTCCAAAAAGAAAAATGATCTCAAATGACCCAAATGTATTATTGTAAACATAATGACTTTGTAATGATGGCTATTAAACTTAATTCGTTCCCTTGACTTATTAAATTGCTCCTCAATTTCAAAAATCCGTTCAGTTTGATAGCATCACGTCGAGCCCTTCCACCTCTGGAGGGCTGCCGTCATCCCGTTTTATTTACATAACAACTTATATCCTCAAATGAACGTCTCTAAATAATCTGAAGAGCTCAGGTGGTTCTGTTCGGTAGTTACAGTCTGGAACATGTGTTCATTATCAACATGAGCATCTCAAACGGGCTCGATCGGCTGTACATGCTGTGCCGGGTTTGTAAAGCAATGAAATACCTGTGCATAATGTGCTGGATGGAAGAGGATGATTTATTAGACAGGCGAAAGTAAAAGCTGCCCCAGGGACAGCGGGTGAGGACCCATCTGCTCATGCCTGTTGTTGAAGGGAAACCCTGCCACCCCGGCGCACGGCACGACCTCTGTTTAAACAGACGCATTCCCCCCCAGAGCTGCCAGTCACACAGTACCTCCCACCACCAGCCCAGCGCCAGCTCTGATTGGTTAAGCTGCTTTACATGCAAATTTGACAGTGTGTTATTGATGGAAGACGGTCTTCCGCCCACTCTTTTCCTGCTGGTCCCTTAAAGGAGTTGTAGCTGTTTTTCGATGCCAGTTTAATGTGCAAAGGTGAGTTTGGGACAAGACTACCTGATTGGGACAGTAGTTTTGGGGTAAAAAGTTTGTCATCCAAACTTACTACATTTAGGACATTAACTTGATCAAAAGTGACAGTAAAAACAAGTATTATGTTAGTAAAGATTTTAATTTCAAATAACTGCTTTTTTTCCCCACTTTCTATTAAAAAAATACCCAGAAGACAAATGATCATGGTTTCCAATCAGCACATTGGAATGATTTCTGAAGTATCATGTGATACTGAAGACTAAAGTAAAGGCCAAAAACCAGGACATCACACAAATAAATTACATTTTAAAAGCTATTAAAACAGAAAAAAAAAATATTCTAAATGGTAACAATAAAAACTTTATACAGTATTTTTATATTTACTATATTTTTGATCAAATAAAGGCTTGGTGGGCGTAAGTGTCTTCTTCTTTTTGTACAATTATAGCAATGTATATTAAAGCTTCTGCATTTTTTTCTTCCCAAAAAAAGAAAACTTTACATAGCATAATTTTTCCACAAAAAAATTGTATCAATGTATTTTTCAACTGCTACAATAATTTACTAAAATATCTTTAATTTATAATTATTAATTTATAATGAGTTAAAATTATCTTTACAAAACAAACATTTTGCAATAAATAATTATATTCACAGCTTCATGAGTATTCATTTGAAAAATTATAACATGAGATGCAAAATATTACTGATTCTTCCAACCCCAAAAAACACAAAGCTTTACAAAACACATTTTTCTTTCCACAAAAAATGTATCAATTTATTATTCATTTGCTATAGAATTATTATTAGTAGTAGTAGTAGTATTTTACTTCATTTTTTACAAAATTATCTTTATTAATTTATTAATTTAATGATAATGATTAATTTGTAATAAATTAAAATTATCTTTAATATCTTTAATAAATTAATTTGGAAAATGATAACATGAGATGCAAAATATTACTGATTCTTCCAAAAAAAAAAAAAAAAAAAAAAAAAAAATACACTTTACATATTTAAAAAAATAAAATTATCAATGCAAGTTTCATTTGCAATAAATCATTTATTTACTTTTTTTTTTTTTTTTTTTTTTTTACTTTTTTAAAAAAATTATCTTTATGTATAATTATTACAATAATTTTTACAGAATAAATATTTGCAACAAGTTATATCCATAGCTTCATAAATTAATTTGGAAACTGATAAAATGAAATGCAAAATATTACTGATTCTTACAAAAACAAAACAAAACAAAAAACATATTTCTTCCACATCAAAATTGTATCATTAATTTTACTTGCTAATAATAATAATAATAATAATAATACTAATAATAACAATAGTCAATGCATTTTTCAATGCTTTCAAAACCAGCTAAATCCAGCTATATAACAGCATGTTGGTTTCAAATCAGCTGAACTTGCATCACAGAAAAGCAAATTAAAAAATGGATGTGCAATGTCAAATAAAAAAAAACAAAACAAAAAGATTTTCTGTATCAGTGCGGCACTAGCCCAAAAGGGCAAGTGGTTGCTGTTGTTGACTTTCCTGAAACTCTCTCACACTGACCCCAGCCAACAGGTCATTCTCACTGTTAAGCCCTACGTTGACTTCAACAATCAACGTTTGAATAATACATCATACAAACACAGCAATCGGATCCATGTTTGTGTATAAATAAGCCCCCAGAGATCACAAACGATGCCCAGGGGTCAGCAAAAGTCAGCAGGGTCGGCTGATAGGACCAGACAGCCGAGGAATGGGTCAAAGACACCCTTTAAAGGTCACGAGTACACGCGCTATAGCTAAAACCATCAGGTAGACAACAAAGAGGATCGCACACACACCCGTCCCACCCCCCAAACCCTGCGTAATGCATTCTGCCGCATTTTCATTCCCATCCTCAACTCACAGAACTGACAATCCAGCACCTCCTTAATCATCTTCCAATAGGACATCAAACAGCAGCCTCTATTAATCTGACATTTAACTCCTTTTCAATTATAATCGTATAAAATCGCATTTAACCGCTTCAAGCCCGCGATCAGCGCCGCAAGGCTAATCCAATTTAGAACAATGCAGGTCATCAGCGGCCCGAACCTCTCCGACTCCATCACGCGGCACCCCTACGGCTCAATTCTGATGGTCTTTTATTAGTTTTTATTGTTTATTAATGATCACGCTTACGGTCTCTGCTCATCTGCATGCAGGTGACATTCTGTGCTCTCTCTCTCTCTGACAAATTGCTGCCTATGCAGATAAAGAGAGCAGGGACAGCCTGGCATTTTCCCCCTTCACGAAACATCCCAGCTCCTCCGTGTCTTTAATGAGAATAACAGATAGAAACGAGTCCAATCGGCTGGTTTCTTTTCATTTGCGGAGGGTCTGAGTGGCTCTGTGGGCTGTGAGTGTGTGTTTCGGGGTTTCTTTTGTCTGAGAGCCGTGTGTGCGCGTTCGCTAAACACAAAGAGCAGACGTCCTTGGGAGACGCTCTCTTCTCAGCCAGGGGCTGGGCGTTACCTTTGTCCTGTCTCGCGTTTTCATTTAGTTGATTAACTTTGCTTTCATAATAATACGCTTTTGGGTGGGTGAGAATGAAAGGAGCCTTTTATCGCTTTAACTGATTTACGTTCGCACGACTTGAACCTCCGAGCCAGGAGCGCGGGCATTTGTAGAGTGACTTTATTAGCGAGGTTAGCCGCCCTCGCTGTATACCAAGCTGTAAATTGTCTAAATTAAGACGCGAAGGGGGTAAAGTCTTTAAAAAATCATTAACTTCAGGAGCAAGTGCTTTTAATGGCATGTCGAGGGGAGTCGGACTACCTGGGCGTTTTTCTGCCTCCAGGTCTGAAGTTCACCGAATGGTCTTGAGGGGGGAAAAAAAAAAACAGATAGCATATTAATATATGGGTTCCTCGCGTAAATACACATGCGCACAGGCCTAATGTACCTTCAATGATTGATGCCTACCTTCAGAGGCACGCCGTGCTGTTTTGTCAAGCACAGAGGCACTAAAATATGAATACAAATGAATGTCTTTCTCGGAGAGAGTTTCAAGCATGCATGAGAACGCTAGGGCAACATTTGCTCTCCTGAGCTTGCAAAAAGGCTTTTGTAAGGAGATTGGCCTCTTCTGCCTGCACTGAGGATCTTCTAGTCTGGGCTTTTTGGTACCGGAGCCATTTAAAGCTAATCCAGTTAGCAAGGCAACCCTTCCTGTCCGACTCTGCTCTTCAACCTTTCCATCTCATACGCTACTGGTGTCCTTGTGAGAAGGGTTTATGCTGGCAAGTCCACAACAATTAAGTTGATAAACGGCTTTTGATACTGTAAAAATCAATGTGAAATGTCTTTAGTATCAGTATAACTGGGTTCTGGACTTTTCATACTGCTTTTTCTGTAATGAATCATTCAGCAAAGGGAAAAAGTGAATGTAGCATCAACTGAAGAGTGAGACGGTCATGGTATTTCCTGAGCATGAATGATTGATTATGTGACTATGTGATTGTTTTGCATGTACGGCTGGAACGAGTGATTCTCAGAGTCTCGTCTTATTCAATCTGCAATTAGTTCCGCTCCTTTTTCCATCTTCCGTCTCTCTTTCTGTCCATATTTAGAAAGGACAGTGACATGGCTCCTAATGCAAAAAGAAATAAATTTAAAGACTTGAAAATAAATAAATAAAAGAAGGAATGCTAAGCATATATATATGTATGCGCTGCCATGGAAACTGATCAAGATCTGCAATACTAAAACTGATTTAGAGAGAGAGGAAGAAAAAAAAAAAAAGATTTAGTCTGGAGAGAAATGTTTGTGTGTTCTGAAAAGTGTAGGTCTGGATCTACACTACCAGTCAAAAGTTTTTGAACAGTAAGTAAGTTTCTTCTGCTCACCAAGCCTGCATTTATTTGATCCATAATATAGCAATAATATTGTGAAATATTTTAACTATTTAAAATAACTTTTATATTTTAAAATGTAATTTATTGCTGTGATCAAAGCTACATTTTCAGCATCATTACTCCAGTGTCACATAATCCTTCAGAAATCATTCTGATATGTTGTTTTGCTGTTCAAGAAACATTTAATATTATTATTATTATTATTATTATCATCAATATTTAAAACAGTTGAGTAAATTTTTTTTTCAGGATTCTTTGATGAACAGAAAGATCCAAAGATCAGCATTTATCTGAAATAAAAAGCTTTTGTAACATTACTTTAACAGTCAAAAGCTTGGAGTCAGTGTAATTTTTTTTTTTTTTTAAAGAAATTAATATTTTTATTTAGCAAGGATGCTAAGGATAATGATAGACATTTATAATGTTACAAAAGATATCCATTTCAGACACATGCCGTTCTTCTGAACTTTATATTCATCAACCTGAAAAAAATTCTACTCAGCTGTTTGCAACATAATAATAATATGAAGAAGAAGAAGAAGGAATGTTTTTTTTTTTTTTTTTGGAGCAGCATATCAGAGGATTAGAATGATTTCTGAAGAATCGTGTGACTGGAGTAATGATGCAAAAATTCAGCTTTGAAATCAAATTTTAAAATATATTCAAATATAAAACAGTTATTTTGAATAGAAAATTTTACTGGTTTTGCTGTACTTTGGATGAAATAAATGCAGGCTTGGTGAGCAGAAGAAACATCTTCAAAAAACATTAAAAATCTTACTGTTCAAAAACTTTTGACTAGTAGTGCATGTGTGTTCTGTAATAATATTGCGAAAATGGCAGCTTATCTAAAAAAAAAAAAAAAACATTTGACCCTGGGCCACAAAACCAGTCTTAAGTCGCTGTGGTATATTTGTAGCAGTAGCCAAAGATACATTGTATGGGTCAAAATTATAGATTTTTCTTTTATGACAAAAATCATCAGGAAATTAAGTAACGATCATGTTCCATGAAGATATTTTGTAAATTTCCTACCGTAAATATATCAAAACTTACTTTTTGATTAGTAATATGCATTATTAAGAACTTCATTTGGACAACTTTAAAGGTGATTTTCTCAATATTTTGATTTGTTTGCACCCTCAGATTCCAGATATTCAAATAGTTGTATCTCTGCCAAATATTGTCCTGTCCCAATAAACGATACAATGGAAAGCTTATTTATTCAGCTTTCAGATTATGTTTAAATCTCAATTTTGAAAAATTTACTCTTTTGACTGCTTTTGGGGTCCAGGGTCACATATACTATTGAACTGTAGACACAATCTTCAGTGTTGTCTTACAATACTATTACTACTACTACTACTACTACTACTACTACTAATAATAATTCACACTTTTATCACTTTTACTTTTTCTCCTTTTCTTAATACAAATCTCTGGTCTGAAAGATTCAAAAGTTTATGCTATTCCAATTTAAAATAAAATTAACTCTCAACTGACATATTTTGTAATTCAACATCATTTTTTACTCTCAAATAGGGTTGGGTGATTATCAAGATAAAATGTCTCATATTGATAATTATCACCACAAATTCCAAAATTGTATTTCTTTACAATTTAAAGCCAGGTTTTTTCTTCAAATGAAGAAACCAGACCAATAATTGTGGATTTAAACTATACTTTACAGTCAGAACATTCTTGAATTTTTTACAAATTTCCCTTTCATTTTTCCTTAACAAAATAAATAACTTATTATAAAATTTCTGCATGTTGTGGTATTGTTTCAAATCATGAAACAGGTTTGTGTAAATTTGTTCATTATAAAAAATCTGTAACATCAGTAAAAATTGTAACAACCTCATATGGTGAAATTGAATTATTCTGACTGTTTGAGTTTTATTTAAACTAACCATTGGTTTTCCATAATAGTGTATGTAGTTCACAATAACTACAGTTAAAACCACATATATAACACCTCATGGTAAAAAGAATATGGTTTCTAGGTATTTGTATGAAAAACAAGTCTACATACACTTAGCATAAATGCACAAACGCTATAGCTTAATCGCAAAAAAAATCTGTCATTATATTCCATTACTCCTTTAATACATTTAATACATGTCTACAATACAATCAAATTTTATATGAATATCCCACATTTCTGACACAATACTATGGTGCAGTTAGCATTAGTACAGTAAATCCATTGTAAATGATGGCGATTTGTAGATTGAAAAGCCTTATGACTGCATCGTTGTGCACAGTGTTTCATCTGGCTTGAAACTAGTTTATATTACTGAGTCATTTGTGTTCATCGCTGAATTCAGGCACTTCACACTGGATCTCACAGCGCTGTTTAGTGCTCGTGTGACCGAGAATTTTCAGCGTTTAAATGCATCTGCTCTTGCAACCTCACACTGCGCTGCAGTTTGAACATTGAGCCAAGCAGATAAACGGTCCGTGTGGCACGCTTCAAATAAGCAGTGCTGTTTCGTTCCGCTTTTGGCACATAAACATTATATCGAACATTTGTTATCGTTTTATCAAGGAAAATTCTATCACGATAATTATTGTTATTGCTTTCTCACCCAGCCCTACTCTGAAATATATCATACCACTGCAGCATCATGTTTTTCAAATGCTATTATTTACAGAGAGGAACTCAAATCTTAACAGTACATTCAGAGCTCAGGAGCCAAATTCTCACACATCCACTACACACAAGGTCGATGGATCTATCTGGGCCCTCGGAGGAACACTGACAGCTGCCCATCACATCACAGCCTTTATTTCTCACGTCTAACAGATGTCTGAGCATGTTACATGAGCTTTCTGTCTTTGACCGCCTTCCCTCCGTCCGCTGGGATCAATAGCTTCCTAAGGAAGCACACTGTATCATTTCAACACAGAAAGGTGAGCGAATTGATAAGCGTGCCGTTACTCTAATACACTCTTAAAAATGAAGGTGCTTTAAAAGGTTCTTCGACGCCATGGAAGAACCATTTTTGGTTCCTCAAAGAACCATTCAGTCAATGGTTCATTACAGAAACATCTCTTTCTTACCTTTTTATGATCTAAAGAACCTTCTTTTGCCACAAAGAACCTTTTGTGAAACAGAAAGGTTCTTCAGATGTTAAACGTTCTTTATAGGCATCGTGAAGCACCTTTATTTTTAAGAGTGCACGGCATCCACGCCTGTACACTTATACAGAGATCCATTTGCCCTCAAAAACACACATTCTGAGGTCCAATGAGGATTAACATCTTGCAGACCGTGAGCTTCCATTGCAGAATATTGATCGAGCAGGAAAACCGGCCGTGAAAAGGGAAAATACCAGCACTGACACACTAGGTATACATACATAATCATGCCTTAACGCACTTGAGGTGAGCGCTCATCCAAAGAACGCTATAAAGGAGTGGCTAGATTTAAAAAGAAGTGTGTGTGCGGATGTGATCAAATCACTGGAAGGACAAACAGACAGTTTGATATCAGTGTCTGTTTGCGATATTACACCCTAGTGTCAGCCACAGGCTAAAAAACATAAAGCATTCTGTTACATGAAGACGGGCTATGATCAATGATTCTGACTGGACCTTCATTGATCCAGAGGCGAGGGGGAGGGGAGCTATTTCTGCCTGCCGATGCCCCCTTTCTCTCTCTGAAGAGCAGCGAAACCAAATCTGCACGGTCGGTTACCACCCCCTGCCCATTATTCTACACACGACCCTGAACAAAAGCCAAAAAGAGGAAAGACGCAAGACCGTCTCTCTCTGAAGCATCACTCATCTATCAGTCTGCACAAGCTTTAAAGGTGAAGTGTGTCATTTCTTCGATGTTTAAATAATGTTATTTGGTACAATCACTTCCTTTGTTCTGTGGAGCACAAAAAGAATATCTGGACACTCCTTTCAATATAACGAATGTAAATGAGGGCTGAGACTGTCAAGCTTAAAAAAAAGAACACCGAATACCATAAAAGTAGTTCACATACATTTATTTATTTAAATAAATTATATTTTTTTAATTGATTTTCTTTTATAATTTGACATACTAAAATTAAAAATAAATAATCACTCATTTTTCATGAATCAATTCCAAATTAATGTAGAAACAACATGAAGATTATATATTTTAAATATTTATTTAATGCCATATTTTACTAAGTACTATGAATAAACGCAAGCATCATTGATACCAATAGTTACACTGATGCCTCTGTTAAATGGATATTTTTATTCAACACATTTCATTTCAGTAAAATCTGTGGCATCATTTAATGACTAAACTGTTACCAAACAAATAATATAGCTTTTAACTGAAAAACAACTTAAATCTTCACATAAACCCATTATATATATATATATATATATATATATATATATATATATATATACACACACACACATATATACATATATATAAATAATGCAACATTTTGCATAATTTAATATAGTGTGTTATACACTAACAGTCATAAGTTTATGAACAGTATGTTTTTTAATGTTCTTTAAAGAAATTTCTCCTGCTCACCAAGCCTGCATTTATTTGATCCAAGGTACAGCAAAAACTGTAAAATTTTGAAACATTTTTACTATTTAAAATAACTGCTATCTATTTTAATATATTTTAAAATGTAATTTATTACTGTGGTTTCAATGAATTTTTAGCATCATTACTCCAGTCAAATATTCCTTCAAAAATCATTCTAATATTCCAATTTGCTGCTCCAAAAACATTTATTATTATTATATTATATTAGAAGAATTTTTTTCAAGTTTCTTTGATGAATAGAAAGTTAAAAAGAACAGTCTTTATCTGAAATAAAAATCTTTTGTAGCATTATACAAGTCTTTATCATCACTTTTGATCAATTTAAAGAATCCTCGCTAAATAAAAAAAATAATTTCTATAATTCCTTTTCCAAAAAAAAAAAAAATAAAATAAAAATTAATTTAAAAAAATGTTAGATAAATGCTGATCTTTGGATCTTTCTATTCACCAAAGAATCCTGAAAAAATTTACTCAACAGTTTTAAATAGTGATAATAATAAAACAAAAATAATAATAATAATAATAATAATAATAATAATAATAATAATAATTGTTTCTTGAACAGCAAAACAGCATATTCGAATTTTGATTTCTGAAGGATCATGTGACACTGAAGACTGGAGTAATGATGCTGAAAATGTAGCTTTGATCACAAGAATAAATTACATCTTAAATTATATTCAAATAGAAAGCAGTTATTTTAAATAGTAAAAATATTTTACAATATTACTGCTGTAAAACATTACTCTCTCTGTCTAAATTTTCCCCCCGCTAATGTTTTTTTGCATATTCATTTTCACAATAAATAAGTAAATTACTAGTAAAAACATTTGGTATTAATATTTTTCATCATTACATCAGTATCGCTTATTTACACCTCAATTACACCTCCATGTTTTAGTCATTGAGACAAGCATGTTACTGATAGGATTCAAAACACAGCCAGACAGAGCTTGCAGAAAATATAAATCAAAGAATTATTTTTTGACAGCTCTAATAATCTAGTGTATATAATATTTAATATAATCTTTATATTTTAATAATTCAGAAAATATAATTATTATAAAATAATTTATATTTTATAGATATATTTAACATTTTATTATTTATTTAAGTGGATATATGTACATTTTAAAATGCTAAAAAAAAAAAAAAAAGAAAAGAAAAAAAGACTATAATACCTACATAACACCTACATAAATTAACCATTCAAAATTTTTGAAGATTTAAAAATCTTAACATTGAAAAAGGTCATTATTTAAACATTGTCAACTACCCACGCACAGTATATCATAACAAACAAACAATATTTCACTGAATGATGTGAACATTTATCAGTAGGCGTTCCAGATTAATTAACCATGAGCACAAGCACAGACATCAGCACAAAGTCATTGGGAGGATGAAAAATTTGCGGAAATTAAATTCAGTCATATATCTTCCTACCACTGTATAGCTGTGCATCTCCAGCTGTTCCCCACTGATCACACCCATTCGGTTACAAACATGACAACCAACATCAAGTCAACCTGAAATGGCCAGTATCAAAAGTTTCTTAGGAAGGATACCAACAAAAAATGCTACACCACAACATAAAATGACCTTTCATCTAAAGGTCCACCTTAAGCCTTTCAACTGCAAGAGCTTCTGTTAAAAATCACGTTTCCTAACAAAACAATATAACTAGCAAGACATGAATCTTGAAGAACTGCATGGTATAATGGGCATCATGAAAAGTATATAACATTTTTCACAATAAGTACCAAACTGCAAGCTGATGTGTGTATAAAAATTGAACCTGCTTTCTAAATCAAGGCCACTTTTTGGAGGACACCACACAAGCTTTTGTGTTTGTACCTGTAATACAGTATTGTTGTTCCTGACCAGTATGAATAAATGGCACCTGCATTCTCAATGACTACTTGAAGCTGCTCATCAAATCCTGTATCCTGTGGTCGCTCAGTCAACTGTCAGCCTTTAAATCTTTATTCAACTGCACAAAAATCTATTTTCTCTCTTTGAAATGTTCAGATTATGGCTTTAACTGCTCTAAAAGTGGACTTTGTAAGAATAAGCAGATTTCCAGGCAGTCGTTTATAAAGAGTGTGCTCTATGTTTAAAGGGATAGTTCACCAAAAAATGAAAATTCTGTCATTAGTTACTCACCCTAATGTCGTTCCAAACCCATTAGACCTTCGTTCATGAACTATTTTATCAATGTCCTTACTATCTTTCTCGGCCTTGAATGTCAGTTGCGTTGCTGTCTATGCAGGGTCAGAAAGTTTTGGGATTTCATCAAAAATATCTTAATTTGTGTTCTAAAGATGAACGAAGGTCTCACAGGTTGGAACAACATGAGCAATTAATGACAGAATTTTCATTTTTGGGTAAACTATCCCTTTAATAACACGCTATGCATGAAATTTGCTGAAATAAAACAAACTAACAAGTGCTCATTTTTACTACTGTATGACAGACATGCACACTTCTATTTAAAAGTTTAGTGAGAATTTTAATTTAAATAGAAATGTTTTGTAACCTTATAAATGTCTATACTGTCACTTTTAATCAATTTAAAGGGTTAGTTCACCCAAAAAATTACCCCATTATTCACCCTCCAGTCATCAGAGGTATATAGTAGTCAACATTTGAAGTGGATCAAAAAAGTTCATCAAAGTTGTCCTAAGACAAGAACAGGTATTCTTTTTGGTTTTAGGACAAATTTGATGAAAGGTATTGATCCACTCCAAATGTTGACTACTGTATAGGACTTCCTTCTTTCAGATAAATGCAATCAGAAATTATATGAAAAATTATCCAGGCATTTCCAAGCTCTATCATGGCAATAGGCGGGTGTTTCTCTTCATCAGTCCAAATTAAATCCAATAAAGTGCACCCATCCATAATAAAAAGTGCCTCACACAGCACTGGGGGGTGAATAAAGGCTTCTGTAGTGAATCAATGCTTTTTGGTAGGAAAAATACCCAAATCTAAAAAGTAATAATCACTTTAATCTAGCTTGCACCGGCTGGTCGTACCCGGAAGCAGCTCCGGGCAGATGAAGTAGGACGTCGGCGTTGTGCATGCGCTGGTGAGTCTCATGAAAACCAACGTTTGTTTACAGAAGCAAAGGAAGCACAGTTTCTTTACTTTAGCAAAGGAAAAACAGTCACCTTTTGGTTTATATCTAAATCCTCCAACATTTTGAACTTTAATTCATGACTGGTGCTTGTCTTTTACCTTTATCCACAGCACGTCCGCATTCACCGACGTATTACAACATCCACCCGTGTACGAGCAGTTGGCGCAAGCTAGATTAAAGTGATTCTTATGTTTTAAATATGGATATTTTTCTCACAAAAACACATTGATTCGCTACAGGAGGCCTTTATTCACCCCCTGGAGCTGTGTGAGGTGCTTTTTATTATGGATGGATGCACTTTATTGGACTTTTGGACTGTTGAAGAGAAACACCCGCCCATTGCCATTATAAAGCTTGGAGGAGCCAGAACAATTTTAAATATAACTCCGGTTGCATTCGTCTGAAAGAAGGAAGTCATATACATCTATGATGCCTGAAGGGTGTAAAATCAGAACCTAGTAAAATCAGACTAATATTGGGTTCACCCGACCTCAATTTGATGTCTTTAAACACGCTCACGTATTCCAAACAGATGGAGCTCAATAGAATGTAACAAACTGCAGGCGTCTCTTAAGTTTTCTGATTTCTGTCTCAACAGCAGAGCATGCTAATTAAAGGCATTAAAATATATATATATATATTTTTAAATGTCATGACATCCAAGTGCCTCACTGGCAGGATAAATTAGCCATAGTTCACTACTTCACTTTTGCACTGGTGGCGAAAAACCTCAAAAACCGAATGCCCAGAGTGATCCATTGTATCTACGATAAAACCGCAGCTTTAAATCAATAGCTTATGGGGGTTACTGTACCTGCTCTGCTTCCTGAATCAAACACGTGATCTCTTCCTCTTCTCTGCAGGAGGGATGATTGCTCCCTGCAGCATTGCTAAATGAAACACATGGGACATTTTTGTCTATTTCTTTATAATGTCAAATCACTTTTAGGCTACTCAAAGACAAACATCTCTGCTTTTGTGCAGACTGACACCTGCTTAACTGATTTTACTACAATTCCAGAGCAGATTTTTGAGTTCTTCTTTGAGATTTCAGTCAGATAGCGTTTTTTTTCCCAGTCATTAAATAAACATTCTGGCTTTTTTTCCTACTCCTCTGAAGCACATAAGCCTTTGATACTTACTCCTGCTGAGATAAAACAAAAACATACTCTTTTCTGTTTTTTTCCTTTGACATAGTAGTGTTTTTCTCTGTGAGACATGCAGCCCTGCTGGAAATTTAAAGGGAGTCATTTCTTGACAAATGTTGACATTAAAGGCTTGTTTTATCGTCTTTTATGGGTGGAAAATACCTGTCCAACACATAGAAGCACAGGGCTGTGAAGTGAAATAAGAAAGGACTCACACAGATGTCCTGATGTCCTCTCGCTCTGTTAAACTGATCATCAGGACTGTATAGAAATGGAGTATATATATAAACCAGATTACGCTGCAAAAAATGCCACTCGAAGAACGCTGATATCTGAGATGACCTCACTTCCTGTAAGATACACCGTAGAGCAATGGCTTTATCCAGGTCAGCATAGACGACTGGCATACCCGTGCAGTTTGTGACCTCTGCAAGCGATCATGGTATGCAGTGACCAACTGATGTCTTCCTATGCGGCTTCTGCAGCCGACTGCTATTGTCTCTAAATGACCTCTGCTACTGATCCCGTCATCTCTGTCTGCAGTGTCCTAGCCTTTCTGGAAGCATGAACAAAAGGGGCATGATCAATTTAGTCTGTCAGGTACACAAGGTTTGCTTGTGGACAGAGACTGCAACAGGAAGACCAGCTTGTTCAGATTAAACATTAGTGATAGGGGGAAAAAAGAAGGACGATGATCAAGATTTCGGTAACACTTTAGAATAGGATGCAATTATACACTATTAACTACGACTTTTCCCTTAATAAATTCCTTATTTGCTGCTTATTAATAGTTAGTAGGGTAGTTGTTAAGTTTAGGTATTGGGTAGGATTAGGGATGTAGAATAAGGTCATGTAGAATAAGGCATTAAAATATGCTTAATTAGTACTAATAAATGGCTTATATTCTAGTAATATGCATGCTAATAAGCAACTAGTTAAGAAACCATCAAATAAAGTGTTACCAAGATTTCCCATTCCACAGGCTGATTTGTAGGGGGCAAGCTGCAACCTAACAGAATTCAAGAGCAGATGACACACAAAGCCTCGTGAGGTCAAACCCAGTATTCAGCAGACACATGGATTACTGTAGGTCCCACTACTGCTATTCTCCTCTAATCCAGTCAGTCACAAATCTATCTCCACGATTAACCCCTTTCCCTGCTCCACAAACGATCCCACAAATAAAGCACAGATTCAAGTCACAGAAACCTTGCGGAAAAGAAATGAGAATCGCAAGGAATATTACAATTTTAATTACGATTCTAATGCCACTAAACAATTCCATTTATATTTATTAGTACTTCTGAGGAACTGCCAAATACATGATAATAACTATATTATAGACAACTGTACCATACTTGTTTTTTGTTTTTGTTTTTTTTTAGATATATGTTAGGGCTGTCAAACGATTAATCGCATCAAAAATAAAAGTTTGTGGTCACATAAAATGTGTGTGTACTGTATATATTTATATGTATATATAATACATGACCATAACTATATTATAGACAACTATAATATTTAAAAACATAATTATAATAACTATATTACAGACACCATACGTAGCTTTTTTTTTAAATAGAAGTTAGGGCTGTCAAATCGATTAATCGTGATTAATTGCATCCAAAAGTTTGTGTTCACATAAAATATGTGTTTGTACTGTATATATTTATATGTGACCCTGGACACCAAAACCAATCATAAGGGATTTTTTTTAATATTGACATTTATACATCATCTTAAAGCTGAATAAATAAGCTTTTCCATTGATGTATGATTTGCTAGTATAGGACAATATTTGGTTATACATTGAAAATCCTACTTGAAGGTGCAAAAAAAAAATAAATAAATAAATAAATATTGAGAAAAATCGCCTTTAAAGTTGTCCAAACGAAGCACCTAGCAATGCATATAACTTATCAAAAATTAAGTTTTGATATATTTACAGTAGGAATTGTGTTCACATAATATAGTGATATATAGTGATACTTCCTTTATGTTGTTTCTGCATTGATTTGAAGATTGAATGTGAAATTATTGCAATATAAAAGTATAATTAAAAATTATAATGTTAGGTGAGATTAATCGCGATTAATTTCAGAAAGAAATGTGTGATTAATTAGTTAATTTTTTTTATCAATTGACACCACTAATATGTATATATATTAATAGACACACGTATATATTTAAGACATACACGCATGTATATAATTAAGATTAAGCCATTAATCGATTTAACAGCGCTATTATAAATATATATTTTAAACAAAAATACTACACAAAAAAGATTTTAAGTAAACTTTAAACTTTAATTTTAACTACACAACACTCATTAATTCAGTGTTTTTATACTTAACTAAAACCAACAGTATCAAGAGTATTTTTGGTTAACTGAGTTGAAATAAAGTAAAATATAAATATCAGATGAAAAATGTCATTTTAAATGTTGCCTTGGCAATTAAAATACTAAAAGCTAAAGTACTAAAACTGAAATAAAATAAATTAAAGCTAAATAGAAATTATATATAAAAAAAACTATCAAGGCAAGAGCACATAAAATGATTAAATTAAAACTGAAATAAAAAATGAAAACAAAACATTAAAAAACTAATTCAAAATATAAATGCTATAATACTATACTAAAATAACACTGCACTCATTTAAGAAGTCTCACAAACTGTAAATAGCTACAACATAACATGATTTCAATTTATAATCAAGAATAATGACTTCAGTTCAGTGAGTGAGTCAGATGTTAATTTGGTAACCGCTCAGACTGATTCACTGAGTGATTAAGCGGTTTAAGACTGATGAGTTCGTCTGTGATTCATCTTTGATTCGCTTTGACCAATTTATTAAAAAAGACCAGCTCATAAGAGTCATTCGTCCTCAAACTGGACTACGCTGGTCACATCATATATTTTTTGCTACACGCACACTGCTCAAACACTGCAATTTTTTTATGGTGGTATTTTTCAGTATAGAGAAATTGCATTCCCATCACATTTAATTCAGACTGCAAGACTCAAAGCATCATTTCTAGAGCTGTAGATGCAGCAGTGCAGGAAACACTGTCAGAGTAAAGGTGCAACCACATTGGTGAAATCTCAGTAAAATTTTGCTGACAAAAAAAGTACATTGTCTATTGTCAATAGTGTAGCAATGCATGAAGCACAGCTCACACTACCATGTAGATTTCTGTTGGTCAGCGCAAACTTGTGTGACCAACTTGAATTTGTTGTAAAATCTACGAAGGGAAATTTTTACCAATCGAAATTACCAGATTTCGAACGTTAAATTTGGCCAAGCATAAATAAGTGTTACCTGATCCATCTACATCAGTGGTATAATGCAGAAGTCAATCAGCCAAATTTGAAAGCTTTTTTTTTTTTCAGCAAGGAAGTCACCCTAAGGTCTACTTTCATACTTTAGCTAAGTAACGGTAAAGCACAGGCAGCTCTGCAGGGAGGCCTGACGTTCTGCTGGATGAGTCTTACACACAGTGAAGCACCAGAAAAGTGCAGAACAGCAGAGAGGACACTGGGGAGCCTGGATGTCACATCCTAGATTCCGCCCCTCAGGTCTAAGCACACGTTGCCCAAGAGGAAACGAGCCGTGAAAAGACAGGAAATTACACGGCGGGGGACCCATCATCAGGAGGGCATCTCATTGGTTAGCATGATGCTCACATGGGCTGTAAAAGAACAACAATAACATTGCAAACAAAAACGTACTGCGTTTGGGCACTTGGATGTAATGACAATAGATTGCTCAGTGGCACAGATGCACAGAGACGCTCAGAAATAATTAAGCTCAAACCAGCTGCGGCTACTTGGGCTATCGTATTGCTAAGACAAACAGCCTGGAGAAAATATGAAGAAACTTTTAATTTGATACGTAACATCATCTGCAACCCATTTTATTCCTGTAATATGGCATATTTCTATAATAAGATATTCCAAAAGAACAAAAAATTAGGACAGGACATGATTTGTACATCAAAAAAATTGTCCAAACTGAAAAATGTAAACAAGTGTTGCCTTGGCAAATAAAATACTAAAAGCTAAAGTAGGCTACTGAAACGGAAATTAAATACATTAAATGTAAATATAGAAATGTTTTAAAAAACAAAAGCACATAAAATTATTTAATCAAAACTAAAACATTAAAACAAAACAAAAAATTCAAAATATAAATGGTATAAAAGTATATGTATATGTATATACAGTGGGTACAGAAAGTATTCAGACCCCCTTAAATTTTTCACTCTGTTGTATTGCAGCCATTTGCTAAAATCATTTAAGTTCATTTTTTTTCCTCATTAATGTACACACAGCACCCCATATTGACAGAAAAACACAGAATTGTTGACATTTTTGCAGATTTATTAAAAAAGAAAAACTGAAATATCACATGGTACTAAGTATTCAGACCCTTTGCTGTGACACTCATATATTTAACTCAGGTGCTGTCCATTTCTTCTGATCATCCTTGAGATGGTTCTACACCTTCATTTGAGTCCAGCTGTGTTTGATTATACTGACTGGACTTGATTAGGAAAGCCACACACCTGTCTATATAAGACCTTACAGTTCACAGTGCTTGTCAGAGCAAATGAGAATCATGAGGTCAAAGGAACTGCCTGAAGAGCTCAGAGACAGAATTGTGGCAAGGCACAGATCTGGTCAAGGTTACAAAAACATTTCTGCTGCACTTAAGGTTCCTAAGAGCACAGTGGCCTCCATAATCCTTAAATGGAAGACGTTTGGGACGACCAGAACCCTTCCTAGAGCTATCGGGGGAGAAGAGCCTTGGTGAGAGAGGTAAAGAAGAACCCAAAGATCACTGTGGCTGAGCTCCAGAGATGCAGTCGGGAGATGGGAGAAAGTTGTAGAAAGTCAACCATCACTGCAGCCCTCCACCAGTCGGGGCTTTATGGCAGAGTGGCCCGACGGAAGCCTCTCCTCAGTGCAAGACACATGAAAGCCTGCATGGAGTTTGCTAAAAAAACACCTGAAGGACTCCAAGATGGTGAGAAATAAGATTCTCTGGTCTGATGAGACCAAGATAGAACTTTTTGGCCTTAATTCTAAGCGGTATGTGTGGAGAAAACCAGGCACTGCTCATCACCTGTCCAATACAGTCCCAACAGGGAAGCATGGTGGTGGCAGCATCATGCTGTGGGGGTGTTTTTCAGCTGCAGGGACAGGACGACTGGTTGCAATCGAGGGAAAGATGAATGCGGCCAAGTACAGGGATATTCTGGACAAAAACCTTCTCCAGAGTGCTCAGGACCTCAGACTGGGCCGAAGGTTTACCTTCCAACAAGACAATGTCAACAATTCTGTGTTTTTCTGTCAATATGGGATGCTGTGTGTACATTAATGAGGAAAAAAAATGAACTTAAATGATTTTAGCAAATGGCTGCAATATAACAAAGAGTGAAAAATTTAAGGGGGTCTGAATACTTTTCGTACCCACTGTATATATGTGTGTGTGTGTATAAATATATATATATATATATATATATACACACACACACATATACACACACACACTACCTGTCAAAAGTTTTTGAACAGTAAGTTTTTTTTGTTTTTTTAAAAAAGGCTCTTCTGCTCACCAAGCCTGCATTTATTTGATCCAAAGTACAGCAATAACGTTAATTTTAAAATATTTGTACTATTTAAAATAACTGTTTTCTATTTAAATATATTTTGAAATGTAATTTATGTAATTTAAATTAATTTTTAGCATCATTACTTCAGTCATGTGATCCTTCAGAAATCATTCTGATATGCTGATTCGCTGCTCAAAAAACATTTCTTTTTATTATTATGTTGAAAACAGCAGAGTAGAATTTTTCTGAAATCGAAATTTTCTGTAACATTATAAATATCTATCATCACTTTTGATCAATTTTTTTAAACAATTAGACACTTAAGACTGGAGTACTAATGCTGAAACTTTAGCTTTGAAATCACTGGAATAAATTACATTTTAAAATATATTCGAACAGAAAGCAGTTATTTTAAATAGTAAAATATTTACAATTTTACTGCTTTTACTGTATTTTGGGTCAAATAAATGCAGGCTTGGGGAGCAGAAGAGACTTTTTAATGTTATTAAAAAACATTAAAAATCTTACTGTTTAAAAACTTTTGACTAGTAGTGTGCAGTACTGAAATAGGACTGCATTCATTTAAAAACAACCTCAAACCTCAAATAGCTCCAACAAGACATTATTTTTAAAACATTTTATTCTGGATGACATATTTCTGGATATTCAGGATATTCCAAAAGAACACGGAAAATTGGACAGGACATGATTTGTCCATCAAGAATTGATTGGAAAGTGAAAAACTGTCACTATGTATATACAATGTTAAAAAGTTTGGGGTAAATAAATTTTTTTTTAAAGTTTTTGAGTCCTTTAAGCTCACTAAAGGCTGCATTTATCTGATGAATAACAGTAAAAACAGTAATTATTGCAATATAGTGTAGTAAATATTATTACAATTTAAAATATTATACACACGATCCTTCAGAAATCATTCTAATGGTGCTCAAGAAACATTTCTTATTATTATCAATGTTTAATACAGTTTTTGATGCTTAACATTTTTGTGGAAAACCATGATTAATTTTTATAGAAAGTTCAAAAGCATTCATAGCATTTATTTGAAAAAAAAATCTTTTGTAACATTATACATGTATTTACTGTCACTTTGGTCAATTTAATGCATCCTTTCTAAACCAAAAGTATTAATTAAAAAAAAAAAAAAAAAAAAAAAATACTGAAAAGGTGGTTTACCAATTCCAAAGACAAACATTTGCTTATTAGGAAAGTAAATAGTGTCAATTTTAATTTCATGTTGACTTTAAGATACGGCACGTCCCATCTGCGGTGAAGCTAGAACAAGTGGCTGTACAGACCCGTGGGACACTGAAACAGTGGCGCTGAAAAAGAGACGCATCTCAAGGCTCCAGATGGGAATTTTGATGCGTCTTGTAATGGCTGGAGAAGAGCAGAGGATGGTACAGACCCTCTCAGAGAATGAAGGAGCAAAGAGACAGTCACAGGAATACCACAGGGACAATACAAAGAACAATAGATTCAGAGAACCAGGGCTGAGAAAGGACAGAAGGGGAGAGAGACAGCGGAAGGGAGCAGGAAAAAAAGGGATGGGAGAGGATGAGTTCGACTATTTAAATGGCTAGTGCACATGGGGGAGGGAGAGAAGGAGCGAGGGAGATCCTCGCAGCCCGAACAGCTTGGCTTTAGGGAGGGATTATGGCTCATGGAGCTTCCCTTCTGCTGGACAGGCTGACGTGGGGGTCAGAAAAAGTGATTTTATTTTGGTAGGCTTTATCCTTGTGAAGCTCTGGCAGAAGGCAGAGGATGATAAAGGCAGTTTTAAAGCCTTTAACCCTTCATCAACCCTCTCTGCTTTTAATTTGCATAGCCATTAAACTTAAATAACAGAAAGAGACATGATAAGCCACGTGAAATGTGCGTGTGTATATAGGGAAAAAAAATGGGGTAGTGTGTCATTGCTAAAAATGGAGTGATGTGGAAAAAGACGCAGAGAGTCACAGGACGAGGATTAGAAAATGTTAAAAAGATGGAGGAATAAATGTGAATTTTGGCATTTGACTCAGTGTCACATTTCTTCGGTTCTTAAACGCCCACATCAGTCTACAAAACCACCTGCCGGAGGCACAGAAGAGCAGCAGAGACAGAAACAACTCCGCAATAACTGCTGAGCTGTCTATTAATTGCACAAAACATAATTCACACACACTTTTGTTTTTTGCAATATTTTTTCTGTCTCTGTGAACAATAGGGGGCGAATGTTTATTAAAAAAATAAATACCTTTTATGTTATCTTGACTTTAATGCTGACTGGAAGCTAATAAGTGTCATCTGCAGTGGGGCAAGAACAAATGGCTGTACAAACCCAACAGGGACATCAAAACACAAGCTACGAAAGCAAACGCAGCAATCTCTGAAACGTATTTATCTTAATGATACAAAAAGCACTTTGTAAGATTTGTAAGCAAATATGCTGTTCTCTGATTTCAGGCCTTCATGCAACATACAGTAAGGACAGCCTGCAAAACCAGCTTTGCAAGATCTGGATAAAACCCACAACAAATTGTTTCAAGTCACGTACTGGACACATTTAAAAATCTATCGCTATCAAATAAAAATAGTCTAACTCTTTAACTGTCACCCCCATTTTTAAACGTAGATGTGATGTGAAAGTGCACTATCCAAACTTAAATTGTTATAATTCATGAACAAATACATTTTCTAATATGATTTTGAGGTACCACTTTCATGGTAATGCAATATCAGATTTTAAAAAGGGTTTCAAAGGATGAATTTTGAACATTTAAGCTTTTAATAGACATATAATTTATGATAATTTCTAAAACATGATAGGGAAAAGGCAACAGAAAAAGACTCCTGTTATAATGTCGATTTTTGAGGTGCAGTGACCGTTAAAAGGTTAATTATTTAATAATATCCTGCTACAACAGCACATATTGTATAAGCACATAATATAAAAAACCTATGTATATACCATATACTGTATAAACGTAAGTTTATCATCATTCAGCAAAAGTCATGTGAAAAATACTGACTTATTTATCCATATATTTATAATTAATAAAATGTTGTTTGGAAAAATCCTTACCCTTTCAAAAAAAAAAAAAAAAAAAAAAAAAAAAAACTTTAATATCTGGACTATACACTTAACATACTTCAATCATGCATTTCTTCACATAAGCTGCCTAAATATGACTCGTCATACTATATCATCAATTCATAACTCTATAATTCATATTTTTATATATCTACAATAATGTCATGATCTTTAAACAAGTTCAAACAGAGATTAAGGGCCACACTGATTAATCAAACCACTCCAAACCTCAACACATAGGTCTCATACACACCTACACGTTGTTGATTTTAATGCTATTTGCATGTAAATTTATTTTTTCTTTCTTTATACAGATCTTACATGCATTAGCAAGCAGAGGACCTTAAATAAACCCAAGTGCAGTCCTGCACATATTTCTGCTGTGTTTATACTCAAGCTGCTAAGGAAAAAGCACAAACTAAACAAGCAAAAAAGTAATAACACGTTGCTGTCAGCATGCATGTATTATCAATAATACATCAAGCGTGTAAAGCGCATATTTATCAACATATGACAACCACGACTGGAATACTTCAGAAAGAAATGCTGACTGATGATAACAACCTAAATGGACGCTATCCTGTTGCCAAGGTTTCGCAAATGCGACGCACTAAATAGCCTAACGTTACGTTAAAATAACACGACTTCGTTCCGTCAGGAATACACTGTTCAACTTGACCGGCAAACGCGTCGCGTGTTTGTACAGGTTAAACGCCACGGTAAACAACGGCAATGTCGTTTTAACTGTTCAACTTTAAATGTAGCTGCACATAACTCCTAACTGGAAAATAAATAAACATAACAACCTTCTCATACGCTCTTTGCAGCACTACCGTTACTCAAAAGACGCCGTTTTCTCCTGAGGGGAAATTTATAATAACCTTCTATTTGATATAATGAATTCATGCCAGCTTAATTGAATCCTTACCTTCACTGGTGGACGCAATTTGTTTATAATATTCTTCTAAGGTCCCCCCTGGTTGCAGAGCCCCTCTCCTCTCCACTCTCTATCCGTTTAATATTGCAACAATATTGCTGCGGTCGCTAGAGCCTTTCGTGCGACTCTCTCCAGCAACCAGCCCTGAAGATGGAGGCGGGGCCGCGCACGCTGACGTCACGCCCCTGCTATAAGTACTGTACAGTGAGGTACAGAATCGCCAAAACCACTTTAGAGCAGTTCACATCCCCTCCCCTCTCTTTCTGCCTCCATCTTCCCCCTACTGTAAATGCAACATTTGTTCTACAAATCCATATTCGTGTAATGTTTGCTAAAGCATGCAATCATGTTTTTAGTTTAATAAAAGTCGTCAAATAATTGTAGATTAATTCCATATGCCCGTCTCAGCATACTGAAGGCCTATGATAAAACATCAGCTAGGAATCAGCCTAGTTTTTTCTATTCCAGTACATCAATACAGTAAACTCTCCATCCTGATACTGTCTCAATTACGCAGGAAACATCTAAGTGCATGAACATACACATACACACACTTTGATTTATGAGTCACTAATGGAGCCCTCAGGAGAAGCACATACATTCAAAGGAATTGGAAAATACAATTCTGGCTCATAATGCAAACGCCACATACAAGCAAAACTCCATGTTACATGTATATATATAGACTGACTTTAGGAAATAGATTAATAACAGCAATGCAAGACGACAATGTTTTTTAGGACAGTTTACAAACTGTGTGAACTGTGTGATTGTGAGATGAGGTACAGTCTTTATAAGACATGAATGCATGCTTAATAATCATTTCCATTAGGTAGCAATATGAAATCAAAAAAAGAACAAAATAGAATAAAATAATCTGTAAATGTAACAAATATCCTTAAGGCTTTTGGATCTGGAATAAACCACCAAAAGATTACAAAGCAACTTTGTGCAGCTAGTTGGGTTGTTAGTTAGCAGAATGAATTGTTTGGTAAATCTGCCACCTACAGACAAAATGGCACAATACAGCTTTTATAACAACAAGGACACATTCACTCACACTGCTAGACTTGGCACCTCTGCCATATTAAATTCAGTAGTGACACTCTTAATTTTAACACTTACTATCCATTTAAAGGATTAGTTCACTTCCAGAACAAAAATTTACAGATGATGTACTCACCCTGTTGTCATCTAAGATGTTCATGCCTTTTTTATTCAGTCGTAAAGAAATTATGTTTTTTGAGGAAAACATTTTAGGAATTATCTCCATGTAGTGGACTTCAATGGTGCCTGTGAGTTTGAACGTCCAAAATGCAGTTTCAGTGCAGCTTTAAAGGGCTTTAAATGTTCCCAGACGAGGAATAAGGGTTTTATCTACTGAAACGAATTGGTCATTTTCTAAAAAAAAAATGAAAATGTATATACTTTTTAACCTCAAATGCTTGTCTTCTCCAGCTCTGCCATGCAGATGCGTACTCTGTGGGTCAATGCAGTTATGTCGAAAAACTCCCATCTCATTTTTTCCTCCAACTTTAAAATCATCCTACACCCTCTTTAAAAAACATAATTTCTTTACGACTGAAAAAGAAAGGCATGAACATCTTGGATGACAACGGGGTGAATACATTATCTGTAAATGTTTGTTCTGGAAGTGAACTTCTCCTTTAATGCCAGTACGAATATACAGCAGATGGAATAAAATCTAGCACCTATTTTCTATGTGACTACAGCAGGCCTAATTTGCTAGAATATTTGAGAATCTCACACCTTTCCCCAGAGAGAGAGAAAAAGAGAGAGGGAGGGAGGAAGAGCTAAAGGAGGAGAGAGAATGAAATGAGTTTCCTGAAGAGGAGATACAGCAAATGGCGAAAAAAAAGGCCATAAACGATAATGAACATTCCCCCTCTCCTTAATCTCCTCCATCCCCCCCTCTGAGAGCCGGGAGTCTGCAGCCTGCAGGAAGGATGCTGCTAATTTCCTTCTTTATTGAATTGAGCTGGACACACGCGTCCTGCAGGGCCGACCAGCCTCCTCGCCACATCCTCTGCTCCTCTCCTCTCACTCCGATGCTCATCCGAGGCCCTCTTTGTTAATTATTCTGCCTATTTGTGCACTTCTCTGCTTTCTCTCTTTTCTTTTACCATTTCTGTATCTCAGCATTTAGTCTCCATTTCTTACTCTGCCTTTCTTCATCTGCCTTTGGTACTTTCTGCAAATAGGGTACAAAATAGGAGTTTTAACAATGAAAGGTGGAAATTAACCCTTGTGGTCAGCTTCAAATGTTAGGAAATGTTTCATTTTACACTACTAATTATTGGAATTAAGGTTTTTTTAAAGAAATGAATATGTTTATACAGCAAACACACATTAAATTGATTAAAAAGAGAAAGATTTCCATTTTAAATAAATGCTTCTCTTTTGAAAAACATGTATCACGGTTTAATATTATGGAAAGTTATATTTAATATCACTGAAATATTAAGCAGCACAACTGTTTTCAACTTTGATAATAATAATAAATGTTTCTTGAGCAGCAAATCAGCATATTATAATGATTTCTGAAGGATCATGTGACACTGAAGACTGATGTAATGATGCTGAAAATTCAGCATTGCATCACAGGAATAAATTACATTTTCAAATATACTAAAATAGAAAACAGTTATTTTACATTGTAGAAACAATTTTATTGTATTTACTGTAATTTTGATCAAATAAACACAGCCTTGGTGAGCAGAAGAGACTTTCCTTTGGAAAGATTAAAAAAATCTTACCAACCACAAACTTTTGATGTACATTCTTTTCGAATGACGTTTAAAATTTTTACAGTTAATATTGTTATTTATATATTTTCATTCTAAAAATGCGTAAATGTTATTTGAAAATGAAATAAAAAAATGAAATAAAAATCAAATGCAAATTTTGCCTAAATTAAGCTGTAACTTGGTAGAGGCCAGTTAGTTTGGGACTAAATACTTTGTAGTTATTGTAGTTGTCACATGTAGTTATTTATAAAATTACACTACCAGTCAAAAGTTTTTGAACAGTAAGATTTTTAATGTTTTTTTTTTAAGTCTCTTCCACTCACCAAGCCTGCATTTATTAAATAAATACACATTTTTACTATTTAAAATAACTGGTTTCTATCTGAAAATATTTAAAAATAATTTATTTCTGTGATTTTAAAGCTGAATTTTTAGCATCATTACTCCAGTCACATGATCAATATTCTGAATTGCTCCTCAAAAAAACATGTTTTTTTTAATATTATTATTATGTTGAAAACAGCCGATTAAAATTAAAAAATGCACTCAACTGTTTAAATATTGATGATGATGATAATAATAATAATGAATGTTTTTTAAAAAGCAAATCAGTATATTTGAATGATTTTTGAAGGATTATGTTAAAGTAATGATTCTGAAAATGTTGCTTTGACCACATGAATAAACTACATTTTAAAATATATTCAAGAAGAAAGCAGTTATTTTAAATAGTAAAAATATTTCACAATATTACTGTTTTTGCTGTATTTCGGATCAAATAAATGCAGGCTTGGTGAGCAGAAAAGAATTAAAAAAAAAACATTAAAAACTTTTGACTGGTAGCATATATTTCGCATAAATTCAAGATTTAATTTTTTTATAAAACTAAATCATGACAAAATTACATAGGTTTTAATTATTGGACACAGTTAAGAAGGCCAACCTTTGAGGTGGGACAGGCCCAAATCTCCTGTTTAAATGACAAGATACCATTTAAAGCTAGTTTCATTGCTGTCTACGGTAATGTTATGTTATAAAATCTAATATCTAATAGTTACCAAAAACATTGCATATGTAGCTATAATGCTTAAAAAAGGTAATATGATACAGAACTGTACAATATTTTTATTGATAGTGGCTCTTGCACTTCTATCTCATCTGCCTGCTTCTCCTGTCAAGCCCCACCCAAAGAGACCAAAACTGCGGTAGGACATTTCACACCCACTTCCTGTCTGCTCCCTACAATTTTCTCAAAGCGAATCCTTTCACACAAAGAGTGAATACAGTGATGCATGAAAACAAGATATGGATTCAAAACATAGATTCCTGAGCATCATAAGCTTTTATATTAGGATATTTCATATAAGAGACTCCTGAAAGAATTTCACAGTATAGAAAGCAAACAACAGCAGCGCACAGGCAGATACTATAATAATGAAATCGCACTGCGGCATGTCATGTCTTGCATTTGGAATCAGAATTACAGGATAATGGAACCACAATTTGCAGTTTAAAGAGATATTTATGTGTACTGAAATCCAGCAATCGAAAAATCCAGTATAAACTCTGGTCCTGACTGGTTTCTGGGTCATTCTATAATTACATCTCATGTCCATGAAGTATATTTTAAATATATTTTCATCAATATAAAGCCCCAATGCTTAATTTTCTAGTACGCAATTATATTTTTCCCAATCACGCTATTATATTTTGAAAAAGCCATATCTTTTTGTTCAAAAATGATGTTCATATTACATACAAGCCTGGTATTCAGCTGTCTGATTTTGTAAAGTTGCTCATTCTACTCTGCATTTAAGCATGAAAATTACCTCAAATATAAATGACATATTTCATAGTTTTAAATTCAGCAGTTAGATTAGGTTATCAAAACCTGTTGGTGTGTGCTTCAAAAATAAGTGTTTATTGTGATATAATTTGTTTTACTGGTGTCAGAAAAACCATTGTCAACTAAATTACCCACTAGAACCCCCCCATCCCCCCCCAACAAAAGGAATGGTTTGTCCTATTCTCGCATAATTTGCACAGTATGATGATATTTCCTCTGAAACACTAGAAATTATGTTCTCTCTCTTTCCCCTAATATTGGGTAAACTAGCAAACCTGTGTTAAGAGTGGATTAATTGACCGTCAACAGTGTTACACAAGTATTATTGCTGCAAATTTTAACAAGACAATTTAACTAAAAATGTTTTGTTTATGAAAATGTGTTTCTAAACATACCATATGCTCAGTATTTCTAGGCTTCCATGTTGACTATACACCCAAAAAACTAAAAACGTCAACTAAGTTACCCGTCAACTGTGTTACCAAGTAAAGATAACACGGTGGACAGTAGCAAACATAGATGGTATTTTATGCACATATTTCTACAGATCACCTTTATGTAGCATTTTATACAATATAGATTTTCAAAGCAGCTATGTAAGGTCATGTTTGGGTTTTTGGGAAACAGAAAAACTTTTTTCTTCACACCGTCAAATTCTAAATGCACCCCTAATTATAGAATGACCCTTACAGTGGTTATTGCTGTATAGGTTAGTTGCCAGACTAGTTGAGGGAACAGCATAGCCATGTTCAGTGGAGCTGAACTATGTATAGTTCAACAGTAGAATAACTATAGTATAGTTATTCTACTGTTCTCATAGAATTAAAGTGATTTTTAAACGTTACCTTTATAGTTAATGTCCTTGAATGGGCCTTTAGACTAACAATGACGATTGCAGGCAAGTGTCTACGGAGCAAACAATAAATTGAACACATTTCAGTATGTGTACAAACTGCGATGTACTGTACGTGACTGTAAGAACGCTTCACCTTTCTTCGTTATATTGACACTTCACCAGTTTCCTCACACCTCAGCTAATTAGCCAGCTGCTCCGAACACTTGTTAATTAGAACTGAACTAACCGCCGCTCCTGCTAAATACTACAACGCACAAACTCACATCCACCCACCCCGCCCACAGGTGGCCTATGTGCCAATGTTCATGTTACTGTGTATCATAAGCAGTACATTCTGACAGAGTTATAAATACCTAGCTCAGGGCTAAAAAATAGTGAACACTGACATTACCTTCTAATAAAAATAAATAAGTACAAACTGAAGTAAAACACCTGCTGTCAGTAACGCCCACAATGATATCTGTGCCATCTGGATGGAATGAAACGAGACTCGGCTGTTTACACGCTGAATGTATGTCGTTCAATAAACATGTAGCGACATTAGAGAAGACTGTTGTACCTGCTCGTTGTTGTTCATGCACTGTAGTTTCTTCTGTTTCAAGTAGGTTGTCGTGAGGGGCATGTTGTAGTCTATGAGCTCGGGAGCCAGAGAAGTTGGTTGGTTATTCTCTGAGAAAGCATGAGAGATTGATAACAGTTAGGCCATACAAGTACAATTATCACAACAGGAAAACTAAACAATTATGCTGTTACACCGGCGATTCATATAACGAGTGTGAGAGAACGGTAAATGTGAATCCTGGACCACATAACCAGTCGTAAGTGTAAATTTCTCGAAATTGAGATTTATACGCCATCTGAAGGCAGAATAAATAAGCTTTCCACTGATGTATGGTTTGTTATGATAGGACAATATTTGGCTGAGATACAACTATTTGAAAATCTAGAATCTGATGGTGCAAAAAAATCTAAAGATTGAGAAAATCACCTTAAATGTTGTCCAAATAAAGTTCTGAACAATGCATATTATTAATCAAAAATTAAGTTTTGATATATTTACATTGGGAAATTTACAAAATACCTTCATGGAACATGATCTTTACTTAATATCCTAATGATTTTTGGCATAAAAGAAAAATCGATAAATTTGACCCATTCAGTGTATTTTGGGGTATTGCTACAAATATACCCGTGCAACATAAGACTGGTTTTGTGGTCCAGGGTCACAAATGTTATTTCTCTACACTGTCACTAGAGGGCAGTATCTGCCCCAGTGTTTTCATCAGGCGCACTTCTGCCTCAGATTAACAATGCCAAACAAAGGCCTAATTATAAAAAATCCATATGCAAATTACATTAATATGCATAGAAAAATGTGTAGAAATTTAAATCCATTCTCCGCCCACAGCTGTTATATTTGCATCCAAAGCCACTGTAATGATGTCCTGTGAAAAACCACTGTGCATATTTGTGTGAAGATCACGATGATAATGCTTCTGACGTTGACAGTAATTATGCCTGATTTGTTTAGTGTCTGTGTGTGTAGCTGTGTTTATGCAAGAGATAGTTCGCCCAGAAATGAAAATTCTGTCATTAATTACTCACACTCACGTCGTTCCAAACCCTTAAGACCTTCGTTCATCTTCAGAACGCAAATTAAGATATTTTTGATGAAATCTGGGAGCTTTCTGACCCTGAATACACAGAAAGGTATTAAGGACATCATTAATATAGAGAAGAATTTGTTGAATTCGTCGTTATTTTTGTTTTCTTTGTGCACAAAAAAATTCTAGTAGCTTCATAACATTAAGGTTGAACCACTGATGTCACATGGACTATTTTAAAAATGTCCTTACTACTTTTCTGAGCTTTGAACATGTCAGCAGTGTTGCTGTCTATGCAGGGTCAGAAAGCTTTCAGATTTCATCAAATATATCTTAATTTGTTTTTCAAAGATGCACAAAAGTCTTACTGGTTTGCAGTGACATGAGGGTGAGTAATCAATAACATAATTTTCATTTTTGAGTGAACTATCCCTTTAAGGGCACTTACACATACTCCTGAGTTTCCTGAAGAAGGTCTATAACATAAGGATTTCCCAACAATCTCCCTTAGAATTTGTAAACATGGAAGCATTTCAGTCATATAACAGCCTTCTCATTTATGGATTTTATCAGCTTTGAGTTAAAAGAGCCATGAAGCAAGCCATTACCTGCTGATAATCTCACGCACACATACACACAGAGTAATGGATGAGCTGTGTGCTGTGTATTGATCACCCTCATTTTCTCATTTCACATGGATTTACCACAACAAACTAAAAAAAAAAAATATTCAGGAACTAGATAAACACTGCTAAAACCATTACTGAAGCTAATATTTAGCACAACCCTTTAGGAAAAAAACTAAAGCATACTTTTAAAAAGAGTTCTTACTATGGAGATAATATAATTTAAATTTAAAAGAATATAATCAAGTGTGAACAATGTAATGTTTTCAAACACTTAACAGCATGTTATTTATAATTAAATGAAAATGTATTGTAGTTTAAATTTATATCAAAGGCAGTTAGGCAAACGTTAGAGTGAATTTTGACCAACTTTAAAGGGTTGCTTCACCCAGAACTGAAAATTCTGTCATCAAATACTCATCCTCATCCTCATCCTCTGAACACAAATTAAGATATTTTTGGTGAAATACAAGAGCTTTCTGACCCTGCATAGACAGCAACACAACTACATGGCCCTTTCTGGGGCCTTTATTAAATTAGTCATGGTTTTCTCGTGAACGTGCGTCAAAAACTGACACAGAAGAGAAGAAATTGTTGAACAAAGTCGTTATTTTTGTTTTCTTCGCACACAAAATGTCTCATAGCTTCATAAAATTATGAGCCACTGATGTCACATGGACTATTTTAACGATGTCCTTACTACCTTTCTGAGCCTTAAACGTGTCAGTTGCGTTGGTGTCTATGCAGGGTCAGAAAGCTCTCGGATTTCATTAAAAATATCTAATAATTTGAGTTATGAATTTAAAAACACAAAGATAAAGCTCTTCTGGATTTGGAACAACATGAGGGTGAGTAATCAATGACACAGTTTTCATTTCTGGATGAACTCTATAAGTAGGACTTCATATATCTTTACATAATCCAATAATTACTTCTTTGAAGCATGGCAAAACGTGGTAACTTTAATACAATTTCAAATGAAACTTGTATGCCATTAATTTTAAACATATTTGTAATTATTTTGTAAATATTTGTTTATGAAGTTACAATTTAGTACCATAATTATCTTTACATTTAATATTAATTATAATTAAGCACTTTAATCTGTTTTAGTACGTTAGTCAACATTATCAAAATAAGCATATTTCATTAAAGCATGACAAAAGATTATTAAAAACACAATTATTTAAATGTACTTTGATAAAAAAAAACAAACAAACAAAAAAAAAAAAAAACAGAAAAAGTATTCTTGTAGCTTAAGATTACGGTTGAACCACTGATGTCACATGAACTATTTTAAGGATGTCCTTACTACCTTTCTTGGCCTATAACATGCCAGTTGCATTGTTGTCTATGCAGGGTCAGAAAGCTCTTGGATTCCATCAAAAAAATATCTTAATTTGTGTTCTGGAGATAAAGGAAGGTCTTACGGGTTGTTAATGACATTGGGTTGAGTAATTACTGACAGAATTTTCATTTTTTGGGTGAACTATCCCTTTAAGCAGTGGTTTTCAAACCCTGGGTCTTAAAAAATGGGTCGCCAGGATGATTTGAGGAAATTGTATATATGTATGTAACAAAGTTCAAGATTCAGGGATGATAGAAGCAGGAACCGGCAACCTTTAATAACTAAATAAACATAAACAACTAAACGAAAGTAAACGGCAACAGCAAAATCCAGCGTGTATTTGTGTTTGCGCTCTGTTTTTGAAGTGTTGAACATCATAGCCAATCACAGCCATATTTGTTGATTCCTGGAACACAATGGCCAATCAGAGGCGTTTCGTGTGTCAGAATCCACTCGCCAAGTTCAGTCCTGCATTCTGGAAGCTGGAAGATGGGTTGCCTCAAAGAAACGCTGCCTGTAAATACACCTCAGAGGTTTTTAATTTCAATAATATTACATTATCTACAGTACATTTTAATCATTTTTCTAAGTAAATTTAATACAAATAAGTGCACTTCTTGTTCATAAGGAGCTGCTAGACATCTAGCATCCACACTCAAACAAAAAAAAAACCCTCAATAATACATATCAAATTATACTTGCATTGAAACATTCTCATTTAAATTATCCTTATTTTAATTAAAGAACATAGCAAGAGGATGTTGAGGAGGTAAAAGAAAAACAATAATTAGCTTATATTTAGTCATTACGCTGTGCATTTGTCAGCTAAAGAAAGTGTTAGGGAAAAAGGTGTGTTGACATGAATTTACCACATCCTCAACATGTGCTACTAATATCACTTCTTCTGCATCTATATATAAATTGCACATAAAGCCACACGGCAGCAACAGCAGATATGTGGATAAAAGAGCCGATATCAACCACAGCCTGAGTGTCAATTAAAGACAGAGCGAGTGTACAGTAATTAATTACTCTGAATAATTCAGCACTGAACTTTCATACGGCCGGCTGGAGGGGAGGGAGGTCTGCGCACCCCCATGGGCAAGAAGCCAATTAGCTGCTCTCTTTATGAGCAACACCCAACCTAAGCCCCAACGTTGACACAACGCTTTGACAGTTCAGGCCTGGGAGGTGTTGCCTATCTGTTTATCCCAGCAAGCGGGACGCCTTATGGGCAGTGCTTCTAGACTAACCCGGATTGCAGTTTTATCACCAAAACAGAGTTTTATCCATTTTTGTTTTTTGTCCTAGTGAAAATTTCCCAATCAAATTCCTCCCCCAGTGGATTCCACCCACAATCCCTCTCTCTCTCTCAGTAGAAATAATCTGGTTTCAGAGGCATTTTCTTTGTTAAAAGGCCTGTAATTGGGCTAATTGCAGTGTGTAGGGAGGCTAGCAGGACACTCATGTGACTACAGCCTAATCAGAGGGTGTTGGGACGAGTGTGTGTGTGTGTGTGTGGGAGGAGGTGTGGCCAGAGGGGGTTTCATTAGCTTCAGGCTGGCGCAACGGGGGGAGCTCGTTACAGGGTGGGCAGGGGACAAAAGAGATGAGAGGGGGGTTTCTTAACAAAGACAATGAGTTATCCAATGAAGCATTATGGGTTTGAATATGCATAAATGTACGGGAATTAATGCTTTCTAGCCTGAGTCAGAGACGTTCTGCCTTTGGAGCTAATACTAAAGTCTTAAAAGTAATCCAGGTTGGTACGTGTATGTGGTTTTGTGATACCTTTGAACTCTGCTCCGCTGGGGCTGATGTGCATCCTCTTCTGACATTCTCCACAGCTCATCAAGAAACGGGTCACCGCCTCTCTGGGCAGGAATGCATACGTCTCCGCTATCTGAAACACAAAAACACACCATATTAAACTTCACTTAGGGATCTTTTAGAATCACTGATCCTACAAACTCTGAGTGTATGAGAATTCACACTCAGTAGTGGCAAAGCTTTTGTGCTTAATATATGGCTTAATGTTTTTTATATAAGATATGATAGCAACATTTAACAAAAAAGTGAAAGAGGAAAGAGGATAATGTGGGGAAAAAAATGCAAAAAGAAATAAATCCATTAAACTATTTATTTCTTCTCTGAATAAGGGTTTACAAGGGTTGTGCACAAGTAATCATCTTGTGCAGATGCTATTACTTGATATGTACGCCAAAATTGACAATTACCCCATGATTTACTCACCCTCAAGCCATCCTAGGTGTATATGATTTTCTACTTTCAGATGAATACAATTAGTGTTACATTAAAAAAATGTTCTGGCTCTTCCAAGATTTATAACGGCAGTGAATGGGTGTTCATCCATCATAAAAAGTACTCCACATGACTCCAGGGGTTAATAAAGGCCTTCTGAATCAGAAGAAAATGTGTAAGAAAAATATCCTTATTTAAAACTTTATAAACCATAATCTCTAGCTTCGCTAACTGTCGTACGCACATTCACAAGAGAGTGGCGTTTCAGCGGATGATGTAGGATGTAGGTGTAGTGTAAGCTCCGGTGAGAATATGCTAGTCTCAAGAAAACCAAGTGTTGTTTACAGCAAAAGAAAACTAGACATTTTTCTTTAAAAATCCTCATTTTGTACTTATCGTCGTCACTTCGTCACTTCTTACCGGAGCTTATGTTACATTTACATCCTAAATCATCTGCTGTGGAGTATATTTATGATGGATGGATGCACTTTATTGGACTTTAAAATCTCAACAGCCAGGACATTTTTTTAATATAATTCTGATTGTATTCGTCTGAAAGAAGAAAGTCATATACACCTAGGATCAGTGTTGGGGAAAGTTACTTTTAAGAGTAATGCATTACAATATTGAGTTACTCCCTAAAAAATAACTAATTACGTTACTTAGTTACTTTTTATGGAAAGTAATGCGTTACTTTACCTTTGTGTTACTTTTTAAATCTGGACAGGGCTTACTTATTTGTTTTTAATATAAAAAGTTCTATTTTGGCAAATGTAACAGCCTTTTCACACCAAAAGCATTAGGCTTTGAAAAAAGTAAATTCACGTCTGTACAGTAGACTGCAGAAGAAAAAAAAATGTCAACCCTTCAGCAAAAAAAAAAAAAAAAAGAAAACAAATGTTAGATTTTCCTGAGTAATTTTTGCTTATTAGTATGGTTGGATTGGATCATTGAAGGCAGCAAAGACATCGGTTAATAAAATGGGAAATAAATGCATAAAGAATATTTGTATTATTTGACATATTTAATTCTAGTAGGTTTGCGTCATATTCTGAGTTGAATTTCACTGTTTTTTATTCATTTTGAGGAATACTGAATCTGTTTTTTGTGAGTGAGATGAATTAATGCATGTTCACATTTATTCTAGAGCTAACATCTTACCCCCCATTTCTCTCAACATGGAGACAGGAGAAGTTTTAATCAATAAATGGGGGGAAAGTAACTGGCGTTACTTATTTCCTTGTCAATTAAAAAGTAATGCGTTACTTTACTAGTTACTTGGAAAAAGTAATAATATTACCTAACCCGCGCTACTTGTAATGCGTTACCCCCAAGGGTGAGTAAATCACAGGGTATTTTTCATTTTCTGGGTGAACTATCCCTTTAAAAATATTGATTTTAAATTTATGCTTAAATGTTGATTGGCCAGTGCTCAAGTAATCACTATCAGTAATTGTTTTCCATTTTTGTATACCCTTCATTCATTCATTCATTTCAATAGCAGAAAAATAGAACAAAAATTTGCAGATAATTTACTCACCCCCTTGTCGTCCAAGATATTCATGTCTTTCTTTCTTCAATCGTTTTTCTTTCTTCAGTTGAAAAACTCCCATCTCATTTTCTTCTCCAATTTCAAAATCGTCCTACATTGCTGTTTTATCTTTTTTGTAAAGGTGATTTGATTTTCTTTGCATGTTCACTCTTTAAACACTGGGTCGGTACTTTTGCAGCGATGTAGGATGATTTTGAAGTTGGAGAAGAAATGAGATGGGAGTTTTTCGACCTACCCTAACTGTATTGAACCGGAATATACAGAGTTCACACAGAGCTAGACAAGACAAGCAATTGAGCTTAAAAAGTATATAAATTTGTGAATTTCTTTAGAAAATGACCAATTGTTTCACTAGATAAGACCCTTCTTCCTCGGCTGGGATCGTTTAGAGCCCTTTGAAGCTGCATTTAAACTGCATTTTGGAAGTTGAAACTCGGGGCACCATAGCAGTCCACTATATGGAGAGAAACCCTGAAATGTTTTCCTCAAAAAACAATTTCTTATTGACTGAAGAAGACATGAACACCTTGGATGACAAGGGGGTGAGTACATTATCTGTAAAATTTTGTTCTGGAAGTGAACTTCTCCTTTAATGTTGGTGAATTAAACAAACGTCAAAGTGTCATACTTGTTATTTTAACTTTAAAATTCAAAATATGGGGGAAATGTTGATAAATTCATATAAACCAGTCATTAATTATAAAGACACCTTTTATCTATCAGAGGTGCACAGTAACAATGATTTATTCCCACTCTTAGAAGAGAGCTGTAGTAAGACAGTAACAGCAAACAGAAGAGATCATTAGTTTACAGACCATGTGAATGCGTAGATGTTTTATTAGAATACTGTCATCAAGTCCAGGATTGATAATCCCTCAGAGACTGTCATAATGATGTCTTTACATTCACAGAGCTGAACCTCCCTCTCAAAACACACACACACACACCTCCCTGTCACTTTCTACTGTATGTCTATATGAAGGATAACATAATTTACTGTGTGAGCGTACTCATAATTGTCCTTGTCAAAACATTTGTCTGTCACACACATATACAATGAGATTCAAATCATGCTGGAGAACAGTGCATTTGAAAGTAGCATTTTTTTCATTATAACCTCTCAAAACTCTTTACCTTATACATTTTTTTATCATTTACCCTCTTTTTTCGCATCAGCTTAGTTTCTCCCTCCTCCACCTTTCTGTCATGAAACTGGACAAAGAAATAGAGATAGTGCACCCCCACACTGAAAGTCCCTCGTGTCTCTCTAATCTCCCATGAGGCTCTAACAAACAAGCATGGGCGGCCATGGAACCACAGCTGGAGGGTATAGCATGTACGCGTGTGCATTACGAAGGCAGAAGCTGAACTAAACACACAAACCCCACCGCAGCAGTGATACAAGAGCCAGAAAACCTGAGCTTTCGCCTTTCCAGCACCCTGATTCCTCCAGGAGATCCTAAGAGGAGTAGGCACACAAATCCTGATGCCCAGGGAAAAGCTTTGCTCTGCCCTCCCCTCATAGACCAACAGCTGTCAAGTGCGAGAGGAACAAGGAACAGTGTGGAGGACACAATATGTGTGTGTGTGTATAAAACTTAAAATCACAAAAATTATTCATGTAACAAAACCAAAAACAAGATTATTTATGCATTTACAGGATACTAACTGTAAATGCATGTGAGAGCAAACATGCACTTTTATATCTGTCCAAAAGAGGGCAGCAGCACTGGACCTGTGGACCTCAGTATAATCACCAGACCAGGTGAGAGCAGCCCATGTCACTCTCACTTCCCATGTTTCCATGACAGCACATGTGTGATACAGAGTTCTAAAGATGTTCACTGCGGACCTAAATATATCTTCTAAATATGAACTGATCCTCATCTCTGCCTACAACAATGCAGAGAAAGAAAAAAATGTAGAAAGAAAGACAAAGAAAGTGTAAACATGTAGGAAAATGCAGAAATACACAATTAAGAAAAAGAAATTCAAAGAAATAGAGAAATAGAAATTACATGCAAAACCATTAGAACATAAGAAAAAAATTAGGAATATATAGAAATATAGATATATAGACAAATATAGAAAGAAATGAAGAAATTAAATAAAGAGAAAAGAAAGGAAAAGAAAAGAAAGAAAGAAAGAAAGAAGGAAAGAAAGCATAAATACATCAAAAATTGCATAAAGAAAGGAAGAAAAGCACAAAGAAAGAAATGCATAAAGAAATAAAGAAATGTATAAAGAAAGAATTAAATGCATAAAAATAAAGAGAAAGAAATGCACAATGAACAGCATAAAGAAAGAAAGAAATGCATAAAGAAAGAAAAAGAAATGCGAAGAAAGAAAGAAAGAAGAAAAACAAAAAGAAATGCAGAAAGAAAGACAGAAAGAAAGAAAATGAAAAACGAAAGAAATGCATAAAGAATGAAGAAACACATCAAGAAAAGCATAAAGAAAGAAAAAAGAAACATCAAGAAAGAAAGAAGAGAAAGAAAGAATGACAAAGAAAAAAGAAAGAAAAAAAGAAAGAATGCTAAATACATCAAGAAATGCATAAAAAGAGAAAGAATGCATAAAGAAAGGAAGTGCATAAAGAATTAAATGCTTAAAAAAGAAAAAGGAAAGAATGCATAAATACTTCAAGAAATGCATATAGAAAGAAAGAAATGCATAAAGAAATAATTAGATGCATTAAAATAGAGAAAGAAATGCAGAAAGAAAGAAATGCAAAAAGAAAGAATGAAAGAAATGCAGAAAGAAAGAAAGAAAAAAGAAAGATATCCATCAAGAAATTAATAACAAAAAACAGAAAGAAAGAAATGCAGAAAGAAAGAAAGAATGCATTAATACATCAAAAAATGGATATAAAAAGAAAGAAATGCATAAAGAACAGAAGTGCATAAAGAAAGAATTAAATGCATAAAAATGAAGAGAAAGAAATGCATAAAGAAAGAAATATACGCAAAAAGAAAGAACGAAATAAAGAAAATACAGAAATAGATCAAGAAATTAATAAAAAAAGAAAAGAGAAAGAAAAAGGAAGAAAGAAAAAAAAAGAAAGAAAGATAGAAAGAAAAAAGAAAGAAGTGCACAAAGAAAGAAATGCCAACAGAAATGCAGAAAGAAATGCAGAAAGAAAAGAAAGAAAGAAAAAGAAAGAAAGAAAGAAATGCAGAAAGAAAGAAAGAAAGAAAATGCAGAAATGCATCAAGAAATTAATAAAAAAGATAAAAGAAAGAAAGAAAGAAAGAAAGAAAGAAAGAAAAAGAAAATGCAGAAATGCATCAAGAAATTAATAAAAAAGATAAAAGAAAGAAAGAAAGAAAGAAAAGAAAGAAAGAAAGAAAGAAAGAAAGAAAGAGAATACACATAAATGCAAAAAAAATAAAAAAATAAAAGAATATAGAAAGAAAAAAAAGCTACACAAAAGCAAACAGAATGAGATTGCAGAAATATAGAAAGGGGAAAATTGTTGAAATAAACAGAGTCCTACATAGCCTCTAGCTTCTATTTATTGGCTAATGTTGTGTATTCTGACAGATTCACCCAAAATTCACAGAGGCCAGTGATTGCTACAAATCACACCAGCACAACACACAGCAGGAGCTGCTCGCTTCTGTTCATAAGAGTCACAGAGGAAATAAATCAAGCTGACAGAGAAAGGGACACTTTAGGTGACAGGCAGATAAAGGCGGTCAAAAAGGGCCACACAGGGTATTAAATCTGAACTGTATGAGTCCATAAACATGAGACTATCAAAAAGAAGTTCCTCGTTTTACTCACCGCTTTATACGTTTTCTTCTGTCCGGCATGTTTGGGTGCTTTGGCCGGGTCAGAGCTGATCTCCACGTGCATGGCATAGATGATGTCATAAAAGTCCTCCACCACAGCTACCCTCTTCAGTGAGGAGCTCTCCAGCCCCGAGCCCCCATCCACACACTGAAATCACACAGAGAAACAAACTTTTTCAAATCCTTACTACCTTTCTGGGCCTTGAATGTGTCAGTTGCATTGCTGTCTATGCAGGGTCAAAAGCTCTCGGATTTCATCAAAAATATCTTAATTTGTGCTTTAAAGATGAATGAAGGTCTTATGGGTTTGGAACGAAATGAGGATGAGTAATGAATGACAGAATTTTCATTTTTGGGTGAACTATCACTTTTAAACAATGTCACACAAGCAAAATGATGTTATACTTCATTTATACCAATTGTATTATATTAACAAACTGAAAAAAAAACATTCTCATTTCTAAACAGTCAAGTTAAAGTCAAATAGTGATTATCAGAGCACATAATTCTGTTACCAAAACAAATTTTGGTAATATGATTAAAGATGCCTATTTTATCTTTTGAAATTTCCTTGGTTAAATGATTTTTACTTTAAAGCAACAGGTTTAATTTATTTACCTATTTTGACGTTAAAACGGTTTCATTCTGTTCCGTGTGGCTGGTTGAAATAACAGGGCCCAGACTACCAGACTCTCGTTTAGCAGTAAATGATAGAGAAAGACCTTAATGGCTAATTTATTTATGAATACAATTTGGATGGGACATTTGCAAGGTGGAATTTAATAATCACTGAAGCACAAAAGATCACCTATGAGACCAGCACTACTGTCAGCTGCTACGGGCTAGTGGCAAAAATAAAATTTGCATCTTTTTTGGAATATTTTTTTATTTTTACGTGAGTCAAAATGAAATGAAAGTCATGTTAGTGATGTTAGTGTGAATGATTAATCCATGCATATGTTTAATTTTTTTTAACTAAATTTTTGGAATGATCTTGAAAAAAACAGACTTTTCTCTGGTAACATATGCCAGAATTCTCTGAACTAATCCACTTAAACTTCGTCCCTTGCGACTGCAAGCTCATATTCAGAACCAATCAACATCCCATGTACAGAACCAAGTCCTGCCCTATATTTTTTTGATAATCTGGCTCCTCTTAATCGTGACATTAAGAACAACATTTTTGCTTACAGTGACAGCCTGGCAAAGGAATACTGTCCTCTTGAACAGAAAGAGAAACATTGAAAAAAAAAAAATATATATATATATATATATATATATATATATATATAAACACAATAGATTAAATAATGGTAAACAAAAATAACTTGTAACAACAAAATGGGTTACCAAAAGGCTAGCTAAAAACAAAGAAACTACAAGGCTCTGATTCGCTGAGGGACTTTTAAGAGCACTGAAAGCGGAATTCTGGGGAGAATCTCACCTCTCTCATGTGAGGAACAGCGCTGGAGAGACTAAATGCTTTTTCTCAAGAGTACAGAGTTTGATAATGGAGATGGTGGACATAATACACTCAAAATAACCACAAAACAAACATCTGGGAAGATTTTTCCTGTATTGCTTTTTGTCATTGATTTGAAACATTACTTGAACTAATGGCATTAATGAACTATGGCAGGACTATGGTTCAATGATGTCATCTGATACTGATACTACTATGATACTGCTTGATTATCATCAAAAATATTTTCTATTACCATATTTTCTGCTCACCAAGACTGCATTTATTTGATCCAAAATACACCAAAAACAGTTACATTTTGAAATATTTTTACTATTTAAATTAACTGCTTTCTATTTGAATATATTTTAAAATGTAATTTATTCCAGTGAACAAAGCTGAATTTCCAGCATCATTACTCCAGTCTTCAGTGTCAGATGATCCTTTAGAAATCATTCTAATATGCTGATTTGCTGTTCAAGAAACATTATTATTGTTAACATACCACTGTTATCTTTAAATGTTTTTATTTCATTTATATCCTAAGGAGATCAAGTTAAAACAGACGGAGCATATATTTATAAATATATGTATTCTTCAAGTGAAACGGCTTATTTCTTTAAATTGGAAAAGTATATGTGCACCAAGTATAGGTCGTTAGCTGAAAGAGATGGTAACAAACATGTCAATAGAAAAAATAACTTATATATTAAAAAATAAATACATAATTTTTGATGGAGTTTGGGGACCTTTCAAATTGTTTTTAAAATGTGGTGGAGTTATAAATGTTTTGATAGAAGACTAAGAAAAGAGGTGATATTGTATATTAATGTAAAATACTGAGAAGCCTTTTGTTTTGTTTGTTTGTTTGTATGTATGTTTGTTTGTTTGTTTATGTTTTATCTGGCACATGGAAATTTGTATGTACATGTGTATAGTTAAAATGCAATAAAAAGGAATTTAAAGAAAAGAAACATTATTATTATTATTATAATAAAGATCAGCATTTATCTGAAATAAAAAGCTTTTGTAACATTACAGACTATAACATTCAAAAGCTTGGGTAATTTATAGAAATTAATACTTTTATTTAGCAAGGATGCTTTAAATTGATTAAAAGATGATAAAGACATTTATAATGTTCCAAAAGATTTCTATTTCAGATAAATGCTGTTCTTCTGAACTTTCTATTCAAAGAAACCTAAACAAAATCAATAATAATAATAATAATAATAATAATAATAATAAATGTTGTTTTTTTTTTCTTTTTTTTTGCAGAAAATCTGAATGTTAGAATGATTTCTGAAGGATCATGTGTTTGGAGTAATGATGCTTGAAATTCAGCTTTAAAATCACAGGAATAAATTATATTTTAAAATGTATTCAATTATTCGTGTTTTTTTTTTAAAGAGTAAAAATATTTCAGAATTTTACTGTTTTTGCTGTACTTTGCACTGTAAAAAAACAAACAAGCAAAAAAAAAAAAACACAATTTGTTGTCAACTTAAAATAATTTGTTATCCAGCTGCCTTAAAATTTTAAGTTCACTCAACTCAGATAAGTTTAGTCAACTTAAAATGTTAAGTTGTACTAAGTGACAACTTAGACATTCGAGTTGACAAAACTAAAAAATTGGTTTCTTAAACTTAAAAGCTGTGTTTGTTGTCTGACTGCCTTAAAATTTTAAGTTGAATAAACTCAAATGAGTTTACTGAACTTAAAATAATTTGTTACCCCGCTGTCTTAAAATTTTAAGTTCACTCAAATAGTTTTTTACAGTGTGGATCAAATAAATGCAGGCTTGGTGAGCAGCAGAGACTTTCTAACCCGGCATAGAGACAACAACACAACTTCCACATCAAGGAGGAAAGTAATTATATGAATCACTGATGTCACATGAACTATTTCAACAATGTCCTTGTGTTTTGAAGATGAACAAAGGCCTTACTTACTCTACAACATGAGGGTGAGCAATTAATATCAGAATTTTCATTTTTAGGTGAAGTAGCCCTTTAAAGTGAATAAGAAACATATTTCACACATTCTGTTTGTTCCGTACAGCATCAGGTTCAGAGCAGTAAATGGTAGTTTGGGGATCCAGCTCCCATCGGAGGGCCAGCCTCGTTACCACGGTAACTGCTGCCGGCCTCTTGGGTAGGTTTGTGGGGCAGCAGGGTCATGTGACACGCACAGAACCTCCAAGTCAAAGTTAGACTAGCTAACTCAAATCACCATCACCATCTTCTATTCCTTTCATCGCCCGCGTCACATGCAGTGATGCTCTTCGCCTCCACCACATCCCCCACTCAGACCCCTCCACCACCCGGTACAGGGCCACGGGGTTACCATGGCAGCAAGGGTGTATCGGCAAAGCGATGTTTCACCGACTCCCATCACGTTAATGTTAATGATAACTTACAAATCATCTTACGGTATAAGAATAGTTCTACGCTAAACACGAAACTAGGAGTGCGTTCTGACAAGCGGCAAGCCGCTGCAGTAATGTGACATGCGCTCACACATGTTTACTACTGGATTCCACTCCACTACATTAACTTCAGGAGATAGGACACGTGTGCCAGGCTCTGCCAATGTGTGTGTGTGTGTGTTAGAGATTCATGCTGCTGTAGCATGATGCCGCCCGGCCTTCAACCCCCCAACCCCCTTTTCCCAGCGTTGCGGGGCACATCAGCGGCCTGGGACGATAGTGCGTGTGACAGCAGCAGCCCAACCACACGCGCCAATGTGGGACACGGGAGGGAGGGGGTCAGCGCAGCACCTTCAGGCGCAGCAGACAGGACACTCGCGCACATTCTCGCGCATGCCTGTACTAACACACAGGGCGCACCTCAAGGCATTGAGGACAGGACAGAGAAAGATCCCCCTTCCCCCAATGCCTGCACGGGGTCAAAGTCAGCGAACCCTGAGAGGGTAAAAGCAGGCTGTCCTGCACACACGCTCAGAGCCCGATATTAGCATTTTCTTTGTGCCACTGCAACATGGCATCACATGCATGGATATAAATCAAGTACAATTGTATTAAATCAAGAATGAGGGTATAAGGGCTGCGTTTAAAACCTAGGTAGGCGTATATCATGGCTCACGTGAATTTAGGTTTGTGTATTGTCCTTTCTACTGAGATGCCTTCATCGGGTGGACATTTAAAGGCAGCATAAATGCATCCTTCACCGTGTGTGAAATTCCCACAATCATGTGCTGTTTTTGGCTGGAAGAACAAAAATGGTATTTGTATAGGGTGACTGAAAATAGTAAATTAGTTGTGCATTTTTTTTCTCAAACAGTTAATAAACACTGTTGTTATCAAAGATTTGCTTCTGACAGGGTTCAAAAACAAGAAAATGTATATTGATCATCTACTTTAAAAATTGTAAAAATAATTCACACACATTTTGTTGTTGACATCAAATAGAAGTGCATACAGTCAAACAGTATGGGTGTAGATTAATTTGTGTTTTGGATAATGCAAGCCAAATTAGTCAAATGTTAACATAGATGTGTCACATTTTCTTATTTCACAAAAACTAAATGAAAACTATAGCGTAGCTATACCTATGATGCAGTCATATTTATTACCGTTGCTCTGCAAAATCTCATGGGCAAAACTCAGTCAAAAGGAATCTGTGCAATTAGGAGTTTCAGGAAAAGGCAAAAAGTTCCGCACACAGACTTTGCTCATGTTCAGGTTGGTGACCAACAGAAAGCTGCTTGGTTTTAAAGTGCTTTACATATTTCTAAATTATTGACAACTGACAATTATGGAAGCCTGTTTCTGCCACTGAATCAAAAATAAAATTGCAATTTTTTTATCTTGTAGTTCTGACTTTTTTTTTTTCTCAGAATGGTGTTATGGTATATAATGGTATATATATATAAATGTATGTATATATATATAAATATTATACAAATACACACAATTCTGCGAGATTATAAACTCAATTCTGACTTTATATTACGAAATTGTTTCCCCTCAGCATTGGACATTATGACTTGCAATTGCAAGTTTATATCTCACAATTCTGAGAAAAAAGTCAGAATTGTGAGATATAAGCTTGCAACTGCGAAAAAAAAGTCAGGATTGGGAGGATCGAAGATTGAGGACTTATATTTTGCAATTCTAACTTAATAACTCGCAATTGCGAGTTTATATCATGCAATTCTGAAAAAAAGTCAGAATCGCGAGTTTATATCTCCCAAGTCTGACTTTTTCCGCACAATTTAAAGTTTATACCTCACAATTCCAAAAAATAAAATCCAGAATCGCGAGTTCAAATCGCGCAATTTTGACGAATGCAAGTTTTCCATGCAATTCTAAGAAAAGTCAGAATCGTGAGTTCATATCTCGCAATTCTCGCAATTGCGAGTTTATCTCTTGCAATTATGACTTTTTATTTGCAAATGCAAGTTTAAAATCACAGTTCTGAAAAAAAAAAACCTCAAAACTTCAAGTTTATATCTCACATTTCTGACCTTTTTCCTCACAATTGAGTGTTTATATTTCACACTTCTGACTTTTTTTTTTCCACAATTGCAAGATTACGAGTTTCCATCTCACAATTGACTTTTTTCCTCACGACTGAGAGTTTCTCAGTTTCTCTGACAGTTTCTCTGATTTTTTTCACAATTGCAAGTTTATATCATGCAATTCTGAGAATAGAAGTCAAAATCGTGAGTTTCCATTTTGCAATTGTGACTTTATAACTCGCAACTGCTAGTTTATATCTCACAATTCTGAAACCTTCTTTTTTTTTTTTCTGATATTCTGTTTCACTTGGATGTGCATCACAACATGATCTGTAGCTACTATCATTTCATTTCGACAATGAGGTAAAAACTGAGCAAAATTGAAGCATGAATTGTGGAATTGCGCAATTGCTTAAATCTCACAATTCTGAAAAAAAAAAAAAAGAATTGTGAATTTATATTCCGCAATTCTGATTTAAGAACTTTACTAGTTTAGATATCACAATTCTAAGAAAAAAGTCAGAATTGTGAGATAAAAAGTTGCAATTATCTTTTTTCTTTATTCAATGCCATAGAAAATGTACCTGTTTTGCTTCAATTTTGCTCAATTTTGACCTCATTGTCGAAATGAAATGATAGTAGCTACAGATCATGTTGTGATGCACATCCAAGTGAAACAGAATATCAAAAAAAAAAAAAAGAAGGTAGGGCGGAGACTTGATTGAATGCTTTGCTTGTTGATTGGATGGAGCAGGATCTGAATGCCAGTTTTTGTGGACTAAATGACAGGACAACTCTGCCATACACCACCAGTGAGAAGTCTATCGCTTCACTGGATATGATATTATAATTAATAATTAATAATTAATAATTACATGGTCCAAAAATAAATAAACAAATAAATAAATAAACAAATAAAATAAATGAGTCATTAATGATAAGGTCAATGTCATATATTTAAAAAAAATACATGAATGGGTGATAAAAAATATGGTGAATTTAGGGTAAATTTGCAGTTCAAAATATGTATATTTATAAAAATACTTGATCCACAACTCATCAGAAAAGCTCACCTTTATATTGTTAGGCAGGTTTTACATTTGCATGGTTTTTGTGCACTTTTTTTTTTAGCTAGAACATTACTCAGTTTCCATTAACAGACCGGGCAGGAGGGCACCATTTCCAACTCAGTGAAAAACTGCCCAAAATGAGCAGATGAACAAAATGAGCGAGGGGAATTATTCCTTCACTCCACCTCCACCTCTATAAGCGGATGCTTGTGCTGTTTTTAAAACCTCACACTTTTTCGACCTCCCCCATTCCCTTAATTTCTAACATACCCCCCTCTATGAACATCAGCTACTCTAACCCAGAACCTCACTGTCTTTCTCCCTCTCTCCTTCTCTCCTTTGCTCTTCCAGGCCCTTGTTCCTTCCAGCAGCACCGGGTAATTACAGCTTTCCCTCTTTCGCTTTTAATCTCTCCCTCAACACTCTCTCCTTTCTGCTACTCTGTTTCTCTCTTGCTTCCACTCCCAGGTCCCGGACCAAACAGCCCTGTTGCTAGGAGACAAGCTGGGTCGGAGCAGGAGCGGCAACAACGGCGGCGACGGCAGCTCCCCCACGTCTCCGCCTCTCTGGAAACAAGGGATGGAGGGATGGTAGAAGAGTTCAGTGGAGGGGAGAAGCCCTTCAGACATGTGTGCTCAGCCAAAAGGAAGAGACAGACATCGACCCCCCCACCGACATACAGACCAAACAAACAATAATGACAAAACTGCAGAAATTCGCAAAGAACTCACACACCTGCGTAACATTGCAGAGCTCGGCATGGCGAATTCAAGGCGGAAAACCTGCTGATGGTGACACAAACATTTACGGTACTGAAATACGGCAGACGGGGGGCCTGGCTGAACCTGTCTGTCCTAATTTCCAGCAACGGGTGTGTACCGTCTCCAGGACGGTGCTTTATGTATTGGCACACGTCCAGAGGGCACAACTGCTTCTCAAGTAAATCTATAGTTTTAAGGACGTTTCAATGTTTTTACTACAAAACAGAACAAGAAAAATGGAAATGAGTGGGAATGTGCGAAATGGGGGGCGTGAAGTGGGTTTTATCTGTCGCAGAGAGATGGACAGGATCGAGTGGGAGTGAAATGAGTTTGACTGGGTTAGAGCTAATTGTGACAGGCGGTCACAGTTTATGGGCTAATCTTGGCAAACGGCTGCGTAGATAAACAAACTGATGGCTAAATGATGGAGTCTGTGTGTGTTCGCAAGACTAACAACAGAGCAAGAGGGAAATATCACACATGTATTTGCTTGTTCCAAAACCTTATGAGCGTCCCACAGAGGCAGCATTTTTAAGGTGTTGCTGGCAAGCTCCTGACATGAAGATCATTCCATAAAGTAGCAAACTTGAAAAAATGAAAAATTGTGTCATTAATTATTCACCCTCATGTCGTTCCAAACCCGTAGGAACGTTCATCTTTGGAACACAAATGAAGATATTTTTGATGAAATCTGAGCACTTTCTGACCATTAGCAAGGTAGCAAGGACATTGTTAAAACAGCCCATGAGACATCAGTAGTCCAGCCTTGAGTTTATGAAGTTATGAGAATACGTTTTCCACGTAAAGAAAACAAAAATAACATCTTTACATTATATATTTCTATCTATGCAGGGTCAGAAAGCTCTCGGATTTCATCAAATACATCCTAATTTGTGTTCTGAAGATGAATGAAGGTCTTAGGGGTTTGGAACGACATGAGGGTGAGTAATTAATGACTGAATATTTATTTTTGGGTGAACCATCCCTTTAATTATACAGCCAAAATACTTTCTTCTAGGCAAATTTTAAAGGAGAAGTTCACTTCCAGAACAACAATTTACAGATAATGTACTCACCCACTTGTCATCCAAGATGTTCATGTCTTTCTTTCTTCAGTCGTAAAGAAATTATGTTTTTTGAGAAAAACATTTCAGGATTTTTCTCCATATAATGGACTGATATGGTGCCCAAGTTTGAACTTCCAAAAAGCAGTTTAAATGCGGCTTCAAACGATCCCAAATGCAGTTGTAAACGATCCCAGCCGAGGAAGAAGGGTCTTATCTAGTAAAACAATCAGCTATTTTCATTTAAAAAAAAATACAATTTAAATACTTTTTAATCTCAAACACTCACTTGTCTCGCTCTGCCTGAACTCTGTGTATTCTGGTTCGAGACAGTTAGGGTATGTCAAAAAAACTTCAATCGTATTTTCTCCCTCAACTTCAAAAATCATTTTAAAATCATCCTACATCGCTGCAGAAGTTCCGACCCAGTCTTTGCAAAGTGAACATGCAAAGAAGATCAAACACACTTAACAAAAAAGGCAAAACAGCGATACAGGACGATTTTGAAGTTGAGGGAGAACATGAGATGGGAGTTTGAACCGGAAAAAAACAGAGTTCAGGCAGAGTAAGACAAGACGAGCATTTGACATTAAAAAGTATATAAATTGTATTATTTTTATGAAAATAACTGATCGTTTTGCTAAATAAGACTTCTTCTTCGCCTGGGATTGTTTAAAGTTCAAACTCAGAAGTTCAAACTCAGGGCACCATAGAAGTCCACTATATGGAGAAAAATGCTGGAATGTTTCGCTTTAAAAAACAATTTCTTTACGACTGAAGAAAGAAAGACATGAGCATCTTGGATGACAAGGGGGTGAGTACATTATCTGTACATTTTTGTTCTGGAAGTGGACTTCTCATTTAAAGCAGCATTCTTGAATGCATTTCAGCAAACTCCAAATATTTGTTGATTATAAATGTACAATATTTTTTGTTAAAGTGTCAATAAAAATAAGTCTTAAAAATGTACTATATTTTACCCAATGCTGAAGCATCACGCCAGTAGCTTAGCAATATACTAACACCAAACTACCATTCATAAGTGTAAGGTCAGATTTTTCTTTCATAGAAATTAGTACTTTTATTCATCAAGGATGCATTAAATGAATCAATAGTGATAGGTTTTGTGGCTTCATATTGGTCAATGCTGAATAATTGCAAAGTGCAACAAACTTGAATCTGCTTTGGGAAATGTTTTGCCTCACGTGTTCCTCATGAGAAGTTAAAAACTGGTGGATTTCTATTGAGATAACAGCATTTTGCCTGCAGTATTTTACCATACAAAGACAAATGTGATGTCACCCTTAGAATGATTTCTGAAAGATCATGTGACACTGGAGACTGGAGTAATGATACTGAAAATACAGCTTTGTCATCACAGGAATAAATTACATTTTATTACATACTTAAACAGAAAACAGTTACTAGAAATTGTAATAATATTTCACAATTTTACTGTTTTTACTGTATTATTTGATACCGACTCCAAAGTTTTGAATAGTAGTGTATGAGTTTTGCTAGTATAATTAGTTTTATAGAAAAAATATATAATTGCATTTAACAAGTTAATGAATTTTTGTTTTTGAATTTCAGTTTATAGTTTGTTTGGGTTTTTTTTGGTCCATTTTTCCCCTAGCCTTGCATGAGGAGTGCTATTTGTGTCACATGTGAGGTTCAAATATCAAATCTGCTGCCTTAAGGTGTAATCGCATTAGCAAAAAAGTCCATTGTCTATTGTCAATAGTGTAGCTACATATAAATCAAACCTAACAAAGAAGTCACTTTCAAACAAAATAGCTTTCTGCATGGGGAACTTTTTCAGCCTCACACAAAACTCCCCATTTTGTAGATTCCTATTGGAATGCCTGAATTTCATCTATAAAATTTCGGCGAACAACTGCAATTGTATCTTTAGAAGATAACTATCTATGTAAGCCAGTCATCTGGACATCTCACTAACTTTTAGACCTACTCTCTCTTCATCTGCCCTCTCTCAGTCCCATACGACCTTTTCTACCTGATCTCATGACGAAAACGTACCTGTGGAAAATTTTTAAGCAAGACGCAAAATACATACCAATAAGTGCATATCACTGCAGTTTCCCACAGAAATGAACACTAGAGGTGGTACAACAGTGAGCATTTGTAATTGTATTCGTACACAGTTATGATTACTGCTCCATATGTTTCGTTTCCGGACGTAACAAGGTCGCTCGGTAGCTCAGCCGACACGGCCGAGCCCGTAGACAGCTATAAGGTCACAGAAGTTCAAAAATAATATTTGTTCTCTGAATTGCTAATTTGCTACACTGTAAAAAACTATTTGTTGATTCAACTTAAAATAATTTGTTATCTGCCTACCTTAAAATTTGAAAGTTCAGTCAACTCAAAAAAGTCAACTTGGTCAACTTGAGATGTTAAGTTGTACTAGGTGACAAAGATATTTGAGTTCATTCAACTTAAAATTTTAAGGCAGCTGGGTAACAAGCCCAGCTTTTAAGTTCAACAAACCAAATTATTTGTTTAGTCAACTCAAATATCTAAGTTTTCACTTAGCACAACTTATCATTTCAAGTTAATTAAACTTATTTGAGTTGACTGAACTTAAAATTTTAAGTCTGCATGGTAACAAATTATTTTTATTATTATTTATCAAGTTGATTCAACAAATAGTTTTTTTGTTTTTTACAGTGTACTAAACTCCTCAGTTTAGACAGTTTGCAAGAATGTTTATCGTCCGTGGTATGAAAATGAATGCTGCGAGACACAGCCTGAGTGAACGAGCTTTGAGAGAGGGAGTTGCAAATTGAGGGCACGGGCGCAGCCTCTGTGTTGCCAGATCCAACTATTATAAGCGTTTTTGTACTTGCATTTTCCACTTAATTTGACACTTTAGAAAGTTAATAAAGTAGGAAGTTGAAGTTTATGGTCAGCAATATCCTTATCTTTATCTTTATCTTTATTTTAAATAATTTCCGTTCATTTTTATTTATTTTTCGAGTTTTGTTGTTTTGATAGCAATATCTGGCAACACTGCATCGCCAGCACATAAACTGACAGTAATCAAAAAAGCCCACGGACAAATTATTGCTGACAGGATACCACATTCGTTAAGAGAAGTAAGTCATAAACGTTATCAATGCTGTCAAAAACAGTAGCATTTAACACCAGCATACAGATTTGTAGAACATGTAGGTTACAGAATGAAATGAAATACGCAAACACAAGTCATGAAGAAGACTTTAAAAAGTCGTAACATTTTGACAAATCATGCTATAAACAATCAGAGCACTAGACATCGTTATAAGTTATACAGTAATAGTAATTAATAAAAGCTATAACTATAATATGTATTGTTGCATGAAAAATAAACAACTGATAGAAATTATCCACCCATTACTATAGTAAAAGTATTAACAAATTTTGATGCAATAAATAGGGTATGATTTAAAAATGATCCCTCCAAAACAGAAAAACGTCTTTCACAAACATCTACATGTCTGTCTCTTTTAAAGTGTTTAGTGTATTTAATGTAGGCTGGTTGTTTTTGTATTCGTATCCCCGGAGCTCACTAATTTTCAAAACCTATACGGCCATGGACATGGAATTGGATTTAGGATGTGTAATCCTTGGGTACAAATCCTGTGAAAAACATGACTCACAACGAAAGAGCCGAAAGATCTGAAAATGAAAAACAAGCTAAAGCGGCATGCTTGCGATTTTACATCACATTCGCTTTTGTTCATACTGTCGTTAGGTTTAGGTATAGTGCAAATGTTACATTATTTTAAAACATCACGTAGCATTAGAGTTATAGCGCCACTCAATGGACTGCTCTGACTTCCCACAGGTACATCTTTATCATGAGATCAGGTTGGACTTTTCACCTATCTACCCTCAACTTTCTCCTCTTCTTTCCCTTGTTCCTCTCTCCATCTCTCCTCTCTCCATCTCTCCTCTCCTTATGTCTATGTCATCTTTTTTCCAGGTAAAGCATGGGATTAGTTTGCTCAATGGAGTACTGAGTATTCTATTGGTGAAGTGCATTGACGTCATATCTATTGGCCGTATTAACTGATGGGGCATGAGCTGTGTGTGAGTGTTGGAAGTAAGATTGGACACACACTTGGGGTTACACTGCTCCATTAGGATTTATAGGGGCCTCAAACACACACACCTGAGTGAATGCATATGCAGAGCGAATGATAATGCACTGCAAATGACAGTGTAGCGATAAGACGCACTGTAACTCAGAGCCCGGAGCCAATTAAAACATTGTTAATTTATCCTGCTCTAGAGCACCGAGACTCTTCACCATGGCAACCGCAGGAATGCAGGGAGACCGGAATACACAGCCACTCACCTCACAGGCTGTCCTGCAGTCACTACAGTGTGCAGATGCAATGAGATGCTGACGGTGGAAATGAAGATGAGTGACTGCTTGTATTCTGTTAGCTCTTGTGTTGTCAGGATGATGCAGCTGTGAATAAGAAACCAGGCCAGATAAGCAGCCAGTATTTGACTGGTGCACATTATTAGCATTGGCTAAATGTCTGTTGATTAAAAGGATAGTTCACCCAACAATGAAAATTCTGTCATTAACTACTCACCCTAATTTCATTCCAAACAAGTAAAACCTTTGTTCATCTTCAAAACACAAATTAAGATTTTTTGATGAAATCCAAAAGCTTTCTGACCCTGCATAGACAGCAATGCGACTGACACATTCAAGGTCCAGAAAGGTAGTAAGGACTTTGTTAAAATAGTCTGTGTGACATCAGTGGTTCAAAATGTAATGTTATAAAGCTATGAGAAAACAAAAATAATGACTTTATTCAATAATTTCTTCTCTTCTGTGCCTACTCAATAGCTTCAAAAAGCTCAAAAAGTAGCTACAAAAAGTATTCTCGTAGCTTCATAAAATTAAGGTATGTTTTGATATTTTTTAAATCTTTCTGGGCCTTGAACGTGATAGTTGTGTTGCTGTCTATGCAGGTTCAGAAATCTTTCAGATTTCATTAAAAATGAAGATCTTATGGGTTTGGAACCACATGAAGGTGAGTAATTACATTCTTAAAAAATGCTGGGTTATATTTTTAACCCAAATGCTGGATTCAACTCGTTAGGTCATTTAATTGGGTTATTTTTAATATTTTTTACCCAGGTGCTGGGTAGTTTTTCTGTGACTAAATTGCTGGATCATATTTAAGGCTGGGTTATTTTTTTCTACCCAAACGCTGGGTTAAGCCCATCTCTGACGAAACAACCCAGCTGCTGAGTTATAGTCAGTCAAAGCGTGGGCTTTTTGAGTCCTCTACAGAAGAGAACGGTTCTCAGTGCCACCGATTTGCACTTCTTCAGCGAAATAAAGGTTTGTATACATTTTATTTCATTTATTAAGTCTTTACTGTGCTGTAAATTGTATTATTTACGCAACATAAGGACGAGATGTCAGTCAGCTGCATCAGCAGTGGTCATTTCACATGATGGAAACGCCTTTTGCCTTGCATAAAATAAATGGATTTTATTAGTTATTGTACTGAGTTTAATCGTAAAATATGTTCTCTAATGTCAGGACTGTTTGTTTATGGGCAGGTTTTGGAATCAGTCACGGCATCTTTCAGCTACGAGTGAAATGTGAGGCCGCGGTCTGAAGTTCGCAGTTAACCAGGCGAACAGGAACCCTTCACCGGCTCAGATTTCGCCGACACACCGGCACGAAAATTTGCGATTACAGAGAATGGTTGAATACTCTAAAATTAAAATTATACTTTAAAATGTTACATTTTTTGTCTAAAATGCTTGTTAAATGAGTTTAATGTATGTAATATTGTAAACTATGCTGTATTCACTCAAAATACATCATAGTAAATTCAATTTGTCTTGTATTTTGTCCATGTGTTCTTGTTTAATATATGTTCATCTTTTGATTATTGCTGTTGCCTCTAGTAATTCAGTGTGGGTTTTTTTAATAAGTTTCAGTCAATTTTAAACCAGCAATATAATAATTTTTAAACAATAGTTGGTAGAAACATTTAACCCAACCAGCTTGGTCAAAATAACCCAAGCATGTGTTCTGTTCAATATTTACCCAGCGTGGGTTGCCAAATAACCCTAGCATTTTAGAGCGTAATGATGGGATTTTTATTTTTGGGTAAACTATCACTTTAAATATCAATTATGTCATCTTTGCACCAAATAGACATAAAAATAACTCTTCTTGTCTGCTCTTGGTGAGACAGACATGTGACTTTACGTCTTCCTATATAATAAATAAAGCCATTATATGAGACAAAAAGTCACACTGTGAGATATAACATTGCAAATTTATTCCCTACAGTGTGATGCTGTGATCTCACAGTGAGGTATTATTTTTTATTTTAAACTTTATCATCTCACAATTACCTGTTTTCTGAGGTGAAAATTGGTTATTTAAAGTCTAAGCCAAGAGTACACCCTTCAACTTTAATTTTATTGTCCTCCGCTTTATAAATATCTGCAACATCAGCGTTGAAAAACTCATAATGCTGGGCCACTGAAGATCGGTCACTAGGAGCGTACAAAAGTGCACGCTGTTCTCTACATTATCACTGCATCAGTTATTTCTGAACTCCGTACCTCCAGTAGTTTCAGTCGCATAATATTAATCTCCTTCTAGTTAACAGGAAAATTAGACTTATTTCATTTCTCTGTTCACGGGTGATAAATGAAACTAATCATTTTGGCCTGTCATTAGCTCCCTGCAGCTGTGTGTGCATGTATGTGTGTTTCTGTTAGACTTCAGGGGTGATGGTACGACACTTCCTCTTTTCTCTAATTCATAAATAATCACTCTCTCAGTCTCGTATCTGTCCTCATGGCTGCACAGCTGAATCTACAGCCACAGATACGGCCGGCCTCCTGGGGAGGTCAAATTATAGACCATCCTCCAAATGAAAGGCATGGTTTTGTCTAAAGGCGCCGTAGACATGATCCTTGTGAACACCCCATGAATATTCAGGACCAGTCACTCTATTTGCAGGTATCAAAAGTAGCTTCGCACCGACTTTATTAAAATCAATTAGTTCCACTATGATAGACTGTGCGACAGTGCTCTCTTCTAATCATTGATTTCAGACACATTCTCAGTGCCAATGTCATGAGATCGGTTTATTAGAGGTGCATGCTAAAGCTGGTCATAGCTGGTTTGCAGGCTTGTTTTAGAGGGGATTTGACCACATCTTGGCTAGTCAGGCTGGTTTTAGTTGGGAGACTAGTTAAACAATCAGTCAAAACCAGCTGAATAGTTACTTCCAACTTATACCAGCTAAGACCTTATTGATTTAGCTGTTTTTTTAGGGGAACGCCATTGTAACCAACTAAAGCACCTTAGAAGCAGCCTAGCAGCCTGATAGGACAGTGACTGATAGGACACTGCCTGTAAACAACTACATACCAACCACGTAGAATGCATAAAACACACTGCATACACTCAAAACACCTAACCTTGCCTTACAGACATGAAAAATATATCTTTCACAAGTTCGCACTTAGATAGCAAAATGTCTATTTTCCAATTAACCAATTCAAATGGAAAGCAAATATTCTATACGATTTAAATGGTTTATTAATAAACCTGCGATTAGTAGACTAATGCTTAAAATGAACGACTACTAGCTGAGCAGAAAAATAGCCTAGGGCAGCCCTACTGCACACCAAAAGTGAATATTCGCATCGCATTACTCACTCTAGATTACTTTTGGAAGGTTTTTCGCATTACATGTGAATTAAAACATACAACTGGACGTGTCAAACTGGATGTGTCAATAATCTATATGCTGACTGGCCTGCATAACAATGCCTCATGTGAATTTCCTGCTCAAGTTGAAATTTTTCAACTTGCATGGAAGATGCAATTGAGATGCATATTGCACATTCACGTCATCTGCGTTGCCTGCCACAAATTCACATCTATTTGCATTGTTGCATTGACTTTGTATGTAATCCAGTAGTGCAAATAATTAAATTCTGGTGTGCATACAATTAGTGATGGCCTTTTTTGACAGTGCAAGTAAGCATTTACTCAAAGCACCCTAGCAACCAGCCACAACACCTTAGAAAGATCATAACGATGCTCTGCCAATGCACGAGCATCTTAGGGTGTGCGCACACCAAAAGCGGCACAAATATTTGCATTGCGTTACTGGCTCAATATTACCTGCATGTCATGTTTTTCATGTCAAAATTGCGCATGCTCTCCTCCATTTTCTGATACAACCAGACATTTTTTTTAAAAGATTAATTTTTGACGTTTTTGCCTTTTATTGATAGGACAGTAGTGAGACAGAAAACGAAGTGGGAGAGAGAGGGGGGACGGGATCGGGAAAGGTCCAAGAGCCGGGATTCGAACACAGTACACCCGAAACGCAACTGCCCACGAGGCTATTGGTGCCAACACAACCAGACATGTTAATAAGCTCTTTGCTGATTGGCTTGCATGACAACGAGTCACACAAATTTTCCCTTCATGTTGAAATTTTTCAACTTGTGCGAAGACGTGACTGAGGCGAATATCGCAGGTTCATAGCAAACACATTGCCCAATTTGCATTATTTGCATTGCCTGACACAAATTCACGTCTATTCGTGTTGCTGCATTGAATTTGTATGGAATCTACTCAAACAAATACTTAAATTCTGGTGTGCACACAGTTTGTGATGGGCTTTTTTGACTCTGCAAGAAAGCATTTACTCAAAGCATCATAGCAACTACCTAAAACACCTAGCAATGCACTACCAATCCTCTAGCATTTTAAAGGGCTCATTGGATGCAAAACTCACTTTTACATGTTGTTTGAACATAAATGTGTGTTGGCAATGTGTGTACACAACCACCCTATTATGATAAAAATCCACCCAGTGGTATTTTTGTAATTTTTATAAGAAATATCCCCTTTTTCAAATCAAGCCATTCACAGCTCCTTGTCGGTGTGACGTCACACAGGCCAAGGTCGCTTGATTGACATGACCGTCTTACCTTAGACCCACCCTGACTGGGCTGTGAACAGTCCAACTTCAAGCTCCATTGTTTTGACTCACACTGTTGCAGGGGAAGACAAGAATCTCTCCGATTGAGCGATTAAGGTGTTTTGTAGCTTCACCTACAGCAAATGTAAGGGTTTTTATGAATCTTTGCAAATCGCCTTTCTTAATAATGTGCTAGTTAGCAAGTACTGTGGCTAAACGCGGCTAAGGTAAACAGACCGGCTCATCACCCCACAGAAGAGAGGGTTGGGGTGAGCAGAGCTCATTAGCATTTAAAGGAACATGCAATAGAATGGCTCGCTCTGAACAGGGCTGATTTTGACAAGGTAAAAAGGGTGTTTTTTACACTACCACTGAGAAATTTTAGCCAAAGTATGTTATAGACTTTATAGACCCTAAAGAATCATTAGCTTGTGGAAAATGGGCATCCGAGGACCCCTTAAAGGTTTGTGCACAACACAAGCAAAGTGAATATTTGCATCATGTTACTTGATCATGGGATGTTTTTTTTGCACCACAATGTGAATAAAAACATTAAAACAATCCAAAATATTTTCTGATGCAACCGGACATGTCAAACTGGATGTATCAAGCTCTTTGCTGACTGGTTTGCGTGACAACATGTCATGTGAATTTCCTGCTGGAGCTGAAATGTTTTAACTTGAGCGGAAAACACAATTGAGGCAAATATTGTGCATTCGCATTCCCCTATTGGACAATTGCCCAAAAAGAACATCCTAGCAAGCCCAAAGCAAACACCCAAAACACCATAGAAAAAGCATAGCAATACATTCAGAGCATCTTAGCACTCTACCACCGTTTATTACATTTTGCATGAAGTGTAAACTTGGTCATAGAGACTTTTGATCGTGCCAGTAAGCACACCCTGTTGAAAAAAAAAAACAGCATATGCTAATTTGTTTTGTTTTGAAGCACGGTTGAGCTGGTTTAAGCTGGTCCTTAGTTGGTCATGAGCTGGTTTAAGCTGGTACAAGCTAGGCAAGCCAGTAAAAATCTGTCACTGGGGTGTTACACTCTCAAAACATACAAATATGTACCTTTAAGGTACACCTTTTTAAAATGTACCGCCCCAGTGGCCGCTTTTGCACCCAAAACCCTCTAGCAACCACCCCAAACAACTAAGAAACAGCACAACAATGGTCTACCAGTGCCCTAACATCTCAGTGGCTAGTTTTATGTGAGCAAACACCACTGACATTTTCTTCAAATCGAGTTTGCTGTATTGTGTGACATTCTGTTACCTGTAGGAGCTCTTAATGAAGTCCCGCAGAGAAGAGGACATCGTGTGTGTGTGCTAGAGAACACACTGACCACTAGCTGCCCTGCAAACATGCATATGGCCCCGTGTACAGCAGAACAACACTCTCTGTTCCAATGCATTCGTCTTTTTATCAGCTTCTGCCCTCTCATCCCCCTCCTTCCCTCCCGCTTCCTCTGCTCCTGTTAGCCTGAACACTCACTACCACAATTACTGCTGGAGCTACATCTACAGCTGCTCAACTAACAGAGGGGGGTCAGGACTGCCGCGTGTGTGCGGCAGTGGTAATCTGAGGGAAAGAGGAGAGGACGGCGAGAGAGAGATGTTTTCTCTGGTTTTCTCGTTGTCGTGAAGCCAAATAAACCTAGAGCCCTTGATGAGCAGTCAGTGGATGTGACAAACTCTTGCTCTTTACTTGCTCTGAATGATTAACCACTCAGATCACTGTCCTTATACAACACTAAACCAACCAACATACACACACACACACACACACAGGCACTAATCTTACCAGCTGCTTCCCTACACCTGCTTTTTGTGTGTGTATGTGTGACAGTGTGTGTAAGAGATATTTGAGCCCCGGGTAACAGCGACTGGGGGGTAGGGGGTGTTCTGAGGTAGCTCATCTTAGGTGGCCACATGAAAGAGAAAAAGGTGCCTTGAAAAAAAAAACAAAGTTTGCTTTATGACAAAGACGCTCAAGTTTTTTAAATTAGCAGATCAATTCAAGTTTTCTCTGGTCATAATTGCAGGAAATTGCCTTGCAGTCCATTTCTTATGTAAATTTTTGGCCAATGAGAAAAGCAGATAATTATTTTCATGATATGCCTGATAAGTGATAGCAGATTTATCTGCTGATGGCAGATAATCAATTATATACAATTTTTTTCTAAATAAATTCAAAACTAAACTAAAAACCAAAGTCAGTAATCGTAGAGGTTACAAAAATTCATTTAGGGATCATAAAATTATAATATATAGTATGAAAAATTAATACTATGAATTTGTTAAGGAATACATTCAACAGTGATCAGGAATGTTTCTTTTAACTAAAACTAATAATATTTTTCTTAACTGAAATAAAGCTGAAATAAAATATAAATATTGGATTAAAACTGACAAAAATGACATGTTGTCAAGCACATTAATGTGAAGCACTAAAATTTCTAAAACTGAAATAAAAATCAAAGCCGAGTAGAAATCTTAAAAAAGTGACAAAAGCACATAACTGATTTAGTAAAATTAAAATAAATAATACTAAAATAACATTGACAGTGATTAAATTATTCATGTTTTTTAAAAATTAACTTTCGGTGAGCTTTAGATGACTGCAAAAAAATATATACAAAAATGTAAAACTTTAGAAAATGACTACAAACAATTAAATATACTGACTGATACCAATAAATAAAAAAAATTCTAAACAACCTGGTACCAATAAATTTTGTATTCCTATTTATCAGACAACAATTTGTGAATTTCAAAACTCTGTTTAAAGAAAGCAATCATAGAAGGCTAAAAAAAAAAAAAAAAAAAAAAAAAAAAAAAAAAAAAAAGTAAAAATATATATAGCCATGATGGGCCCAAGCCTCCGGTGCCACCGCCACCCGATGCCATCAAGAAAACAGTGCACAGAGGGCACATGCATTTACAATAACCCTCTGGCAGTCAAGTTTTAAGGGTTACAGCAATGAAAGGGCTACACTATAACATCAACAGTGTGAAACAAGAGCGTGAGCGTGAAAGAACGTGCTGCTGAGGTCCTTTCCCATAGTTTTTAATTTATTTATTTATTTTTTAATACTGTGAGATAGCGGAGCGCAACAACTATTTCACATATAGACATAAAGGATCTGATGATGAAGTTACTAAAGAGGAGGAGTCCTGTTTTATGCACAGTTGCACTGTGCTCGCTTTTCTAAATGTAAACTACGTGGTAGGCTGCATTGCAGACTGCTACCTAAACATACAAGGGGTGGTCAAAATTTTGGAGACTATCCGAAAGTCTGTTAGTGTAATGATGCGGTATAGCGCTCCTGACTTGACAGGCAGCTCTCGTTAAATCTGTGAATTGAAAGTGAAAGCCATCTCACTTTAAACTCATTTTTCTCAAAATTACATTCCTGAAAATCATAGCTATCAGCCAACTTAAGGTAGGTTCAAGCTACGGACAAAATAACGTTTTGAAAAGGGCTTGAACTCAGCTTTCATATGGTATCAAAACCTAAAAAAGGTCAAATTTCACCAGGTGTTGGGTTTTCCCAAGCAGCAATGACGGGCCCAAGCCTCTGGTGCCACCACCACACCAGTGGCATCAAATAAACAGTGCACAGAGAGCACATGCATTTACGATAACCCTCTGGCAGTCTGGTTTTAAGGGTTACAGCAATGAAAGTGTTACACTATATAGACAGTATGAAACATACACAAAGGGAACAATATATAAAACTTTGGTAACAATTTACAATAAGGTTTTATTTTAACAGTATTAGTTAACATGAACAATACTTATATAGCATTTATTAATCTTAGCTAATATTAAGTTCAAAATGTACTAATACATTATTAAAATTTAAAGTTGTATCTTTTAACATTAGTTAATGTACTGTGAACCAATATAAACATGAAAATAATTAAACTTTTTTGGAAAAATAAGGACACGATTTTTATTTTCAAAACAGCTGGACGGAGCACAAATGAATGGAAAAAAACACAGGGTTCTTGAGATGCTCATGGCACAAACTGCTGAAAAAAAACACCCAAAATGCCCGTCCCTAATCAGAAATAATAAACACGTCACAGCTCACTGACTGTCTAGATAAACACTGCAAAAACACCTCCCACTCCAACTGCAGGGGTACGGCCCATGATGATGTCTACGATCACAAGCACGTTCTCTTCTCTACACCTGCACATGGCTGACCACAAACACAAACAGCCATCAGACACTCCCACCCAGTGTGTGCCGAGGGAGGGGCTTTCAGTAATACAGAATAATTTAGCTCAGCATTTGGGGCTCCTTTAGGGCACCGAGATGAATGGACTGATAAAACAGGCCGTCCCAGTTGAGATGCTCCCTTAGGCAGAGTAAAGGCTAGACTACACGCATACACATACATCTGAGGACAAAGTGAGCTATATTTTACACATATTTGAGTTAGTAGATTTTGCAGTCTTTTTGTTGAATATGATGCAATAAACTGCAGTGTACGGCACAAAATAGAAAGAATCATCTTTCTTTTAAGTCCTCACAGGCTACATGCACAAATTCTAGTAGTCTGATTTGTTGTATGATCTCATTCTTTTTGGTGAACCAAAACCATACAGCATTTAGCCCAAAATTAGCCCAAGAAGATTTCCTAAATTAATTAATCAAAAATTTCAAAAATGAAAAAGTGTAGCCTGATTCATTAATAAATGACTCTTATGAGACAGTTCTTTTTAGTGAATCAAAAATATACAAAGTATCAAGTGTATCCCAATTCCCAAAGATATCCCAAAGATATTGATGCAATAATCTGCCGTGTACCACAAAAAATGAGTAAGAATCATCTTTCTATCGAATCCTTACAGGCTACATACACAAACTTTACTAGGCTGATTCATTCCATGAGCTCGTTCATTTTAGTGAATCAAAAAATTATCCATAGATTTCCTAAATTACTGAATCAAAAACATTCAGTATGACAAGTGAATCACAAATATACAAAGCATCAAGTTTATCACGATTCCCAAAGATATTGAACCTTATGATTCTTCAACAAAAACTACATTTAAAAAATGAATGCAAGAACATTTTATCAAGTCATCACAGGCTATAAGCAAAAACAAACATACAAAACATATAATATATGTGATTTGTGCACAAATGACTCCTACTAACTGATTCTTTTAAGTGAATCAGAATCATACATACTGACAAGTGTAGCCCAATTCTCTAAATGAATGACTCTTAAAAGCCATTTGCACAAAGAATGATAACAATAATGATAACTCTAAACTATTGCAGTCTATGATGCAAAAAACTGAGCAAAATGAGCAAGAATCATCTTTCTATTGAATCCTCACAGGCTACATGCACAAACTTCACTAGTCTGATTCATTCTATGAGCTCGTTCATTTTAGTGAATCAAAAAAAAGCTTAAAATTTCCTAAATCAATGAATCAAAAACATTCAGTATGACAAGTGTAGCCCGATTCATGAACAAATAAATCTAAGTAATTCACAAATATACAAAGTATCAAGTTTATTCTGATTCCCAAAGATTTTGAACCTTATGATTCATTAAAAAAAATTGTAATGCAAGAAAAATTTTCTATAAAGTCATCACAGGCTATAATATATAGTATAATTGGTGCACAAATGACTCATATGAACTGTTTTTTTTAGTGATTCAAAATAATACCAAATGACAAGCATAGCCCAGTTCCCTAAATTAATGACTCTTAAGGGCCATTCACACCAAGGATGATAACTACTGTATAATGATAACTATAAAGTATTAATAATCATTTTAAATCTGTGAGAATAGTGAAAAGTCCACACTACAGCTATTACAGTAATGACACAGAGGAATGGCTTACAGAACAATCTTTTCCACCTAACGAACAATAAAAACACTGACAGCCAATTAAAACCCACCGACTTTAAAGAGCTTGAGCATTCAAGGTGGCAAATGACAAAACTTAAAGTGAACTTTAAGCCCTTTATTAACCCTTTTTTTAGTTAATCAAAAACATACAATGTAACAAGCGAATTCTGATTCCCAAAATGAATGAATCATATGAGTCACGAACAATGAGTTTGAATCAGTTTGAAACACCGCTCTATATAATTTACAAAAATTCAACCATGTTAAAGTGTGTAATTGTCCAAATGCTTTTTAGGGTCAATGTATTTGATGGTTTTATCCTCTCTTGAAATTCTCACTTCCTTGTCCTACACACAACAAAATAAAAGAAGCTTCTAGGACAAAATCAGCTAAAGAGAGAACAGCGTTCTTCTGCAACAGTTGCCCAGTGTGCTTGAAGAGAGAGAGAGAAAGGGGAGGAAAGAGAGGAACGTTAGGGGCTATTAATAGTGTCCACAGACGCTGGTGTCAACTGCATGTGATGGCTGTGTGACTGTTTCCTCCAGCCACCTCTTTCTCCCTCTCTTGAAATCCCCTCTGCTTTCCCTTGCTCCATCTCATTGTCATGTTTCTGTCTTGCGCTGGTGTGAAAAAAATTCCCTCCATCTTTTATTCTTCTCGTCTTACGCCTCCAACTCCATAAACGTCATCCTCATATAACTCTCCTTCACTTTTTCTACATTATGAAGTAGTGCTACAGGTCATTTAAGGCGAGTCAGATGATCCCTTTACATGTGTGAACGATGTCTGCTGTATTCACACTATTTTAAGCGGTGTGTTTTGATGAGTAATACTGTAAGCATCTGAGAAAAAAATAACGACAGACTGATTATTATCTTCAGACTGAGCTGCAGATCAATTCACTCTAGCGTCAAAACTACTATTATGCACAAGAACAACAAAGAGAGGTAAACATTAGAATGCAGGATTGTAATTAGTTTCGACTTAAAAAAAAAGACATTTTTAATGTGAACAAAAGAACATTAAAGTGCCCCAAAATTAAACCTTTTTTCATTATTTACTCATCCTCACATTGCTTCAAACCCCATGCTGTTGTTTTTTTTCTAGTGAACACAAAAGTAGAACTTTCATAGGAAATTTTGAAGCTACTCTTCCTTATCTCAACCATTTACAGTCGGTAGGGGCTGTGAAGTTCCAAGAAGGACAAAAAAAAAAAAAAACAGCATAAAAACCACCCAAATGCATCATAAAACCATTGTTACAGTAGTCCATGTCGGTGTTATTATTGACATACTATAACAGTATTTATTCATATTATCATATTCATATATAAATTGATTTTTACATCAATTTTCATTTTTATCTATTTTAAGTTTCCTCATTTTGTTTGCATTTGACGTTATTTTCATTTTTAAAATATTTTTTAGCTTTACTTATATAATAGCCATCTTTTTACTCCAAGGCAACATTTTTAAATTAAGTTTTTAAAGTATGAGTTTCTCGTCTAGTATTCATTTCAGATTATTTTATTTACTAAAAATGATTGATAGTTTTAGTTAACAATAACAACACTTGTCCATGAATGCCGTTTCACATTTTCTTCCGCCATACTGTAGTTTTCTGTGAAAAACAGAGTAAAATTTTAATCAACAATCACTAATAAGCTGCATTTATTTTCAGAATTCATATGGAAACCATAAGTAGGGCTCTATGATTTCCACGATGCAGGAAAACACAGACGGAATTGCGGAATCCAGTCATAATAATGGAATTTACTTTATAATGCGGTTTGTCACAGACTTTGAGATGAATAAATCAAAAGTTTGTCAGTAAACCTTAAACAAAACGTGATATTGACTAGTGTCTGTGAATATTAAGCTGCAAAAAAATATGAAAAATATTTAAATATGAATCCTGCATGCTCTGCATGTCTCTGTTTAAATTAAACATTATTTTGTAAGGAATATTTACCAGAAAAATGATTTAACAGAATTTATTTACCAGAAAAATATAAATACACAACAGTATTGCTGGGGGAAAGTAAATAAATAAATAAATAAAGTAATTAACATTTTGTAAAACCACTTAATTAGCGATGCTTTCGATTATTAAATTTAATGAAGCCATTAAAACGAAATCCAAAAAAACCCAGAATTTTTTATTTTTAAATAAAACTGAATTTGAATAAATAAATAAATAAATAAATCGTATTTCATAGGGCCTTAAAAATTACTTTTTGTTAAACTTTTAATAAATTACTGTTAAATTCTGTACGTTTCATGATTTTAATTAATTAGACATGCTTTTTGATTAACATTTAAAAATGTAACAATTAAAACAGAGTCTAGAAAAAATATAACGTAAAAAATGGAATCTAGAAAAATTAAAATGGGGAAAAAAAAAACGGAATTTGGGAAGATTTTTATATAGCCTACTTAATTGTGTTTTGTCTTTGTCATTGCAAGTTGGAAATGGATAATCAAAAACAGATGTATAAGATAGTGAAAAAATAACAGCGTATGGGTATGGAACAACATAAACGGGAGTAAATAATGACTGAATTTTCATTCTGGGTTAAATTATTCTTTAAAAATTCAGTTAAGAGCATTCATGAGTCATTAGGTGACCTCTGACATAATTTCCATTCAGTCAGAATTTGTATTTCAAAATAAAAGATTCTGTCATCAGGATCTTGTGTTACCTGTGCACATTGCAAGACAGTCCCTGCACCGCTAATCGAATGGAGAGGGAATCACTTTCTCTCCGTTTTTCCTTTTTCGCATCAATTAGCCCCCCTGAGTGAACTGAATGGGAGGCATGTCTCAAAGAAAGCAGAACACACACATACCCAAAGCAAGAGAGAGTGAGCGAAAATAGTATTTGAATAGGACAAATCTGGGGCAGCCTCTTCATTATGAGGGTACACAGAGCGCGGAGTGTGCATCCATCTTAACATTTCCATCATACCAGTTTCCTTTCCTTTATCAGTGAAATAGTCCTAAGATGAATCTTCATCTGGGCTCCTCATTATTCCATTTGTTCCGTTGAGAGCTGACCTGTTCACCTCATCTCTGCCTCTCTATCTCTCCCTATTGCTCTCATACAAACACACATTTCTCTGGCCTTTTCACCAATAATGCCACACACTGCCATATTGTCTCACTAAGCTACACAGGTGAACCAATTCGGCAGGTGTGTTTGGGTTTAGTCAATTATTATAATAAAGTCAACGGTTTGGAAACCTGAACTCTTCAGTTCAGAAAAAGATTAATCATTTTAAAAAGATAACGCAGGCAGAGACTATACGAGTCATTCTTATAAAAGACATGCATCTTTTCTGTAAAACAGGTCTCAATATATACACTGCCAGTCAAAAGTATTTGAACAGTAAGATTTTTAAAGAATTCTCTTCTGCCCACCAAGCCTGCATTTATTTGATTCAAAGTACAGCAAAAGCAGTAAAATTTTGAAATATTTTTACTATTTAAAATAGAATACATTTTAAAATGTAATTTATTCCTGTGATTTCAAAGCTGAATTTTTAGCATCATTCTAATTTGCTGTTTATTATTCATATTATTATCAATATTTAAAACAATGAATAGAAAGCTCCAAAGATCAGTAGTATTGCTAAAAATTCAGCTTTGAAATCCCAGGAACAAATTACATTTTTTAAAAAAAAGAACAGAAAACAGTTATTTCAAATAGTACAAATATTTCAAAATGTTACTTTATTTATTTATTTTTGCTTTGGATCAAATAAATGCAGGCTTGGTGAGCAGAAGAGAGACTTTAAAAATCTTTAAAAAATTTTTTTTTTTTGCCTGGTTGTGTAAATGTTGTTAAAAAGCAAAACTTGAAGCAAATATCTTTTTATTTCACTAAATGCTTGTCCTAATGGTAAAACACAAAAGAGAGAGAGAGAGAGAGAGAGAGAGAGAGAGAAATGCAGAGAGGGCCAGCATAAGTTCAAATGAGATGCCAATTCTTATGAATTCCCATCAATTTGCCAACTTAAAACAGTTACAAACTGCCATGAGAGTGTCCAACTAACTCATGTGGATCACTTATGTCACATTAGAAAAATTCTAAAAAAAATAAATAAAAAAAGGCACTCATGAGGGTCAAAAGGTGTCCTCTTGGTTGTCTGGTTTTCTTGTCACATGACAACAAAAATGCCTTCCTGCATGCTGGTTACATTAACTGACTTTTTAAAACCATATTTTTTATACCACTGCTCATTTATGTACAATACCACCATTTATAATAATTAAAATAAAAAGATTGACACAGTATAATAAATTATATTAAATAATATTTATGCCAATTTTTTGTTTTGTTTTTTTTTTTAAGCCCAGAAATTGAAAAAAACATTTAAAAAAACTGAAAACATAATCACAAAGGGGTGCATTCAAGTCACTGACTGTGAATTTTAATATATAGCCTATTTTAAATAGTATGCCATCTTAAATGCACATTTCAAAACGCATTTGATTATAATATCCTGAAACTGGTGTTCATTGTCAGTGACTGATAGTGATAACAGAAAGAGCTTCCGGACAATCGGGTGGCAGAGCTGCCACGGTTCCCGTGGATACCGGGCGGAGTGGCACAGGAACAAGTGGTTACCAGAGACCCGAGAGAGACATAAGCTCAACTACAGATATACAACCCTGAACGAGATTCACCGGCAGCGAAACGCGTAAACGTGCGCCATTGTGCGCTTGGCTCAGAATTTGCATAGGCAAATATCGGGCACTATTACGCGTTTGATTAGCAGACGAGGAAAAGAGCACCTATACTAACCGTTGTCTTGATGGGAACGTACAGGACCGGTCTGTCCGCTGCCCCGTTCTCGTTCGGCTTGCCGTCAGTGCTGCCCACCTGGAAACCTTTGGATTTCACCCAGAACTTAAATTTGGCGTTGATGTGGTTGCTCTCGATATAGACGCCCTCCGAGTCGTCGCTCTGTAAGAGGGTCTGCAGAATTTTGTTGTATTTTCGCCGGGTGACGGTCTTTGTTTTGCCGGAGTCCCCGTAAGTGCGCAGGCACCACTCCTGAAAATCACCAAACATCTCCGCCTCGGACACCGCTGGGCTTCGGCTCCTTCTCGTGAAATCCGCCCGTTTTTTGGCTGACATGGCTTTGTCGGTCCTCCTCCGGAACGAAAGAGGCTTCGGAGATATGCTAGATATGTAGATAAAGCTCCTAATTTAGCGCGAACACAAATTAGAATATTGTTCAAATCCCGTGCCGCACAAACACACGACTTGACGCCGGTGTATTTGTCTGTCCTCGCACCTGTTAACGGAGCCGTTTCTTCTGTCCCACAGGATGGCAAACAAATGACAGTCCCGCGTCTCCTGTTGAGGAACTGAAAGAGGGGCCGTCCTACAAACGGCTTTCGCCCACCTGTAAGCCGAAGGCTAATTAAACCAATCTGTCCTTCGCCTAAATACGACGACTAGACTGTGTTAATACGCCACGAATTGCTTATATTGAGGAGCGAGTGATCCTCTCAGCGTCCGTTCGTCGGTCGGCTCAGTGAATGAACTGCTGCTCCACCTGAAATCGCTCGCCACCTGTTAGAATGAGCTCGAGCCTCGACGCTCAGCGCGCCTGTCCACGCTGAAAACGGGACTGTGCGTGTAACGTGAGATATGGGGCATACTAACTGACCCGAGAGGCCGTAGGATGGATGGGTTTGAGCGGCGTCCCATGCGCGGTGGGACAGTCCAGATCCAGGAAGTGCACGCGTTCAGATAGCCCAAATCAACACAAAGCAGATGAGTGTCCCACAGAAACCAGTTTCGACCAGGAGGTTACTGTTTACATGCTGTTTGTGTATTTTATTTTAAATGACTTATTTTTAGTAAGTGCATCCAGGCTAAACAGAACGAGAATAATTACTGAGAATAATTATTTTGGATAATGTTTTTGTTTTTTGTTTTTTTGGATGCGAAATAATGAATATAAAAACATGAATGGGTGAATTAAACTATGGCGTTAAAAATGCAAAATGAAAATGTAAATAATAAACATTTAAATGTATATTGAAAATATATACAGTTTAAGTCTATTCTGGTGCTGTGTTTGATTTAAGGGTGTTCACATTGTGAGCTATAGACACCATTAGCAAAGCTAAAAAGTTGAGCAAAGCATGCAAATGAGGAAAGCAGGAACACCTAGTAGAAACCAACATCATAGCAACTCTGAGATCTTTAACAGTTTAATTACTGTCAGTGTGAACAGCAATTAAACATAAGCAGCATCAGTGCCACCTTTGATGATACTAGGGGCTGAGGTGGGTCAGAACAGGTGCATTTTAGAATTTTATGCACTATTGTGCCTTTGCACAGAATTCAGAAGCCTGTTTAAAGCACCCTTAAAGGCACAGTTTACTTAAAAATTACCCCATAATTTACTCACTCAAGCCATCCTAGGTGTATATGACTTTCTTCTTTCAGACGAACACAATCAGAGTTGTATTTAAAAAAAAAAAAAAAAAAAAAAAGCCCTGGCTCTTCCAAGTTTTATAATGGCAATGAATGGTGGTCGAGATTTTGAAACGAAAAAAAATTGCATTCATTCAACTGATGCGTATATAAAAAAATATCCATATCTGTAATGTCTAACTTTTGCTAACTGTTGTATGTGCCGTTGAGAAGCCAGAGAAGAGAGCAAAACAAAACACCAGTCATGAATTAGAAGTACAAAACAAGGATTTGTAAACAAAAATGTCGGAGGATTCCGATATTAGCCACTGGTTTTCCTTTGCTGTAAACAAAACTTGGTTCTCGCAAGACTAGCATATTCTCAAAGGAGCTTATGTTACACCTGTGTCCTATGTCATCCGCTGGAACACCGCTCTCTCGTGAACGTGCGTACGACAGTTAGCGGAAACTAGAGATTACAGTTTCATGAAGTTCTAAATATGGATATTTTTCTCACACAAACGCATCGATTCACTTCAGAAGGCTTTTATTAACTCTTGGAGCTGTTTGGAGCACTTTTTATGATGGATGGATGCACTTTATTTTGCTTCAAAATCTCAACAGCCATTCACTGCCATTATAACGCTTGGAAGAGCCGGGATATTTTTTAATTTAACTCCGATTGTATTCATCTGAAAGAAGAAAGTCATACACCTAGGACAGCTTGCAGCTCTATTTTTCTACCTTTTTTTTTTTCAAAAAAAACTAAAAAGATCAGTGTTTTTCTTTAATGTATTTAATGGTGCCTTCATGTGTTATTGGAAATGTAGGTGTTGAGAGAAAAATGAGTAAAAAATTGACAGTCACTACAGAAATAGTTCTATCCTTCACTATGTGCTACGTTTATATGGCCTGTCCAATTCCAAAACTTTATCTTTGAAAATTATCTCTGAGTTTCCCAGTCGTAAATATGATTTGAGAAGCCATTCGTGTCCAATTTCCGACTGGGGAACTCATATTTATGATAATTCCACTAGCATGTGAAGGCAGCATAAAACCCCTTGTTAATTTATATTATCATTATATTAGCTTTCCTGTAGCTCAAATAGTAGCGCACAGTGCTGCTAGCAACACTAAGGCCATAAGTTCAATTGCTAGAGGATGTATGTGCTGATACATACTTTGAATGCAATGTAAGTTCCTTCTGATAAAGGTTGATCATTAATTAGAAAGACTGGCAGCTATCTTGCTGATCAGATGGTGTGAAGCAGCTATTTTGTAATTAATTTTCATATAGGCATATGTGACCCAAGGACAACTGTATTGATCATGAGAGGTTGCTATTTCATATCTTGCGAAACTCGTTGGAGTTCATTAAGTAGGCTATTAACATAGTCTTAAATGTCTCTCTTAAAATGTCTCAAATCAGACAATCGTTGACATGCTGTAAGAATATAGAGCTTACTGTAGAAAGCATTAGTATTAGTAGAATTTGATAAGAAATGTTCAAAATGATTGCAGACCTGAACAACCTCTGAAAAATCTGAGAAACTGGTGACTTCAAAAAAATCTCCAAAGATCAAAGTCTTCATTTGCACTCGGAAAAACTGAGAGATGTCTTTAGTGATTTATCATGTGTACACATACACACACACGTCTGCTCGACCAGTCTGATAAAATGCAAAGAATAATTCAAATAGGTTAATATTAACCTTTAAATCTGAATCTTCAGCTCAGGGGAGTTCCAACAACACATTGCTAGAGTACTCAACCAAGTGATTAGAGAGAGAAATACTACTGCGGATCATGAAATAAAGTGGGCGATCAAGGAGACCTTGAGTGAACAGTGAACGTGGACGCTCTGTGCAGGGCTGAGTGCGTTTGTATAACTCCAAGTGCTGTGTGTCTGAGTCAGACACAACATACTGATACACATGCAGTGTGCTGAAAGTACAAACAATTGTGCGCCATAGTTGAAAAGAGCTTTCAAATTCTTTTACAAAAATCCACATCTTATTGCTGTTCCATGAAAACTGAGCGCTGAGGTTTCTGTACAGTAATTTTCAGGACAGCTCGACCTCATCTAATTACGTTTTGTGGCATTTTTCTATTAGCTTTGAAGTCATCCAAATTCTAGTGTACTCTAAAAGGTACAAAATATGTACTGCTTAAAAATTCTTTATCCAGGAAAACAAACTAAACATTTTGATGATTAATCAGACATTACATAAATTGTCGACCAATCAAATTTCCCCTAGAATGAACATGCCCCTCCTGCCAACTAGCAACTAACAAATCATGTGTTACCTGAAAGTATGTACTTCATAAAATTAAAGTTGAACCACTGATGTCACATAGACTGTCCTTACTACCTTTCTGGGCCTTGAATGTGGTAGTTGTGTTGCTGTCTATGCGGGGTCAAACATTTACAGATAACATACTCACCCCCTTGTCATCCAAGATGTTCATGTCTTTCTTTCCTCAGTCGTAAAGAAATTATGTCAAGACAACTCTCGGAGGGATTGGCATGGTAATGTACACGACAGTGTTAATGTACTTGGTCTTGGCAGAATAGATCTGCTACGCTGCTGCTATGGCAGAGCAAGTACTGAGACTTGCTTCTGCCAGTACATCCAGAACATGCTGCTGTAAGCATGTGAGCAATACTGCTGCTGCACATATAACACGTATGAAAACCCCCCATATAGCATATATGAATCACCCCGTAGCAGATCTATACAGGTGGAGCTGGGGAAGGTGGAGGGTTTCTGAAGAGCGCTGCAAACTGCTACAGCAAACAAAAGCCAGGTATTTGAATACTGAGCAGTGAGCCCATTGGCTACTCATACAGGAGAGAACTAATCAGCTGCCATGTGACAATGATGGCGCTAGGTCAGATCAGACTGTGCCATCTATAGTTTCATGGCAGAACTCTGTATTTATGTTTTTTGAGGAAAACGTTCAGGATTTCTCTCCATATAATGTACTTCTATGGTGCCCCTGAGTTTGAACTTCCAAAATGCAGCTTAAATGCGACTTCAAAGGGCTCTAAACATTCCCAGCTGAGGAAGAACAGTCTTATCTAGTAAAACGATTGGTTATTTTCTAAAAAAATTGACAATTTATATATTTTTTAACCTCAAACGCTCGTCTAGTCTAGGTCTGCGTGAACTCTGTGTATACCGGTTTATGACAGTTAAGGTATGTCGAAAAACTCCCATTTCCTTTTCTCCTCCTACTTCAAAATCATCCTACATCGTTGCAGAAGTAATGACCCAGTGTTTACAAAGTGAACACACAAGGAAGGTCGAATGCCCTTTACAAAAAAGGTGAAACAGCGATGTAGTACGATTTTGAAGTTGGAGGAGAAAATGAGATGGTGTATTCCGGTCATGAACCGGAATACACAGCGTTCACGCAGAGCTAGACAAGACGTGCGTTTGAGGTTAAAAATAATATAAATTGTAAAAAATTTTTTAGAAAATAACCAATCATTTCGCTAGACGCTTCTTCCTCAACTGGGATCGTTAAGAGCCCTGTGAAGCTGCATTTAAACTTGCAGTTCAAACTCGGGGCACCATAGATGTCCATTATATGGAGAGAAATCCTAAAAGTTTTCCTCAAAAAAACATAATTTCTTTACGACTGAAGAAAGAAAGGCATAAAATCTTGGATGACGAGAGGGTGAGTACATTATCTGTAAAGTCAGCTACTCCTTTAAACACTATTTGGCTAAAAAAGGATGACCCTTCGATATGTCCAACCCAAACTTCCTGTTTCAAAAGGAAATCAGTCATCTCCAGAACAAAAATTGTGCTCATAAATCAGGAGTTCATTTAAATGCATTCCAGTCTCATTTTAAAGGATCTTTTAGTGACACATCAGGTTGTGCCTTTCTTTTGATTTATGAAAACAAGTGATAAGTAACTTCAATTTTTTTTAACTGATAGGTCTGTCTCTTGTACACACCCTGAGCCAAAACGCTCCGTCTCAGCAAAAGTTCGCAACTGGCACAGGGAAACAAAGCACTGGGTAGAACCAGCTGTATTGAAATAGCCTTTTGCTTTGGGAAGTGAAAGTGGGTTTCAAAACCCTGCTGACTCCCTCCCTGCCTCTTTTTCCCCTTTTCAGCTGTGGCCCAAGAGAGAAGCGAGCATCTGCTTCCAGAGAAAAGTGGTCAGTCATCTGTGGTTAGCCCACTAAAGTCTCTTCCCTGAAATGTTTGTCACTCTGTCTGTCGAAATCACAACCGCTGGTTTGGGCCGCACCATGTTCCAGTAGGCTTCTCAGACACTTACGCTGTCATCTAGCACTGTTTAGATTGTTAGTTTTGAGCAGTCGGTGTGACATGCTTCATACTGTATGTGGTGGAGGTAAACTTTCATTGAAATACCTTCTGAAACTGAATGATATAGATATATAGTGTGTTGGCTGTCTGCTATCCTGCTTTTTCTAGTTCAGTGTGTGTCTAGCTTCACATGGGACTGGAGCTATGTGTATGTGTGTAAGGCTCTGCTCTATACAGGACTGTGTGTAAGGGTGGATAGTTATGTCTATCTGTTGCTATGACGGCAGTCATCAGCAGAGGCTGTGAGTGGGTGTAGGGTACAGTGTGCTGCTTATCCCTGCTGACTTACTTGTGTGCATAGGTTTGTACAATTCGGACTCGTTCCATTATTGCAAATGCGAAATGTTTTATGCTGATCATATTGATCACGAAAAGCGGGATTTAAAATTTCACATTTAATTTGACCAGAAAATTCACTATATGAAAAATCTTTATTTCTATATTGCATATTTTTTTATCTAAAATATGTTTTTTACTGAAACATATGCATGCTTTATGAAGAAACAAATATTTTGCATTAAAGCAAAACTGTGAAAGGTGAGTGATTAATTCATCACTGTCATTAACTACTCATGAGTAAACCCGTGAGACCTTTGTTCATCTTCAGAACACAAATTAAGATATTTTTGATGAAATATGAGAGCTTTCTGACCCTGCACAGACAGCAACAGAACTGACACATTTAAGGCCCAGAAAGGTAGTAAGGACATCGATAAAATAGTCTATGTGACATCAGTGGTTCAACCGTAATGTTGTGAAGCTATGAGAATACTTTTTGCGCACAAACAAAACAAAAACAAGAACTTTATTCAGTTGTGTTGCTGACTTCATCAAAAAAAATGTTAATTTGTGAAAGATGAACAATGGTTGTATGGGTTTGGAACGACATGAGGTTGTGTAATTAATTACATAATTTTTAGTTTTGGGTAAACGCCCCGCCCCTCTCTTCTCTCTGTGGAGTGACGAGCCTGTTTACTTTAGCGTCATTTAGCCATGTTTAGCCACTAAACTTGCTAACTAGCACATTATTAGGAAAGGTGATCGCGAAGATTCACAAAAAAAACCCTTATACTCACTTCTGCTTTAAGTGAAGTTGGATCATGAATGATTCGCGTGAACATAGATGGATATATGTAGATCGGGAGGCACATTCCCTTAACAAACAAACGTAATTTACTGCATCTTCAGCGGCTCAGATGTCGGGAGTAAATGACGACCACTACGTTCATTGTTACATCCATCAACCCAACACCTCAGTCGCTCAATTCTTGTCTAACTTACATCCCTGCTCAGGCATCAAAACATGGAGGTTGGACTGTTACAACTTATCTGAGGTAAGATGCTCATGTCAATCAACTATCGTGGGAGTGGCCTCCGAGGCATCTGAGAATGGCTTGATTTGAAAAGAAGAATATTATTTTTACAGATTAATTAAAAACCACTGCATGGATTTTTATCATTATAGGGTAGATTTGTACATACACTGCCAACACACATTAATGTTCAAACAACATGTAAAAGTGAACTTAGCATCCAATGACCCCTTTAACATTATTAAAAGTCAACACAGAATAAATATAAATAAAAATTAATACATTTAAATTGTAAATTAAAGTCTTAAAAATAGAATGTAAAAATGTGCATTTAGTCCATTTTACATATAGAAGAGCCCTACAAAACAAACAAACAAAGGAACTGTAATGTAATGAAATATTTAGTGATTTATGTTGCTTGCATCTGTATATTTGTATGGAGCCCCACACATGACATGCTGAAGAAAAAAATTATATTGTGGCAAAAATCAAGAGTTCATTGACACAACTTCCTTTTAACCCCATGATTCATTAATTTTTAGTCATATTTGATTAGTTTTTTCCCTCATGCAATTCAGGATTTACTCTCTTACATTAATAAACAATTAAAATGAGGGAACAAATTAGGAATTCAAATAATGGGTATTAAAGGAGAACTCCACTTCCAGAATAATCCCAGAGCCTGTGCTACACAAGCTTTTGTGCTTAAAAAGTATATAAAGCATATAAAGTACGAAAACAATGACCGATCGTTTCGCTAGATAAGACCCTTCTTTCTTGGCTGGGATCAGTTTAGAGCCCTTTGAAGCTGCATTTAAACTACATTTTGTAAGTTCAATGAAGTCCATTATATGTAGAAAAATCTTGAAATGCTTTCCTCAAAAACCATAATTTCTTTACGACTGAAGAAAGAAAGACATGAACATCTTGGATGACAAGGGGGTGAGTAAATTATTTGTAAATTTTTGTTCTGGAAGGGACATTGGATGCAAAATTCCCTTTTGCATATAAATGTGTCCTAGCAGTGTGTGGACACAACCACCCTACAATAATGAAAATCCATTCACTCCTAAATCCCCCATACATGTAAACTGTGATCAAGTGTTTTGCTTATCTGAGCAGAATGATGTCATACTGCTCAGGCCACACCCACAACTGCTGACAGGCTGTCCCGTATTAGCATATTCCCACCCTCAGCCAGTTGTACACTGTCCTCAATTTTCTCTGCGCTCGAGCAGCTTATCAGCAGTCTTGTAAGGATTGTCTGTATTTTGTAGTTGTATGTAAAAGTGAACATAACAGTCTTCATTTTCTCCCAACATCAGAACCACTGAGAACTCTGAGAATTAGTTTTGTTTTTGATAGTAACGAGCCACCGAATACACAAAAAAAATGGTGCATGTCTCATTATCATTTAAAGAGACATGCACCAAATGGGTCGCTGTGAACACAGCTGTTATTGACAAGGTAAAAAGGGGGTCGTTTTACACGAGCATTGAGGAATTTCAAAAGTATTTTGAAAACATTTCATAAAAACTCTAAAGAATTATATAAATTTGTGGAAAATGGCCATCCAATGTCCCCTTTAAATATGTTTTATATTGTTTTCAGTATATTGAATAAACAGCGAACTTTTTTTAGAAAGTGTAAATACATCATTTACCACTAGGGGCTACATCCCCAAACGCATACTCTTTGAGAAAGTACTGTACTTATTTTAAATGTATTTCTTTGCAACTGTTAAAAGTATATTTTATATAAAACAACTGGGTGTGCACTTCAGAATCTTGCCGGACACAGTAGCTCATTCATTCTTTTTGCCCACTGTTTTATTAATACTGTGTACTGTGTGCTCACATACTGTTTTTCACTATATAGTAGAGTATGCTGTATAGTAAGACCTTTGTTCATCTTCAGAACACAAATTCATATATTTTTTTGATGAAATCCGAGAGATTTCTATTATTCTGGGCCTTGAACGTGGTAGTTGCATTGCTGTCTACGCAGGTTCAGAAGGCTTTCGGATTTCATCAAAAATATCTTAATTTGTGTTCTAAAGATGAACAAAGGTCTTATGGGTTTGAAACGATATGAGGGTAAATAATTAATGATGTAATTTTCATTTTTTTGGTGAACTATCCCTTTAAGAATTTAAGAATTGAGAAGGGACCATCCACCGCAAACGTTCCTGCTTCCGTCCGGTTGCGTGCCAGCAGCTGTTCTATGCAAACTCAGATCACTAGCCTCATCTTTCACAGGAAGCCGAACAGGGGGTGCTCTAGACATGTCTGTCTTGATCGATATCTCACGGTATCATCACATGGGCATGGCCCATGTGTCAGATCAACAGTTGAAAATAAAAGTATTGAAATTGATTTAGAAAGATGCGATGTTGAGAATGACAGATGTATAGTGAGATCAAAGTAACAAGACTATATTGTGGAGAGCAATCCATCTTTTCACACCTGAGACAACTTTTTTCAGCTAGACATCTGATATCAAACCATTTTTTTCACTTAAATATACATAGAGGTGAGGCTATGTCGTATTGTTTATACCCTCACCTGTGTTCTGCATGAATGCTATCACAAATACAGGCTAACAGATGATCCGTTCTCAATGCCGATTCACTGTTTGTCTGTTTTGCGGTGTCCCAGTGGTTGAAACTAGGGCAGCACTGGTCTCTTGAAACACTGTGAAGCCAAACACCCATCAATCCCTTGCGCTGCACCTCATTACCGGGCTGTCCTAAGACTGTACACGACCATAATAGCTGTTTAACGATCCTCTATCCATCTTCCATAATCAAAATGGTGCCTGGAGACACCAAAGACCTGGAATGCACTTCAAATGTATGTGTCATGTTGCTCCTCATGGTCTAAGAGGAAAAAAAAAACAATCAAGCTAAGCACAACACACCTTTTAGCATTAGCTAAGCCTTCGTGACATCTAAACTCTATTTGCAGTGACTACACGTGGTGTTTATGTCTCTTAGAAGCGTTGAAAATCAGCAGTAAGAACTGAAAAAATCTTTCAAGATGCATATTTTAACACCTGAAAGTCTTATCATACAAAGAAACAAATAAAAACAAAAAAACAACACTGAAAATACAGACACAGCGCAATGCTAAAAACATCCGTCTGACACATTTCTACATAGACCAACTAGTAAAACATAGCGCAGACCACGTGCAAGATCGCATCCTGTGTGAAAAGACCCCTTACAACAGTATTGCGAGACCCTCAGTGACCTATAAACCACAGTGTTATCTGCAGTTTTAGCTTCTATGCTAGCAGTGTGCTTAATAAACTGAGATGGTGGTTGAGAATATGTGCAACTCTGTGACTGAGTGTGTTTGAGCTTTGAATAACTGCTCTCAAATTTGGAGCATATGACCAGTCAGAGGTGTTTTGACCTTCAACACTCTGGCCTGCCGGGTCAATACCTCAGTATCACAGGTTCAGCCTTGTGCAAGACAATGTATGTGAGAAAACCATGACAGGCTAGCCTGACAGGCAACCAAGAATCAACCAAGAAATCACTCCATGAATGCAGTTTTTATTCCTGTTTTGATGTATTTCCTATTGAAACACGAAGTTGGTGTTGCCAAGGACTTGTCCTTTTTTAATAGCTAATATGTTTTAGTTTATATCACAGCAGAGAACTGTGATTTACTATTTGCTTTTGCTAGTCTGAGGCGATATTTCAGCTATTTTATCATTGTTGGTTGTTAAATTGTATTACTACTACTAAACCTTACTTTGATCAACTTTCAGGTGTACGCTAGCATATAAATGGCCTCAAAGCCAACAAACATAAAAGCACCAATTTTTTTCAGCTACAGGTAATAGAAGATTTTATTTTTATGTATGAGTTAGTGTGCATTTAATGTTCTTTGGTAATATTTATAGTTTTTAAAACTATTTTCTTCAGAAATATCATAGTTTATCTATTAGGGAAATGTTCTCAGGATAAAAATAACAAAAGAAGAAGTGAACAGTCTCTAAAATAAATTCAAATTTTAAATCTAAGTAAATCAGAAATATGTCTTTTGTTAGAAATTTAAATCTAATCTAAAATAGTCAACTCAATTTAATTAAAACTTAAATGGAAAAAGGGTTTATCACAACACCATGTGACCAACATTGTGTGACATCATTTCTGTGGTGGACATTTTAACACATTAATATCTATAAAAACCTATTGTCTACGGATAAAAAGCCTAGTCTAATTTAATTCACATATATATTTAAATTTGAGGATAACAAGAACTAAAACGAACAAACGAACGAACGAAAGTCTAGTGGGCAGCGCACCAGTAAATAACGCCTTTACGCTACCAGTGTCCCGAGTTCGAATCCCGATTGGAGGAGCTTTCCCGCTCCTGTCTCTCTTTTACCATTTTGTTTCCTGTCAGCACTACACTGTCCTATCATAATATAGGCAAAAACGTCAAAAAATAAATTAAAAATATCATTGTGTGTGTATGTATATACACATATGAGGGCTAGCATGAATGGAAACTAAGTTCTATCTTCTCTATAGTTAATTTCTATCCATTTCAATATAGCATGTCAGACATAATCATGTAGATTTCACATTCGTTTATGGAAACACCCACTCAGAAACATCTATAAATATCCACTAATAAACACATCTGTCTTTTTGGATCACCCACAATTAAAGACTTAAGTTTTCCTTTTCACACTTGGTCAGTTTATCGGTCCTTTCTTTATTTTTCTGACATTTGCCCCTTACCTGCCTTCAGTATGTGCCCTGAGGTTAAGCTAGCATGTACCGTTTTTACAACTGCCTGTATCAAGGTGTTTACAGACAATGTGCGAGAATCGCTGTTAGATGGAGGAATCAGTCGTTCAGGGACTCAAAGCCAGTTCTTTTGTTTGGGGTTTGTGTTGATTCTCCTCCCCTCCCTTTTTTGTCTCTGTACTTTTCCTTCTCCTTCTCTGCCCGGTTACTCATTTGAGAAAAGAGACTGAAATCTTTAGCCATTGTCCGTGGCTTACAAAGTGTATTTTCTCTCTCGCTCGCTTGCTCACTGTTTCTTTCTTTTTATTTCTTCTCTGTACAGGCGTGGGTTAGTCTGAGCAGGTCATCACTTCAGGAAGTGTTTTTTTAGTCTCATTTGAGGTGCTACAGCACTGTGCCGGCAGAAAGCGGTGCCCTTGGCCTCACCTTATGACCCTTTTCTCACAACTTAAATTAGCCTCTCTCTTCATGCTCCTCCATGCGCGCATCCTTTACTCCAGCTCCGTCTTTTGTAATCTACCCTTCATTTTCTTGACCCTGATTCGCCCTTTCTTTCTTTTCTGGGGTCTTGTTTCAGCAAGTCACTTTACTAATGAGACGCATACCTCTAAATGAACAATATAGCCAATGCTGACCTCTAGTGTCTAATGCACCAAACTGCAATTAATCAGATGTGGGATTCAAATTGAGCATAAGCAGGAAAACAATACCCCCCCCCCAATTCCCCCCAACCCCTTTTGTTTAAGGATGGCACTGTGGTGTGGATTATGCATACTTACATTCACTATATTAATATTATGTGCATACTTAGCCTATAGTATATTACATAATATATTCATTTAGTATTACATGATAAAAACATGTATATACAATATATTATATATTTAGGTTTAGTATACAGAATATATACTAAATAATATGATAATATATTATAATATTATTAAATATTATTATTATTTATTTTATGTATAGAAATATATGATTCACCTTGCATTTTTTTAGTTCCCAACAGCATAAATTCTTAAAATAAAATAAAAAAATAAAATAACATAATTATTGTTAAGTGTAAATTTAGATTGTATGGTTTACCATATTATAATATGTGCATACTTTATTATAAGCATATTATAATATGGTAAATACACACACACACACACACACATATATATATAATTTATGAGGTATAATTAATATTTTAATTTTCATTATTTATTATAATAAAATATTATTTCTTTTATCTACAGCATAAATGACTTAAAATATAATAATAAAATAAAATGTATTAATAAGAGTAAATTTACCTTGTATAATATTATTTTATTTTTAGATATATAATATTGCTCTTGCATTTCTTATTTTCCAACAACATAAATTACTAAACTAAATTAAAATAAAATAAACTGTATTAATAAGTGTAAATTTACCTTGTATGGTTTATTATATTATGCACAATTGCATTCACCATACAAATTTATTATTGTATAATAAAACCATTTTAAAGACTAAAATAAAATAAAATAAACATATTAATAAGGTTAAATTTACCTTGTATGGTTTGTCATATTATAATATTGTAATAGACCTAAATGGGATTGAAATGGGGTTCAAATTGAACATGATGGGAACACAGTGAAACCTTTCTCTATTCTATTCTATTCTATTCTATTAATTACCGAGTTGTAGGTTATGCTTTTATCATTAAAATATATTATGTACACTATACCGTACCCAAGTATACAGTTAGCTTCATGTTTATCTCCATAGTGAAGGAGCAAAATCTTCTAATGGCTAAATTTTTGTGGTCTTAATAATTTCCTTAGTAATTTCCTAACAGCATAAATTGCCATTGAGTGAATGAATTCTCATTCTGAGGAAATAATTTTCTGAGAAGAGATGGTAACAAAAGAACGGTGCTCTAAAAAAGTGTGTGTGTTGGCATTGGCAGTATTTTTGTGCCCTACCCCCCTGACTACTGCGTGAGCCTGTGGGGAGGGGGAGGAGAGGAGAGATAGGGGATGGAGGGGGAGGGGTCAGCCTTGGGACAGGCCCGGCGCGCTAGTGGAGGGGAAGCAATGGGATGGCTCGGTTGCCAGGGCGATGAGAGAGCCTGGAACTGAGGTGAGTGGTAACTAAGTAACAAGCGCAAACAATAGATGAGAGTTAGAATAATGCAGAAATACACATGAAATTTTTGTTTGCTCTTTTATATCAAATCACGTGATTGTGTGATTTTGAAGAATACACAAAAGCACATATAGACTGTGCACCTGCATATCTCTACTGCCCGTGTTAATATTCAGGATGCAGATCACACTTTCTCACTGCATACAAGTTGAGGCCCTTCTTCCTTTAAAGCGGCCTGCGCGGGCCATCTGTCCTGCCCAGATTAGGGCCACGGCGCCTGGGGTAAAATACAGCAGGAAATCCCCCTGTGCACCGCAGCCCAATCTACACGACACACTGATGTCTGTGGTCTGTACCTCAGAGGAACTTAAAAAAGAAACCATCAATTATTCTCCAGTGGACAAGACGCTGAGGAGTGTGTGTGTGTACGCGTTCATGAGAACAGGACAGAGTGAAAGGAACAGTCTGAATAAAAGTGTGCACGTAGCTGTGAGAAATGCAGATGGGGGAAGAACAGGACCGTACATGAAAGAGGAAGACTGTAGGAACCATACTAGCCTTGTTTCCTGTGTGAAACTGTGCCTTTGAGAGGTTCATGGCGGGAAATGTGTGTGTGTATGTGTGTGGGATGAGTATCAGTATCCTGTGTTCAGCCCACTGAGCCCCTGTATGGGGCTGATGAAGTGTTAAACCCTCTTCTTCTTTTCTGGGCAACTGTTTCAGCTCCATTTCTCACTGTGGTTATTTATGGGCTTAGTGGAATCCGCAGAGTTTTTTTCTTAGCATTTTCTGTGGTGATTTTTTTGTGAGAAGAACTGCAGAATAGATTTAAATATAGTAAATTGTGTTGAAGCCATTGTAAGACGCGTTTTCCGATACATTTTTTCTGCTGTAATGTGACATATTTCCAGTGTTGCTATTGTTAACATAATATAAATTAAAGCTAAATAGAATACTGAAAATATAAAAAATCAAATTCAAAATAAATACTATAAATGAAATCTAATTTATTTAAAAATAATATGTTTTATTAATTTATGTATGTGAGTCATTTTAGAGGAAAAGCAGGTTATAACCAGCGCTGGGCATGTTACTTAAAAAAGTAATTAGTTATAGTTACTAGTTACTTCTCACAAATAGTAACTGAGTTACATTATTATAAAAGTAACTAATTACCAGGAACTATTGTGTAACTTAAAAAAAGCTCAAATATATCAAATAACTTGGATGTCCCCAATATTAAATATGTTAAATGAATGAAATGGACAAATAAATAAAATACATTTTTATTATAAAACATTGTACACTAATCTACACTATTTTAATGTTGCTGTGGGACAATGTGAGAGACACCTTCAAATGCAATAAATTATTGTAAATATTGTCAACCTTCTACGGACACTTTGGCAATAGAACAGCCATCGGCTAGTCATTTTTTATTTTTATTTTTTTTATTTAGCAGACTAATTTTAAATATCTATTTAGCATCAGTCAGCCAAGCATTTTAATAAGACATTATAATAATTTAGCATTAAACTTTAGTAATTAGAACTTTAGTAATTAGAATAATCAAGTATGAATGCATATTTGCCATGTCGACTGAACTTAGGACTGGTGGTGGTGTGTAAGATATTGTTTGTCATAGGACGAATAAACTAAAAATAATACTGATAAGATAACAAACCTACTACAAATTCTACCAGTAAGAACAATATAAAACGCACTTAGGATTAATGACCTGCTGGGTTCATGAATATTAATCACGCTGTCTGCGTTCGTTAGAACTGATTTGCTGAAATCAAAACTGGGACGATAATAGGTGAGCGCCAGCCAATGAGATTGCCGCTTGCGCATTAGTTCCGCCTACTACCGGATAAATTGGCAGTTCTTAAAAGCTGAAGAATTCCAATGGAACTTAAAAGGAATTTGACAGGAAAATACAACAAAGAATATCGTTTACATGTAGCGCGTCCATTCTCTCTCGCTCTGTATTTTTCTTTGTGTGTGTGAGACAAAGCGACGGCTAATAGTTGTGTGCCTTCACACGGTTCGTCAAATACAGGTACACTGCACATCCATTCAGTTGAACTGAAAAATAAAATTATGATAATATTATAATAAACTTTAGTAACGCCACATTTTATTGTCAGTAACGGTAACGGCGTTGTAACGGGGAAACAGGAATTCATCTGAATAAATAACACCGTTAGTAACTGTTTATTTATAATGCTGTTATTCCCATCACTGGTTATAACATTTTGATAAATTACAGATAATAATTTTTTTGTTGTTGTTGTTGCTACACAACTGGGCCAGAGGTAATAAGAATATAAACATGCATTATAAAAGTAAATACGGTCAGTTAATTTATAAAACAAATAATATAAATCAAGTGTCGTGGTAGTTGTATTTTATTAGCATGGCTACAGAGATGCGGCTATCAATAAAAAATAATGTTAGTGTATAGTAGTCAACATTTAAAGTGGATCAAAACCTTTCATTAAAGTTGTCCTAAAACCAAAACAATACATGTTCTTGTCTTAGGAAGCTTTGATGAACTTTTTTGATCCACTTCAAATGTTGACTGCTGTATACAGTAGTAAAATGTAACACACAGGTTAATGCAGGATTAATACGCATCTGCCTCTGGATGGTGCTGTGAACCCAGAAACATTGGCATTTGGCTTTCGGTGATGCGAAAAATCATTCTGCGAGTCATCTAGATTGAGTGAAGCCATGCGCATATTTGTTTTGCGTTTGGTGTGAACACACTATAATAGTGTGTGCACACCAAAAGCGAATTTAAGTATTTACGTGAGTAGGTTATATACAAAGTCAATGCAAAGACACAAACTGACCAAATTCGCACCGGGCGACGCAGTTGCCTTGAATGTGTGATATCGCTTCTTCTGTGCAAGTTGAAAAATTTTAACTCGAGCGGAAACTGTGCATGACATGTTGTGGAGCAAGCCAATCAGCGAAGAACTTATTGGCGCGTCCAGTCTGACATCCGGTTGTATCGGAAAATGGAAGAAGAATTACCAATAATTTTATTCACGCAAGTAATCTATCTAATGATAACGTGATGAGAACATTCGTTTCACGTCTGGTGTGCACACAGCATAAGATTTTTTTTTTTCCGACACGATCAACCCGAGTTCGAATCCGCCTTTTGGCGAACTCATTCTTCTCCCTTTTGACATGACATATCACATTGGACAGGCATTTATTTTTAATAAAAATTAAGGAAATAATTGTAAAGTTAAAAATAATGTGCCTTACGGGTGTTTATCAGTTAGGGTTAGATGTAGGGAGGGCTTCATTGTGCCAGTTAGCGGCATCCATGTAATAAGTTTAATAAAAATTACAGCTGCGAGATATAAACTCGCAAATCTGACTTTTTTCCCTAGAACTGCATGGTATAAGCTCACAACTGTGAGTTATAAAGTCAGAATTGCGAGAAATAAGATCAGAATTTCAAGATTTCTCAGAATTGCAAGTTTATATCTTACAAATTTGCAATTTTGAATCTTTTCCCCCCTCAAAATTGGACTTTATAATTTACAATTGCGAGTTTATATCTCACAAATTGGACTTTATAATTCACAGTTGCGAGTTTGTATCTGAAAATTCAGTGAAAAAAAGTCAGAATTGCGAAAAAAAAAATTTTTTTACAAGAATTACAAGATACAAACTTGCATTTGTGAGAAAAAAGTCAGAGTTGCGAGATACAAATGAAAATTAGGCACAGTTGTGAGTTTTTATCTTGCTGTTCTGACTTTATTTCTCACTATTATGTTAATATCCCGCAATTCTGATTTTATAACATTGCAATTGCGAGTTTATATCTTGCAGATCTAAATTCATTTCTCAGAATTGCGAGTTTATATGTCACATTTCTGACTTTATAACTCACAATTTCAAGTTTATATCACGCAATTTTGAGAGAAAAAAAAGTCACAATAACCTTCTTAAAAAAAATTATGTAGTGGTGGAAACGGTTTTCCATAGATATCTGCCACTATTTGCACTAAGTAGTATAAATAGCATGTAACTACTTATATTGCAAAGAAAACACTCATTTTTTACACAATGTAAATAGAATCTATTGCTATTTTGATTTTTGCACTTACTGCAAAATGCAGCTGCCTTGCTGTTAATATTCACAATGTCCTCTGCCCATTTTCCTCTGCTTCAGACATTACTAAAAAATGCTAGTCCAGACTAAAGGCAGAAAAAAAGGAATAAAAAAATGGGTGAAAAAAAAGCCCACATGCTTCAGTGACCTCCCCACTATTGGATATCTGTTATTTGGTCCAAAAAGTGCAAAAAGACATTAGCAGTTAAAGTTTCAGAATTCTCACGAGATTCATTTCAATGATAAACTATTCCTGGGAATAAATGGAAACTTTTTAGAGAAATGATACATTTAAAGTCAGTGTGAAATGAAATTTATTTTCTAAATGCATATAATAGATCTTATTGTGAACAATTCATTTAAGCATATGTTAAATTAAAAACAAAAAACTGTATTGATCAGATTCAAATGTAATTTTGCCTTACAATGATTTCATACATAAAACATATAATAAATACTTCAAAAGATTTGTATCAGTGACATTCACCCATTGTTTCAGGGGCAGACCAGCAAAACTTCAAGCCCTTAGTGAACCTGTAATGATTTACACATTAACTGCCCACAAATACTTCCACAGAAAACTGTCCGCATATTTTTTTTTCCTGTGTACTTATACATACACAGTGGACAATGCTATTTTTTTAATCTCGTAACTTGCCAGAAGTGCATAGCAGATGTTTGGAGAGTTGCTTTAGGGTGTCTAGTAAATTCTTGTGGGAATTTAACTTCCTCTTTTTGCTGTCTAGAGTAACAGCAACTTTCCCCTAGACCTTTCTCCACTTTCAGTTACACACACGCGCACACACACACACACAAAGACCAGGTGCTTAGTGCATGGCAGGTGTGAACAAGCATGACTGGCCTGGAGAGGTAGAAATGTAAAAATCAAAGAACTATAGGAATGGGATTTATTCTAACAGAGTCTGTTTAACATCATACATGTATTATCGCTGTCTTCACTCATATTTATTGCTGATGGATTCATGGCAACAGTTCAGTGCCCGAAGCTGTTTTACTTCCTAAGTCAGCGACAAACAATAGCTAATATTTCACAATATTTTTAAATATGTTTGTACAGGGAAACACTGTAGTACACAGTGTACGATTATTGGAGCAAATTATTTCATATCCTACTGAAAGGATGTTTAACTATAAACAGTTCAAATTAAATTGATCAATGTATTTTCAATAGTTTATAAAATATCAGTTGATGTTTTATGAGGTCTGTGTTTGATTATTATGAACATTTATTGTTTACCCTATTGCGCAAAAAGAGCAAGAATTTTGCAATAACTTACAGCAGACACTTGGCAGATTTCAATTGATGAAGGATTTTGCTCTTATGTTGCGATGAACGTGGGCTACTATTTTTCATACGTGTCAACGCTCCCTTGCAGAGAGTGGTAATTTGATTTTAACTGACACAACTTGAGAACTAATTTAAATTTGAAATGTTTCACTGTCTGGATACCACGAGAAGTTACGTAACCTTGATACCTGTCAGCTTTTAAAAAGCAGAGTTGAAGTCATTTATTTTCTTTGTTAAGTGACGTCTACTTTCTCCTCCAGCTCTCCCATCTTCAGAAGTGCTCGTTGAAACAAGCTGTTTTGCGGTGAATGAGGCAAAGACATCCATAGAGGTTTAAATGATTTTCTTCATTTACTTTTATATTTCTTTGCTTTTTTATATGCTATCTCTAATTGAATGCATTAGTCTCATTTGACTAATGTGAGCATTAATATGGACTGCATAAGAAAGATCTCTGTAAACATTTTAAAAGCACACACAATAGATTATTCACTATCTTTCTTGATAAAAACTTAACTTAACAGCTGGGCTAAAGGTGACTGTATTCTTCTTTGAACATACTGTGCTCTTACCGATTGGGATAGTGGGTTTGAATAAATGTTTAGTGTTTTAAAAATGTTTAACATGGATTGTTTTTACCATTTATAATGTTTTCTCTGCCTCAGACACTCAGGCCTTTGTAAAATAGTGAATTTCTTCTGTTTTGACCATTGAGATAAAATTTACTTGTCAGTTTTGCAGCATCCCTCTGCTACCCCAACTTCTCACTCCTGGCTGGTTCCTATCCCAGCCTGGGATATGAGAGGAGTATTCTGGGTACCGGCCAAATTCCAAACTCTGAGCATCTCTGACAGCATGCCAAATATGCATACATTACCATATCTTATTACATTTTATAAACTTGTGAAAGAGTACTTAGAATTAGGGATGTAACTATTACCTCTGGCTCTTCGCTCCCTCAGATATCCTGCAGGGGCTAGCGCTCTCCCTGGCAGTGGCAGCTCGCGGTGCCACTTCCGGTGGCATCCCCAGATGCCACAGATTTCCACTGGCAGCTGCCGGAGTTCCTGGCAGCTGCCACTAGTCGCTACTGGCAGTGGCAGCTCGCCGTGCCACTTCCGGGGCAGGTGCCACGGTTTTTCTCGCTGTTTTTGCTGTTTATTCGGTAAAAACGAAACGTTGTCAGTGGCGTGCCACATGCGGTGGTATTTTTTTAATGATGATGCAAAGTTCCCACAGTTCCCCATTACTATATGTTTTATGTATTTTTTATGAGTCACGATCGATATATACATATATATATCCCCCCATCCCCCCCTACAAATCGCATAATAATTTAAGCATGCTATTTGTATAGAAATTGTAAAAAATAAATAAATAAATAAATAAAAAAATTCCCAACTCTGAAAAACATTTTCCCACATAAAAATTCTATACTTAATTAAACAGCCCAGTTCGCATTTAACTCTTTATTTATTTGCATGAATGTAAAATAATCAGTCAAAATTTACATAACCTCAAAGCAACAAGGATCATAATTTAAGATTAGGGCTTACTGAATTTATGATGTTTGTGTGTTGTACAGCTTCTGCCTACATTCTTTGCCTGCCATCAGTGAAGGCAAGGGAGGCAGAGGATTTTTAAAGAAGTAAAAATGGATTAGAAAACGATAGATATTACAAAAATAAATAAAAATATAAAAATAAACGCAAGTATTACAAAATATGACATTAAAAAGTGTAAAATTCAATGGTATGTAGAAAGTAATTCAACAGCGACACCAGCTGGTAAAGTTAAAAATAACAGTAGACAAATAAAATATTTTTGTATAGTTACTGTCTTTTCATATTATTTTGAAATAAATGTAAAATAAAATACATACAAACACTGATGAGATTTATTGGATTTGATAAAACGGAATATTATACAGTGTAAAAATACAAAATATAACTTTGGAAATGTGACAACAGTTAGGATATATAAATATAACCTCCAATGAACGTGATTTTGCGATTTAGCAGTGGTGCACGGGGCTCTGAATTCCCAGCGACGCCCCTAATCTGGTCGCATCTGCTTACTGTATAATATGCATCATCAAAACTTTTATTTATTTAAAATAAATGGGGACAACTGAGGGACTCATATGCAACTATTACAGAAGGTTCAAATGCTCACTGATGCTTCAGAAGGAAACACGATGCATTAAGAGCTGGGGAAATTTAACTTATTTCTCTTCTGAGAAACATGTATGTATCTTCTTTAGCTTCTGAAGGGCAGTACTAATGAGAAAACTTTGATATTTAGGCAAAATAAGAAAAATGTACACATCTTCATTCTGTTCAAAAGTTTACACCCCTTGTGCTTAATGTATTGTTTTTTCCTTCTGAAGCATCAGTGAGCTTTCGAACCTTCTGTAATAGATGCATGTGAATCTCTCATTATGTGAAAAAATGGATCTCAAAATCATACAGTCATTGTTGGAAAGGGTTCAAATACACAAAAATCTAAAAAATATATATATATATTTTTTAAATAGTGGGCAGTTTACCTGTTCAGGACAAACAAGGTACTCATGAACAACTACCACAAAAAAATAAACAAAATAAAAAAAAGCTGTGGATCTTGAGGTAACAACGCTGTATTAAGAATCAAGTGTATGTAAACTTTTGAACAGGGTCATTTTTTATAAATTCAACTATTATTTTCTCTTGTGGACTATATGTAAATGTCTTTTATGTGAAATATCTTATTCCAGTCAGATCATGCATTTTGTATGATCCCTCTTATTTTGGTAAAATAATTACATTTTTGCAGATTCTGCTAGGTGTGTGTAAACTTTTGACTTCAACTGTATGTGACAGCAACAGCTGGAACATGTATTTGTTTAGGGCAGAGTCCTACAATTCATCCCAGATTTTTATATTGATATTATCTTATGTAAATAAAGGTTGTTTTTAGAGAATGAAAAGAAGAGGAGGTGAATATTCACGGTGAAAGCTGAGCCTTACAATGCTCCTGGCTTATGGGTTTTAAAAAGGCGGTGTCTGAAAATTTACCAAGGGTTAACTGGCTTGAGGCAACCAAATGTTCATAGTGATGTTGCTTTTTGTCGGCTCTTCCTGTCACTGTGATGCAGAATTCACCATGCATTGAATTGTTCACCTACTAGTAGGGAATGTAAACTTGAATTAGATGGGTTAGTTTAACCCTACACATAAAGTAAGTTCTTTAAGTTCTTTATTGCCATCTATGGTTCCATTGAGAATCTTTAACATCCACTGAAACTTTTAATTTCACAAAAGGTTCTTTACAGTGAAAAATTTCTTCTTCATAAATAGCATCAGTGTTAAAAACCCCTTTTGGAACTTTATTTTTTAAGAGTGCACTGTCTTGTTGGATTAGGAACCACAGGTTTAAACACTTGGTGCTTGCACTTGGCCGAGGAGCCGCTGGTATGAAGCCACCACGAATTATCCCTTTGAAGCTGCGTTGAAACTGTACTTTGGACCTGGTATATTTTCCTCAGAAACCTAATTTCTTTACGACTGAAGTAAGTCAGCCGTGAACATCTTGGATGACATAGGGGTGAGTAAATTATCTGGAAATTTTAAATCTGGAGTAAGCTAATCTTTTAACTGTTTAAGCTGCAGCCGAATGAGCCATCTTCCAACGCTCAGTGCAAATTGTGGAGAACCTGGTGCTAATGACTCAAGACCAGCACGTTCCAACATGCAGGCAGAAGAGTGTCAGTCAATAATTGAGAAAATTGGAGTATGAAAATGAGACAATGAACCAGATTTCTCAGAATGAAAGGAACGGAAGCATTACAGCTCAAAGAGAGGAAAACAAGGACATGTGTAAGGACAAATCAATTGATGATTTATCTACACAGCCTATGGGTGTGTTCTTTGATATTGCCAGTCTTGATATTAAGTAGCTCCAGGACCCAAATACCTTCTAATAGGGAACTCATATTCAACACAGAGTTCATTTATTACATCAGTCTGTGTAAAGCATGACAGCCTTTGATGAAGGTGAACACTTTTCAAATATTTACTGACAGAAAAACGAATATGTTTCTGTAGACCTACTAGCAGCAGTAGTCAAAATTTCCTAATTTTATTACTATTAATTAAAAAGTTATTACAAATTTAGGAAAAAAACCTGGTTGATAATTACATTCAAAAATGTCTTAAGTGGTGGCTTATTATTTTAAATATATTACATTTATTAGTGAACAAAGAAGAGGAAATGCATTAAAGGAGTCCACTTTCAGAAATTTACAGATAATGTACTCACCCCCTTGTCATCCAAGATGTTCATGTCTTTCTTTCTTCAGTTGTAATGAAATTATGTTTTTTTTAAGGAAAACATTTCAGCATTTTTCTCCATATAATGGACTTCTATGGTGCCCCAAAATGAACTTCAAAAATGCAGTTTAAATGCGGCTTCAAACAATTACAAATGCAGTTGTAAACAATCCCAGCCGAGGAAGAAGGGTTTTATCTAGTGATCGGTTATTTTCATTTAAAAACTACAATTCAAATACTTCTTATTCTCAATTGCTCGTTTTGCCTTTCTCTCCCTGAACTCTGTGTATTCTGGCTCAAGACAGGGTTTGTCGAAAAACTCCAATCGTATTTTCTCCCTCAACTTCAAAAATAATTTCAAAATCATCCTACATCGCTGCAGAAGTACCGACCCAGTCTTTGCAAAGTGAACATGCAAAGAAGATCAAACACCCTTAACAAAAAAGGTAAAACAACAATATAGGACAATTTTGAAGTTGAGGGAGAACATGAGATGGGAGTTTTTCGACATACACTAACCTGTCATGAACCGGAAAAAAACAGAGTTCAGGCAGAGTAAGACAAGATGAGCGTTTGACATTAAAAAGTACAGAAATTGTATTATTTTTATGAAAATAACCAATAGTTTCGCTAGGTAAGACCCTTCTTCCTCGGCTGGGATCGTTTACAACCGCATTTGGGAGCGTTTGAAGCCGCATTTAAACTGTATTTTGGAAGTTCCACCATAGAAGTCCACTATATGGAGCAAAATGCTAAAATGTTTTTCTCAAAAAAATATTTCTTTACGACTGAAGAAAGAAAGACATTAACATCTTGGATGACAACAGGGTGAGTACATTATCTGTAAATCTTTGTTCTGGAAGTAAACTTCTCCTTTAAAGGTTTAATAAACAGATCATCAATAAAGAGTGTCAAAGTGGAATGTAATCTTTGTCCCAAAAAAAAAACCCCAAAAAAACCACACACACATGTACAAGAACACAAACAATCACATAACTGAATAAAATTAGTGAATTATAATTATTACATTTCTTCTTGAAACTTTTTGTGAGTGTGGAAACTTCATTATAACTGTTTACTGATCAATAGGCAATAAGGCAAACTTCGATTACAAGGATCTCAGTTAACTGAAACAATCCATACTGGCTTTGGCGCGCTCCATCTCATGAAGAAAGTTATAGAACTGTGGTAAAGTCAGCTCTGTATGGAGAGATACAAACAAAATTACATCAAATGTATAATGAAAACGCTGAATCATATACAGCATGTTACAACTTAGACAATGGAATTGAAGTTAACTTACCCATGTACACATTTTCTGTCTTGTTTCCTTTTCTGATCACCAGTTTTAGCTGTGAGAAGAAAGGGAAAATTTAAAACTGTAAGACCTATGCTCATATTGAGACCCAAATTACGATATTTTTGATGAAATCTGAGAGCTTTCTGACCCTGCATAAACAGCAATGCAACTACACATTTAACGCCCAAAAAAGTAGTAAGGACATCGTTAAAATAGTCCAAAATAGTCTTACGGGTTTGGAACGACATGAAGGCAAGTAATTAATGACAGAACTTTCATTTTTGGATGAACTATCCCTTTAAGACATGGGTTAAATATTTGAAAGTTTGAGATATACAATTTTACTACCCAAAAATATGCAGACTTGAACTGACTTATTTTCTACAAAAGTTGTGTAGCGCACAAAGTTTTAGAATCATGTAAAAGGTAAATGTACGCTTAAAATCATGTATCTTAATGAATACTTGCTTTGATTTTTAAATAATTAAAGAGGTTTACCTGTAGAAAAATGTTTCCAGTTTTTTGCAGCTCACTTGTACCAACAGTAACTGTAAAGAAATATGCATTTAAATTACATATTATTTAATACAATTATTTATATTCTAATTTGCACTGTAGATAATATATAATTATATATATGTAGGTGAATATATATACTGTAGAAATATGTGACCCTGGACCACAAAACCAGTCATAAGGGTCAATTTTTCCAAATTGAGATATATACATCATCTGAAAGCTGAATAAATAAGCTTTCCAATGATGGTACAGTATGGTTTGCTGTGATAGAACAATTTTTGGCTGACATACAACTATTTAAAAATCTGGAATCTGAGGGTGCAAAAAATAAAAATATTGAGAAAATCGCCTTTAAAGTTCTTAACAATGTATATTATTAATCAAAAATTAAGTTTTGATATATTTACAGGAGGAATTTTACAAAATATCTTCATGGAACATGATATTTACTTAATATCCTAATGATTTCTGGCATAAAACAAAAATCGATCATTTTGACCCATACAATGTATTTTTGGCTATTGCTACAAATATACCCCAGCGACTTTTGTGGTCCAGGGTCACATATATATTTACTGATGTTTATCCATTGCTTACCACCAAATTTCCACTCCATGTCAACAAGCTGATTGACCATTAGTGTCTGTCCCACTGCCAGTCTGGACAAAACAGGGTAGTGGATTTTCCACTGAAATAAATGGAAGATGCAATCATGCTGAGTCTTAGTCATGCCCATCCGCAAACACATGGAAACAACTAAAACACCAAAATAACTATTTTAAGACAAACCTGGTCAGAGAAATGACTGGCCTTGTCCTCATTTAATCCTGTAATTAAGCAGTTGTTCACACTGTTAAATATTGACCTATGACAAATAATCAAATGTGTACAAATGATGGGTGTGAAGAAAGATGGTACCTAATGAGAGCAAGTCTGCCTTCACCTGTTCAGCTGTTAGGTTTCTTTTTAAAGCACCTGAGAAGAAAAGAAGACATTTACATGTTTCTATATGGATATTATAACTGTTCTTTTTTCCCCACTTCTGTTTTTGTTCATTTTGTTATAGAACCCCATGAACAAAACAGAATATAAAACAACACTAGCAGTCAAAGGTTTTTGAACAGTCAGATTTTTAATGTTTCTTAAAGAAGTCTCTTCTGTTTACCAAGTCTGCATTTGTTTGATCCAAAGTACAGCAAAACAGTACCATTTTTAAATATTTTTACTTTTTAAAGGAACAGTTTTCTAATTGAATACATTTTAAATAATGTAATTTATTCCTGTGATTTCAAAGCTGAATTTTTAGCATCATTACTCCACTCAGATGATCCTTCAGAAATCATTCTAATATTCTGAAAAACATTTATTATTTTATTATTATTATTTTTATTATTATTATTTTGAAAGTTTTCAGGTTTCTTTGATGAATAGACAGTTTAGAAGAACAGCATTTATCTGAAATAGAAATGTTCTGTGACAATATAAATGTCTTTATCATCACTTTTGATCAATTTAAACCATTTTTGCTAAATAAAAGTATTCATTTCTATTATCCCCCCTCCCCCAGCCCAACTTTATTTATTACTATTATTATTATTGATAATAATAATAGTAATAAATGTTTCTTGAACGGCAAATCAACATATTAGAATGATTTCTGAAGGACCGTGTGACAGTAAAGACTGGAGTAATGATGCTGAAATTTAGCTTTGATCACATGAATAAATTACATTTTAAAATATAATCAAATAGCAGTTATTTTGAATAGTAGAAATATTCACAATATTACTGCTTTTGCTATATTTTGGATCAAATAAATGCATGCTTGGTGAGCAGAAGAAACTTCTTTAAAAAAAACATTAAAACTCTTTTGACTGGTAGTGTACATATTGTTACAGAATATTTTTTTTCCATCCCAATAAAAAAAAAAACCCACTAATTAAGCAATTAAAATACATATAAAATAATAATATTAAATAAATAAATAAATAAATATAAAATGTTTATATACACAAGTTGAATTATAGTATAACATACCCTTTAAAATTAATAAAATAAAAAATGATTTTTATGTCTAATCTCAAATGACAGTCATCACAACTTTATATAGCTTTTAACAAAATAAGTATCTTTTTAAAAGCCTCTGCTTTACCTCTACTTACATGCGGTTTAACCCGTTTTCCCATACTAAAGCAAGTGGCTTGTAATAAACTAAAATCTATAAGATTCTGTATGTTTGCATTTACAGAAACTTTTATGATATATATGTAATAAACAGTTTAAGTTCCAAAGGGATTTTTTCTCCATTCATTTCAGAAACCACATTAAGAACATCGTTCCAGAACACCTGCAACTCTCTACATTGCCACATACAATGAAAAGTTTTCATCATTGCATTTTATACAATTGCCCGGGATGTTAGGATTAATCCTATTCAGTTTAAATGGGGTAATATATGTCCTAAACATCCATTTGTATTGTACTATTCTATATAGATTAAGTTTGAATTAAAAAGGCAGGCGTGCTCCCACTTCTCCACATTGATCTCCACCTGGAGATCTCTTTACCATGCTGAGAGGTATGCCTTGGAGCTCTCCTTTGATCCAGCCAGTAATGTCTTGTAAAACAAGGAAAGCATTCCTCCATTATTCATGTGATTTAGAGTAATTTGTTCTAAAGTAGAGAGGTGAGGTTATGAGTATGTTTTTATTTTGGAATATACGTAACTCCTAATTTGAAGATATTTATTGAAGTGCTTTTGCGGTAGAGTATATTTTGAGAAAAGGAGTGTACCTCCTTCATATAATTTTTTTAACATACAGATTCCCTTCAGCAGCCATTTTTTAAATCCCATATAATTTATTCCAGGGAAAGCTGATGTTGACCCATATTGGCGAAAAACGAGAAATGGATATAGTCTCCTCCAAAAAGGAATGGGCCTCATGCCAGACTAATAGAGTACTACTGAGAAAGGGGTTAAGGTGGATTTTTAAGTACTTTAACTTGTGCTGAGTAAATTCGTCTTTCTCAATATCGACCCGAGCTGGGTGGTCTGTTTTACAAAAGTTGCTTATTATTCCATATGAACCTAGTAAAGGCTTTAGTGAGGGTGGAAAGGAAAGCAGCAAGTAGTGGAAGGAAATAGACTGAAAAAGATATTTAGGGCCCTACATTGTAAAAAATGACTGTGAATTTAACAGTAAAAGACTGTAAAAATGCTATACTAAAAAACTGTTAAATGGTTAACGGTAAGTTCCCCTACAGTAAAAAACTGTATTAGACACTACATGTACTTTTACGGTAGTCTACTGTTTTTGGAAAAAGAATGCATAATTTACAGTGAATAACCGTAAATTTACATTCCCAGAATTTCCTGTGATAGATTTTAAATTTAATTTTCTGTTAAAATTACTGTTTCTTCTTAGTTTTTTTCTTATCAGTTTTGTACATTATGGTTGTATGTTACATTTAATGTTGTTAAATGACTGTTTAATGTGTGTTACCATGATGGTGTTTAGTGTTTGTGTGAATGACACTGTGCACGTTCCATATACGTTAATATTTAAAAGCTGCTGTGACTTTTTCATCACCACCTGCTTCTGGTGGTTATCAGTGTATTACAAAGGTACAAAACATTTCAGTACTTCAACAGGTTGGTATATTAACATTATATCAGTTCATGAAATTATAGTATTTAAATGTAAATTTAAGTTAAAACAAACAAACAAACAAAAAAGCTTAAAACACTGCTACTGTTTTTTACAGTAAAATTCTGGCAACCGTTTTTTTTGCGGAATTTACGTATGAAATCTGTTTTACTTTTCCCCTTATTTCAAATGAACTGTTTTAATGGTACATTAAATTTTATTCACCGAAAAGCATATCTAATTATTTGATATCATGAAACTTACAATATTAAAAAGCAGTTTATTAAAAGTTTAACAAAAATGACATTTTTACAGCCCTATGAAATATGACCCCCCCAACCCCCAAATTCAGTTTTATTTCTACCAAATTCTCCAAATTCTGTTTTGTGCTAAATATATTCTGATAAATCATTTTACTGGTAAAAATTCCTTTAAAGATCATGGTTTAATAATATTTTTGGCAGTAGTAATATCATTAAATTAAGTTATATTTCTGTCACAGTCAAGTTAAACTGAACGTTTATTTTGACGAGCTGCTGTGAAGACGGTCTCTGTTTGTATATATGATATAATAGTTTTACCTTCAAAGAAATGGTAAAATGCTCATGAAGTGACTCTCAGAGCAGTTTTAGAGATTACTTTGTGTTCATGTACACTGTAAAAAACAATTTGTTGAGTCAACTTAAAATAGTTTTTTAACCTGGCTGCCTTAAAATTTTAAGTTCAGTCAACTCAAAAGAAATTTATTCAACTTGAAATGGTAAATTATACTAAGTGACAACTTAGATATTTGAGTTGCCAAGTTTAGCAAACACAAATATGTAAGTTATTACTTAGTACAACTAAGTTGACTAAACTTATTTTAGTTGACTGAACTTAATTTTAAGACAGCAGGGTAACAAATTATTTTAAGCTGACTCAACAAATTGTGTTTTTTATTTTTTACAGTGTACTCATATTTTGTGGCGGCAGTGGTTTAAAAATTTGTGTAGTAAACGAAATCACGCGTCTGCGTCATTCATTCACACAGACACACTTTTGATTTAATGATGTACGTTGATATACAATTCTGTTACGTTCTGTGTTATACAGTAAATTCCATCTTTATGACTGGATTCTGCAATTCCATTTGCGTTTTCCGCATCGCGGAAATCATGGAGCCGTAGACATAGAAACTAAAGTAAGACTGAAATTTTGATTATGCTTATACGCCTTAATAAGGAAATAAGCATTGTGCTCCACTTGTCCAATGACTCCACTTTTTCACTAATGAATTAGAGGCGACTATATCATCTATATTAGGTGTTTTTTTTTATTTTCATCATAATCGTATAGCAGCATGTTTTGAAGTACAGTGAAATTAGATTTTAGATTTAAGTTATCTTTTGAAATGGTCTTTAAATCGAGGGTGCAATACACAGGCAGCTCACTAGGTTTTTAAATACGGCCTGTATGTTTTTTACATCTCTGTACACCACCACTTTTTTCCCCCATAATTGCGCCCCATCAGTATGATTAGTAATTTGGTTCTCTCCTCTTCATTCTAATGTCTAAAAGTACAGGCAGCAGGATATTCATTGCATGCAAATGTAGTAGCATACCAATGTTGATTGGTAGGGTCGGCCAGTCTACATGTGACATTAGGTCCAGATTCCCCAGGGCAATCTGCTACAAGGACTATTTGCATATGTTAGGATCCCCTAGGCGCATAATGCAGCAATTTGGTGTAAAATAAACTGAACAATCACTCAGTGAGATTAGGATCATAGCGTATTTAGATCAGTGCTGGGGTCAGGCCAAACGTCTACATGTGATGTTATCACGAGGGGAAAGGGACTGCATTATTCATCAGTGATATTTCAGATAAAGGTGCGCGGTTTGTTCAAGATGAGGGTCCTGAAGGTTTTACCGTGAGGTAGAAGAAGGACACTCTTCATCAGAGCCCTCAGTGGTCCCGCACTCATCCCATTCTCTCCAGCAAACTCCGTCAGCTGACGCAAGAACCGCTCTGACTGATGAGGAGAAAGCGCAATATGCAACATTTATTTGTGTGTAAATCCTGTTAGCTACATATTTTTAAAGTTATCACGAAAAACATTCACAAATGAAAAGCAACATTCACAAAAGAGAAAGCAATATTATGCATACTGGATTTGTATTTTAGCTGGAAGAAATGATTTGAAGTTAAAAAATGTCTAAAGGATGGATTTGTTTCTTACAAACACCCAGCTTTTCACGTCACAAGGCATTATTTGATGGATTGGAGTGCATTACTTGTGGATTCTTGTAATGTTTTTATCAGCTATTTTGGACTGCAGATGATCCATTGGTGGGCAAGTGATGTAATTCTATATTTCTCCAAATCTGTTCTGATGAAGAAACAAACTTATCTCAATCTTGGATGGTCTGGGGGTGAGTAAACTTTCAGTTTTGGGTGAAACTCTTTTTTTCATGCATTTGGCTTACACTTTTATTCAAAGTGACTTGCATTGCATTCAAGGTACATATTTTATCCTTTCATGCAATTCCTGGCAAAGATTTAACACACAGAAATGGCTTTCCATGTAATATTTGAGCATTCACTTACCTCTTTGGGTTCTAGAAGGAACTGGTATAAGATTTCTGTTAGACTCACAAACTGCTGCAATGGGAGCAAAAAGTAAAGTTGAGTAATTGGCTTTGAACGGATTTTGCATATGTGTACTATCTAGGTGAACAGCAGAAATTAGGATATATCAATACAGACCCCCTTTAAAGTAGCAGAGAGACATGCAGATAATTGCACACAACCAGTCAAAGCTACCCCATATATTTAGATATATTTGGATGCTTTTAAACAGTATTAAATGAGTTCCCAAGAATTCAAGGATCTTGTTGGCTGCACTTCCTGAGTTTTTCATCTGTTTAAAAATATTTAAATATTAGCTTTGCAAAAAAATAAAATAAAATAAATAAATAATAAATACATACATACAATAAAATTAAATAAAAATGTATTTTATATAAATTTAAATTTATAAATTTATATTATTTATTTTATTAGTTTATCATTCGTTTAAAGACATAAACATATTACATAATAAATACAATAAAATAAACTAATTATTAGCAAAAGATTATATATATCTATATCTATCTATCTATACATATATATCTATATCTATCTATCATCTATCTATCTATCTATACATATATATATATATATATATAAAAGATGAAAAAGGGGTGTAATACTGCTTTAAATGGTTGTTGTTTTTCAAAAAAAAAAAAAAAAAGTTATTTTTAATTTAACTGCATTTCTGTTTTTTTTTTTTTTTTTTTTTTCTGAGCAAAAAAATTAAAAAAAAAATTTCCCTAATTTACAGAAGACACCCACTAAAATGTCTTTCAGTGTAACAATCCTGTCAGGATTGTTTATGCAATTTATGACATATTAAAAGACAAATTACTTTCACCCCAAATACTAATTAGTTGTAATTATACATTTTTTTTTTTACAATTCTACAATAAAATTCAATATGCTTCCTTATTCTTCTATATTTTAATATGAACAAGTCAGAATAAGCATGTTGTTTGAATTTTTACATAAATGTTGTATTACACTGAATGACAATGCAACATTATTTCAACTAAATTTTGACATTTTACTCTCCAAAAACTTAAAACCTTAAAAGAAGACACTTTACTTGCATTTAATGTGCTTTCTATGGACATAAAATCACTGTACATTTCTTTTGATATGGACATCTTAACGTCTTTGACCCATATATATAAAATTTAAAAGTCACATGAAACAGACATTCTGTTAAGTATGTTCAAACATTACTGGCAGTATGGCAGTGCTCTCTCTCTCTCTCATACACACACAGAAGTATAAATACTTCATGTTACTTGATAAGGTTCATTATATTTATAAAAAAAGGTCAAGCTATTTCCTTAAACATTCAAGGCAAAACAATAGGAGTGCCTGTTATCAATCCTACTGAAAAAAGAAAGCTGAAATAAGACAGATTTGCATAGAGGACAAAACTGCATGATATAATTTTATGACCTGTCAAAATACAGTACATATGTTCTATACTGTGACCTCGTTTTACGCCTGAAATCTCTACATTACTCAAAAAGCCCAGGTTAGTCGTGCTAATGCTAAGTGTTATGGTAATCTCACGTGACTACACTTTATGCAGACTATGTGACACATCAGGCGACTTTTTTTTGAAGGCGAGATGATAGATTGACCAGTTTGTTTACATGCAATTAAATTATACACAAAAACTGTTGATCACAAATACACTAAACGCCTATATTAGCATCACAGTTCATACTTTCCGTTCGCAGCATACTAGATTCCTACCTGTTCACTGAACTTATTCAGATTCTGAAAGTCAGTGCTGACACTGTCGGGTAATGTATCATTCGTGAAATGTAACTGCAACATTGTTTCTGTGCAGCTCCGCTGTTGATACCCTAAACTGTCACATCAGCTTCCACACTTCCGCTATTCATTCATCCAACGATTTAACAATCACACTTTCGTCATCCCCATAAATGAGCGCCCTGAGCACATGTGATCATGAAATTTTGTAGCGCAGTGAAAACCTGGATGTTTGTATGCATTCATTAAATTACCGTAAAAGAGAACATACGTGAATATTGGTTTCGTCGCAAAAAGTAGCTGATTAATTTCTTTTTTTTTCAAAATTAGGCTTGTACAGTTTGTATCAGCATATAAAATATAACATTACTTTGGCAAATTCTAACGCATCGCTATAAACTGTATTTGCTAGCACAAAAAAAGAATGAAACAGAACATGTGCATGGCATATTCCAATCTCATCACGAGAAAGGGTTAAAAAGTAGGAAGTAAAAGTAGCTTTTATTCAGTGGGAGTACGATTCGAGGCCCGGGAAAAGTCACGCCTGAGCGTAGAGGCGAAAGACCGAGCGGACCTTGTGAACGAGACTCTATTTACATATTCACACTAAGGGTTTAAAGGCGTGTGTACCAGCAAAGATTAGTGTGACATACCTCCTCGGCACCTTGGCAGTGGACTACTCTAACAGCACTTTCAGTCTCAGCGTTTTTGTAATAACACTACTTTTCCAGAGACAGGTAAGTTTCATACCTCTTCTGCATGGAGCGTTAGTGCGCGTTGTCGGGGAGAGTTCAAGTGCAGCATGACGGCACATGTCTGCTGATATAAACTACTTGCTCAAACTTAGTTACATTTTAGTTACTTTAACCCGTAGATTCTATAAGTAACTACAATGTATTTAATTTCGTGTTGTTAATGCATGGAATAGTGCGGTTATCGAGCATGCATGGCTGAAGCGTGCTGAAAGCTTCTCTTATAAGTGATTATGTAAGCGTGAGGAAGTTTGTGATATTTATTGCTCATTTTCCTGCAATACCGGTCCGAGTTCTTTAGTGTTTTATACTCATTTTCAAACTAATTTCTATTCGTTCGACCAAAAATCGATTATTCCAAGATTATTCCACGTTCTCATGAAAATCCAGATGTTAGGTAAGGATGCAGCGTACAAAAAGAAGTCTTTCCTTACACATTAAAATAATAAAAGTCGGTAATAGTAACTAAAAACAATAATTTTCCAGAGAAAGGTGAACTTTCTGAATATGCCTATAGAGGACATGAAGTAAATAATATTTTTTGTTATATTAAAACCATTTCGTTGACATCATGGAATTGTTAGAACGCGCGTCACGCGTTCTAAAAGTTTCTACTGTTGTGACAACGTCTCCCTTTTGCAACATAATCAATAATAAAAACATATATTTCTGTCCTTTTCTCTCAGGCCTATTGCCGTGTTTTTATAGTACACCGAAAATGAAAGTTCTGTCATTGCTTACTTTCCCCAAAACTACTTTCCTCTGTAAATACAAAATGAGATTACTCAGCGCGTGTCATCACTTTTCTTGAATCTTTTTTCTCCGTATAAGCTAAGTGAATAACGAATGAGTCTGTCATTATGCCCAAGCACACGTTTTGTGCTCCAATGAAGAAAGATATTCGACATGACCCAACTTTCATTTTCAGGCGAGCTGTCCCTTTAAAACAATAGAAATGCGAGCGTAGTAAATAAGGACGCCTGAGTGCAGGTGAATTCCGCAGCGAGGTGAATGTGAGTTGAGTCGAGCGTGCATCTGAGCGAGGGTAACGTGCTAATTGGCGTTGGTAGACTGTACGGCGGAGCGCTTACTCCGTGCCCGCGGGGCCTCTCGAAGGAATGCCGCGCCGTCACTTTGGTTTTGCGCTGCTGCATAGAAATGACTCAGACTTCAATCAAACCTCTGATAACAATGAGATTGCACATTTAAGTTAGAACGACACGGCCAGCTCGAATAACGCGACCTCCTCTCGGCTTTTATTAGAGTTGAACCAAAACTAAAGTCGCTCATTTAATAACTCTGTCAGGTCACGTCTGCCTTCGTGGTGAAGGTAAATGTGAACAAACTTTTTTTTTTAAAATTCAATCTTCAAATCTTGTTTAAAGCTTCCAAGCAAGCACACGGTGTCATAAGACGTTGATATTTGGTTAAATTTCGGTTGTTGTCAAAGTTAATTTGATGTCCAATAGGACGTCAGCTGACGTTGATATTTTGTTGTTTTGGTTGTATAACCAAAATCCAACGTTTAGTCAGTGTCAAATACTGATGTCAACCCGATTTTCAGTCTTAACGTCCAGAGTTGCCAGGTTTTTACAACAAAACCCACCCAATTGCTACTCAAAACTAGCCCAAAACTAGCCCAATTGCCATTAGAGGGGGTCCCCTGTTAAAAATCGCATTCCACAGGGTAAAATATGCATTTTTTGGCAGAGTACCCCTGGTAAAATTTGTATTCCAGTGGATAAATATCACATTTTTGGGGTCGCTTTAACCCGCGGACATGAGCCAATCCCAAAGGCTATTTGAGGAAAAGAAACAACTTTTATGAAGCGGTTACTGTCATATTTCATTGGTGATTTCAAATATGAAATTTAAGCTTGGTGAACAGTTTTGGAGAATTCGATGTTTCGCCATTCAAAGAGATAGGAGATGCACTTGCGTGCCAGAGAGGCATTTCAAAGATGGCCGCCGACTTGTGAAATGACTTGTCTTAAAGCAGGGGTGCCCAAACTCGGTCCTGGAGAGCCGGCGTCCTGCAGAGTTTAGTTCCAACTTGCCTCAACTCACCTGCTGGGAAGTTTCTAGTATGCCTAGTAAGAGCTTGATTAGCTGCTTCAGGGGTGTGTAATTAAGGCTACAGCTAAACTTTGTAGGACACCGGCCCTCCAGGACTGAGTTTGGGCACCCCTGCCTTAAAGGGACTTTGGTTAAAGTAGCCCAATTATGCGGGAAAACAGGAGACTTGGCAACGCTGTCAACGTGGGGTCCAGCGTCAGCCTGACATTATATTGATGTCTGGTCCGGTGCCTGCTGGGTTCTTAGGCATGAAATTAAAATTCCCACTATTTTTTTCTAAATGCTATGTCATGTGTTTTCACATGGGCTGCTTTTGGGCTAGTTTTGAGTAGCAATTGGGTGAGTTTTGTTGTGAAAACCTGGAAACCCTGTTTTCAAGGAAAGTCTGTTCCCTCTGTGACCAAGTCCTATGGCGAAAGTGCGCATGTGCAGTCCTAATCACATGTCTCAGAACACTTAGAGTTTCTTTGGCCCTGTGCCAAATGGGACGCTTCATGTGTACTTGCAGTCTTTGGGACTCGCAATGGCCGCCAGATGCGCGTGTCCGATTTGTCATTTTAACTTTCAGAAGGATGTTTACGTACATCTGAAGCAATCTCCGCAGCAGACTAATGGCATTACATCAGGAAAGTGTATATTTAGAGGAGGACCACAAGGGTTTAGTGTGATTTGGGACAGGGCCTATGGCATCTAGAGCTTCTAACTTTTATTTAGAAGACAGGACTTATTTCACCATATTGCGTGTTGCGCTTTCTTGCATCCACAAGTAATGTAGGTGGTATATCTAAAGTCTTTGATTCATTTGCCTTTCACTTTTGAGTGAAATGCTCACATTTTAAATTCTAATCAGCAACTAATGCACAAACCCATGTCTCCGTTCACCTTTTTTTCTCTTTCGTTAATCCGTTACGCTTATTAATGCTATTGTACAATTTCAATAAAATAACAATTCATTTTGCAGCACATTCTTAAATGGGATAAAACTTTAAAAAACAACCCTGAGGCACATTCTTTATTCTTCATTTTGTAATGCAATTTTTTGCAATAAATTAATGTATTGGATTAACGTATTAGAATTTTCCTAAATTGTAAATACGACTTGAACACACCATTTGAAACTACCCTACTTTTCTATACTTCAGTACTTGAGGAAACTTGTCTTGTGCTATTTTTATTATTGATGATCTTAATCTCTTTTTTATGTGAAACTTAATATAGGGTGTGTGATCAAAAATGACAGATGCAAACACATATACACACTCAAAACTGCTTTAATACAAAAACCTTCCTCACATTAGGTTCAGTCCACAATCTCTGTCATTCATACAGACCTTTGATGTGGCCTCTTATTGTATTCACTCTTATTCACTTCTCAGTTCTCCCACTGGGCTGTGGAGAGAGCATGTGTGTTTATAGGAACCGTAAGGAAAACTTACGCATTGTCCCTTAGATAATGGACTTGAAATGAGATCCATAGAAGTTAAGAAGTAAATTCCTTTGTGTGTGTACTTGCACGTTCTTGTCCTCAGACTTAAGCACAATGTTATTTAGCCATTTCTTGTAGGATGCACCTGGAGGTTTTGCCTGTGTCCTGTTTGCATGATGTGGTTCGTCACTTTCCCCAGTCTCTGTATTTCCCCCAAACTACTGTTATATAGATTATACAAAAAACTGCCTTTTACAGCGATGGGATAAAAAGTTGTTTTGAGTTATAATAACACAGAAACACATTCGCCACCCTCAGGGTGTAACGTGAACAACAGCTGTGATCTGAAAGTATAAATGACTGATGAGTGTTGTGTTGACAGGCTAAATGTTTATACCTCATGGGATTTTTGAACTACAGAGGAACATGAAATCTATAATGATATGAAACATGACAGTATTAAAGGCCATTTACCTGAAAATTATACATTTGTCATCGTTTACTCACCTTAATGTAATTTCAAAACTGTATGACTTTCTTTCTGCCATGGGATTCAAAAAGAAAAGTTTTTCTCAATCGATTTCGCTCAATTTCCAAATGAGATTGATTTTAAGTTAAGATTTTTAACCTCTTTGACAGTTATTTTTACCCATATTTTGAATTGTACATTGCATTGTGTTGTGTTTTAGGGCTTTAGAGTTAAAGCTATTTTTTATAGTGTGAACAATTTGTTTCTTGTTTATACCAGATTTTAAATTTCTTATTCTTCTAAGCAAATTTGATGTGTTTTGGCCCGTGTTTGCAAATCAGTAAGTATAACCGCCTACAGTTTGCACAATACTTTTATCAAAACTGATAAATTGGAGTTGTGATGCTCCATAAAGTTGTTCTGATAACTGCACTTAAAGGGATAGCTCATCCAAAAATAAAAAAAATACTTACTCACCCACTCAAGTCCTTCGTTCATCTTCTGAACACAAATTAGGATATTTTTGATGAAATCTAAGAGCTTTCTGACTTTGCATAGACAGCATAGACAGACATTTTAAAGGCCCAGAGAGGTAAAAAGGACATTGTTAAAATAGTCCATGTGACATCAGCGGTTGAACCACAATTTTATGAAGCGTTGCTGTCTATGCAGGGTCAGAAAGCTCTTGGATTTCATCCAAAAATTATGAATTTGTGTTCCAAAGGTGAACAAAGGACTTACGGTTTTGGAAAGACACAAGGGTGAGTAATTAATGACAGAATTTAAATTTTTGGGCAAAGTGTCCCTTTAATGTTAAGACTGTTGCAAAAACTGAGCCAAAGGGATTGAAGTTGAAGGAGAAAATGAGATGGGAGTTTTTCGACATACCCTAACTGTATTGAACCAGAATGCACAGAGCACACGCAGAGCTAGACAAGATGAGCATTTGAGGTTAAAAAGTATATAAATTTTAATTTTCTTAATAAAATAACCAATTGTTTTACTAGATAAGACCTCGTCTTCCTCGTCTGGGATCATTTAGAGCAGGGGTTCTCAACCTTTTTTTACGCCAGGGCCCCCCCTCCTTCTCCAGTCAATTTTGCAATAAAACATACAAATGAAAAATACAGCAAATACATTCTAATTCTGTTGATGCTGATGCTCATATGTGCATAAACACCACTGAGCCTCACAAGATCCTTCTCTATGGGTGAGCATCCATTATAAAACACTTACAGGACATTCATTTTGACAACTATGCAAATGTTTTGAAATTTCACGCAAAAATACTAGGGATCAGAGCCCCGAAAGCGTGAATAGGTTGTGAATCAATAGACTTATGCGTGCCTAATGTACGACTCTGATAAACAACAGTGTCATATATTAGGCACGCGCACGTTCGTTACTATTACTCTGATCGTCTTTACCTTTACATTAGCGCGACGGTTTGTTTCATGCAGCCAAGAGATGAAGAAGAGACCTACACTCCTGCGGGAGTACTGCGGGACATGACCCAACAGAGTGCGGCCCGGGACAAAATTTGATGGACGAGTGCGGGTGCAGGCCGGATGCGAGAAAATAAAATGATTCGCAAGAATCGCAAAATAGAAATATCTAAACATAAAATAAAAAACATATAAATTGTTAGTCATCTATTGCACAAAAGCAACAAAAACAGCTAATATAACATAAAAATGATTAACAGGCGCAAGAATAGGCAGTTTAAATTTAAAACACGTGTTTGCAGCTTGAGCGATGTAGCCATCTGTTGATTTCTGGAACGCATTGGTCAATCAAAGGTCTTTAAGTTAGAATCCACTCACTGCTTAACAGTGCTCGCGAATCCTCTCATTACAACACACAAAGTGTAGACATTGTGGAAGATTCATTGTGCATATATTCATTGTGTTATATGAGATCGCGATGAACTGATATGTCAGCTTTAAGGGAGCGCTGTTTGCTGGCATTCTGCCATGAAATGCACGCAGCAGCCGATGCTTGCTTTTCTGTTAAGAATAGCAGTGGTTTTAAAATGTTGATGCTTAGCCTAAATAACAAATATTTTATCGGGAACGTTTATGTCGAGATCTTGTGGAAATTAGGAGATGTTACAGAACTACTTAATGTATATTTCATGGATGTAGTGAAAAAAATCTACATAGGTTACTTCACATAACACGAGAGAGGCCGTGCTTTGATCATTCTAATTTAAAACATTAATAATGAAATTAAACAATTTTAGGATAATATTTAAATTAACTTTAAGCTATCTCGCGGGCCCCCTGGAGGATCACTGAGGCCCACCAGTTGAGAATCCCTGATTTAGAGCCTTTTGAAGCTGCATTTAAAATGCGTTTTGGAAGTTCAAACTCGCATGCACCATTGAAGTCCACTATGTGGAGAACATCCCTGAAGTGTTTTCCTCAAAAAAAACATAATTTCTTCATGACTGAAGAAAGAAAGACATGAACATCTTGGATGACAAGGGGGGGGAGTAAATTATCTGTAAATATTTGTACTGGAAGTGAACTACTCCTTTAAGGCATAATATAACTTCCGACTGTTTCGTCTAGGCCGCTGTGGTCTTATAATGGCTTCACCTAGACAATCATTACCTGAAACAGACACTGAAAGTCAGAAATTGGAAGTAAAACCTAATCACACCTGCAACAAATTCAGTATATAAAGTCATTATTATTTGACCCATTTTTCTATCCATTGTTCTTGAAGGAAATTTAAGTACTTGCGTCCTGAGATCAAGATACGACCATGTGTTTAGCTGAGACAGAGGTCAATGTTTAGTTATAGTCTAAAACACTCATGCATTAATAGTTTCTCAGAGGATGCTTTTTGAAGTCATAATGGGTTCACATCTGTAGATTTGCTATGTTTTGCCTCTGTTTGTCATCCATCCAAGTCTAATGTTTCTTTTTCTCAACAGAGAGGAAAAAGACGACTGAAATAGTGATGCCATCCAACAAGTACTCCTCCGCTATCATGGCGGAAAGTGATAAGATGACTGCCACGGTAAGATAAACAAAGCATAAGGATCTGTCATGGTTTACCCACCCCATACTCCCTTTTTTGGGGGGGAACACAGAATTCAAAAACATTCTGGTTTTGCGATCACAATGAATGGCAATAGTGGTTTAATGAAAAATCACACATATTGTGCAGCCTTATTCACTATATTCCAGTGTTGACTGCCATTCGCTAAAAATCCAACATCCACCCTGACACACTGTTCCAGTGTCTGCATCACTGGAATGATATCAGCCTTACTTTCACATCAGAACCCATTATACTCTCTTTCATGCACATAAACAGTGTGTGGAGGTGTGGAGTGGTGTGGGTGTCTCACTCGTCTCTGGTGTTTTGGGTTCAAAACGAGGCCAAAGGTGCAGTGGAATTTATGGGATTAGAGAAAGGTGGGAGAGAGGGAGAAATGGTAGTGTCTGGTTCTCTTGGTGGAAGAGCTGCTTTAACAGGTTTTTTTTTATGGCAGCTCGATTCAACTTTGTCTCTATTTTTTTTACTTTCTAACGGATTTTTCTTCATATTCTTTCTGACTGTAAATGAGGCAAGACCGCTTCATTACTTTCTTCTGATCCTGCACTCCATAGAGCGCAAAGAGGGAGATAAATAGAGAGAGCAGGCTCTTTGAACGCTGCACCTGGCTGAGGAAGTGCTCTGGATCCCACAGACCAGCTGCTTGGCCAGGGAGGAGAGAGAAGCACACTGATCATTCAGATGCCCAAGAACACATGCTCATTTTGAGCTCAACTGAACCTAGTCCGTACTAACAAATCTGTATTATGAGACATTTTAAATGCCTCTGAACTTCACTCTGTTGTAGCATGTCAGAGTTTTAACATCATCATTATTTCTTTTTAACTTGAAGGAATGCTTGGGTTAAATACGGGTTAAGCTACTGACACAATTTTTCATATGCTGTCAGTAACCACAGAGAGTAATTTTAACTCGCCTCTTAGTTTGTAAAGAAAAATGCCCTGACAGAAATGGAAGTCTGTGGTGTAGGGTTGTCACGATAGCAGTATTTCTCTATAAAAGCTGTTTCTGTAAGGAAAAACGCACATTGGTTACATTTTATTCTTATAATGCAAGCGTATATTATTATATTCTTATAATGCAAGCATTTCTATTGTGCAAAAGCAGCGCTTCCAAAAGCAAGTGAGCAAATAAACATCAATTGCATCACACTGTGTGCATGTACATACCGTTAAGATATCAAACGTTTACATACACCTTGCAGAATCTGCAAAATGTTAATTATTTTACCAAAATAAGAGGGGTCATACAAAATGCATGGTATTTTTTGTTTAGTACTGACCTAAATAAGATATTTCACATAAAAGACGTTTACATGTAGTACATGAGAGAAAGTAATTGTTGAATTTATAAAAATTACTCTGTTCAAAAGTTTACATGCACTTCATTCTTAATCCTGTGTTGTTAGTCTTAATCCTGTCCCTTGTTTGTTCTGAATGGTTACACTGCCTTCTGTTCTTCATAAAAATTCTTCAGGTCCCACAAATTCTTTGGTTTTTCAGCATTTTTGTGTATTTGAACCCTTTCCAACAATGACTGTATGATTTTGAGATCCATCTTTTCACACTGAGGACAACTGAGGGACTCATATGCAACTATTACAGAAGGTTCAAACGTTCACTGATGCTCCTGAAGAAAAAGCCATGCATTAAGAGTCGGGGGGGGGAGGTCAAAGTAAATTTACCTTGTTTTGTTTTCTGGGAATATCAAAAGTATCTGCTGTAGCTTCTGCAGGGCAATACAAAATGAAACAAACAAAACAAAAAAAGATATGTAGGCAAAATAAGAAAAATGTACACGTCTTTATTCTTTTCAAAAGTTTTCACCCCTGGCTCTTAATGCATCGTTTTTCCTTCTGAAGCATCAGTGAGTGTTTAAAGCTTCTGTAATAGTTGCATATGTGTCCCTTATTTGTTCTCAGTGTGAAAAGAATCATACTGTCATTGTTGGAAAGGGTTCAAATACACAAAATGCTGAAAAAACACAGAATTTGTGGGACCTGAAGGATTTTTATGAAGAACAGCGGACAGTTTAACAGTTCAGGACAAACAAGCGACTCATGAAGAACTATCACTAAAAATCAGTGGATCATTCAGGTAACAACACAGTATTCACAGAATCAAGCGTACGTAAACTTTTAAACAGGGTCATTTTTATAAATTCAACTATTTTCTTACTACATGTAAATGTTTTTTTTTTGTGAAATATCTTATTCAGGTCAGTACTAAATAAAAAAAAATAACATGCATTTAGTGTGATCCCTCTTTTTTTGATAAAATAAAACATTTAGCAGATTCTGCAAGGTGTATGTAAATTTTTGACCTCAGCTGTATACATTATATGATATGTATGACTTTCTTTTCTTTTTTCTTTTTTTTTTCCACACAGTGGAAGTCAATGGTTACCAGTCAACTGTGTAGTTACCAATCTTCTTCAAAATATAAGTCATATAGGTTTGGCATGATATAATGATGAATGGTTGTGATAACAGAATTTTAATTTTTGGAGTGAACTGTCCCTTTAAGAATGGATACTCTATGATTTGTGTTGTCATTTTGAGTTTCACTCGTGGATTAATTGTGTGATAACAGGCTCTACTGGCTGAAACGAGTTGTCTTACAGGTTTGAGGACATGACATGTGCTTCCACATTTTGCTCATGTTGCATCTTGTCTGGAATTATGTATGTCTGCTTTAACATAACTGTTATCTGATGTGCTTCTCTGCTCATCAGTATGCCTTTGGCTATTGTGAGAGTGTGTGTTCACATGGTTGGCAAGCATGGCAGCAGACACACACAAAACTCTGGGAAATAACAGTGAGTTTCCGCACATTGCTTTCCCTTGGTGTGTGTGTGTGTGTGTGTGTAGTATTACGTTGTATAAAGGGGATCTCAGCCACCTGGTTTGATCCGCTGACTTTCTTCGGCCTTTCAAAAGCTTGAGCCTGGGGCCGGGGGCCCCTTTAGGCATAACCAGTGCAGGGGGTGTCATTAGGAGCCAGCAGAAAGATAAACCGAATGACTGAAGGAGCCCATAAACCCTTTCACCTCTCCAGCCTCTACTTGCCTCCTTAAATGAAATACATGGTTTAGTTTTATGTGAGCTTACTCTTGTGTATTTAAGCTAAGGTGATTTGAGCAGCTCTTGCTTTGATCTATAGAGGGATTTTCTTGGTCGTGAGGTGCTTCTATGTATCATGCTGTTGACAGGAGCAATAATTCATGTTTCGACTAGAGCCCTATGATTTCCATGATGCGGAAAACACAGACAGAATCACGGAGTCCAGTCATAAAAAAGGAATTCACTGTACAATGCGGAACGTCACGGAATTTGCCAAATTTTTTTAAGAATTAATCAGAAGTAGGTCAGTACACTTAAAGCACAATATGGACTAGTGCCTGTGAATATTAAGCCACAAAAATGCTATATAAGTATAAATCCTTGATGCTGTGCATGTTCCTGTGTGAATGAATGGCGCGCAAGCCATGAACATATGAACATAATCTCCAGAGCTGCTCTGAGAGTCACTTAATGAGCATGTAACCGTTTCTTGTGAGAAATCTTCTTATACACACAGAAACTTAAAGGTGTTCACAGCAACCCGTGTGACAGAAATATATTACTTATTGTAATGATAGCACCAATACTACTAATAAAATTATTGAAACATTATTTTTTAAGAAATATTTGCCCCAAAAATTATTGACCAAAATTTATTTTCCAGAAAAATGTAAACACACAACACAGTATTTAAAAAAAATATATATATATATATATATAAAAAATAATAATAAATTTGTGTTTTTATAAAATTAATTGTTTAGAGATGCTCTTGAGTATTAAAATTGAATGAAACCATTAAAGTGGAATCCAGAAAATTCATGGAAAAAAAAATGAATAAAACATATTTCATAGGGCCTTAAAAATTTAATTTAATGTAACCATTAAAACAGTGTCTAGAAAAATTAAAACAAAAAAACAGAATCCAGAAAAATGAAAACGGAAAAAACGGAATTTAAAAAAAAAAAAAATGGATTTCATAGAGCCCTAGTTTGTCATTCCTATGTGAGGGACAAAATTTCGGATGTTCAAGTCATTGTATTATTATAAAACACATACTTAAAGTGATAGTTCACCTAAAAATGAAAATCCTATAATCATTTACTCACCCTCATCTTGTTCCAAACCCATAAAATTTTTAATCTGGTTTAATCCAAGTTTTGTGAAGAGATATGATGGCTTTATATGATTGTACTGATTTAACTTAGGCTTTTAATCACATATAAACACCTTCAAGTTGTTCCAAACCTATGTGACTTAATGCTCTTGAGCACCAAAGAAGAGTTTCTGAAGGAGAGGAGAATTGTGACCCTGGACCACAAAACCAGTCTTAAGTAGCACGGGTATATTTGTAGCAATAGCCAAAAATACATCATTTGGATCAAAATTATTGATTTTTCTTTTATTCCAAAAATTATTAGGATATTAAGTAAATTTCCTACTGTAAATATATCAAAACCTAATTTTTAATTAGTAAGAACTTTATTTGGACAACTGTAAAGGTGATTTTCTCAATATTTAGATTTTTTTGCACCCTCAGATTCCAGATTTTATCTTGGCCAAATATTGTCGTATCCTAACAAACCATACGTGAATGGAAATCTTATCTATTCAACTTTCAGATGTACTCGATTTCAGAAATTTGACACTTATGACTGGTTTTGTGGTCCAGGGTCACAATTAACTTAAATATAGCTTAAAAATAACAACAATGGCATAATTTAATTTTTAAGTGAAATATCCATTTAAGACTCTCAAGTCTGCTTGGATGAGCTGTGTCATTAATTATTCATACACATGTCGTTCTAAACACGTAAGACATTCGTTCATCTTCAGAACACATTAAGATATTTTTGTTAAAATCCGAGATTTTAAGATAGTTCTAGCGTGATAGTTTCTAGCCCTCCATAGACAATCTCATGAACATGCGCTAAAGACTGACACAGAAAAGAAGAAACTATTGAACTAAGGCATTTTTTTTTCTTTGCACACAAAAAGTATTCTTATAGCTTCTTAAAATCGAACCACTGATGTCACATGGACTATTTTAACAATGTCTTTACTACGTTTCTGGGCCTTGAATGTGTCAGTTGCGTTGCTGTCTATTGAGGGTCAGAGAGCTCTCGAATTTCATCAAAAATACCTTTATTTGTGTTCCAAAGATGAACGAAGGTCTTGCGAGTTTGGAACAACATTAGGGTGAGTAATTAATTACAAAAAAAAAAAAATTGGGGGGGTGAACTATTCCTTTTAAATTACTACAAACACACATGTGAGACTTCATTAGTGCAAAGCATATTGGTTTGTAGAAGCTTAAGTTGAAAATGTACATGAAGAATATTTACATGCACAAAGCATATTTGATTTAGAGCATGTAAAGTCTAACCACTTACACATTCAACGTGGTTTTTGTGGTTGGTGGGAGTGTGTGTGTGTGCATGTTTGTGTGTATGTTGGCAAAACCTCTGATCCGCTGCAGCACAGCTGTGGCATAAAAGATGTCTGGCATTCCAGTGGACGTTCCAGAAATGCGACAGCAGCCTGTATTGTTCCCACATTCATGAACACATAGTCTTCAGCCTGTGCTTATAGAAAACAGTGTTATCTGCTTTCGTTCATTAGTATAGTTTTTGAATTTCACATGCATGTCCATATACAGAAACACTAATTCACTTTTTGGCAGTGTTCAAATGTGGGCTGTAATGAGAGTGTATTATCATTATTGAAAACAGTTGTGCTACTTTATTTTTTTTTTCTGGTGGAAATCATGATACAGTCCTAGCACTTACAACAATGTACCTCCAGAAGAGAAACATTAGTGTATCCAAGCAGCATCAGAGAAGGCACTTAAAAACTCATCAGTTGCTCAGGGATGTCAACTTATCTGCAAGCAATAGAGGCATGACCAAACACATAGATACATTCATTCTCAGAGCACAGCCATGTATTAGTTGTATTTTTTGTGTTGACACTTTGCTCTGTCAGTGGACCGATCTTCTCGAGGCCTTCATCTGTCTCTTCTTCAAGTCATAACACAACCGCTTCTGGCACAACAAAAGAAACCTGACGAGAAATTAAATTGAAAGAATTGAAAGTACAGCAGCCAAGACTGCCAGGGTTTTTGTATTCTGCACGTCATCAAATCAAATCAGAAGAAAGTACACTCTGTTATTTTATTTTGTTGTGTACATAATAGATTTCCAGAAAAAGTGACAGATCTAATGTCTAGTTGCTTAGGGGTTTTCAACCAAATTTGATTTAATCAATGTAAATCATGAGATTATGTATATACACTACCAGTCAAAAGTTTTTGAACGGTAAGATTTCTAATGTTTTTTTTTAAATTATCTTCTGCTCACCAAGCCTGCATTTATTTGATACAAAATACAGTAAAACAGTAATATTGTGAAATAATTTTACTATTTAAAATAACTGCTTTATAGTTGAATATATTTTAAAATGTAATTTATTCCTGTGATCAAAGCTAGATGTTCAGCATCATTACTCCAGTCTTCAGTGTCACATGATCCTTCAGAAATCATTCTAATATGCTGATTTGCTGATCAAGAAACTTTTTTTATTACTATTATTATCAATATTTAAAACAGTTGAGTTCAATTTTATTCAGGATTCTTTGAGGAATAGAAAGATTCAAAGACCAGCATTTATCTGAAATAAAAGCTTTTGTAACATTACAAACTATACCATTCAAAAGCTTGGAGTATATATGTTTTTTCTTTTCTTTTTTTGAAAGAAATTATAGAAATCGATAAATTTAATAAGCGATGATTGATCAAAAGTGATGATAAAGACATTTATAATGTTACAAAAGAGATCTATTTCAGATAAATGCTGTTCTTCTAAACTTTCTGTTCATTGAAGAAAACTGAAAAAAATCTACTCAGCTGTTTTTAACATAATAATAAATGTTTTTTGAGCAACTAAAATATTAGAATGATACTAGAATCGGCATATCAGAATGATTTCTGAAGGATCGTGTGACTGGAGTAATGATGCTAAAAATTCAGCATTGAAATCACAGGGATAAACTGCATTTTAAAACATATTCAAATAGAAAGCAGTTATTTTAAATAGTAAAAATATTTCGAAATTGTACTGCTTTTGCTGTACTTACGATCAAATAAATGCAGGCTTGGTGAGCAGAAGAGACTTCTTTAAAAGAAGCGTTTAAATTCTTACTGTTCAAAAACTTTTGACTGGTAGTGTATATAAATATATTTATTTTTTCTCTGAGCCATTTTAAGAATAGTTGAAATATGGAGTGTAATATTGTTCACTAGGTGAAATTGAAGGTTCTTCTCTTCAGGTTTATACATCTAGTTTTCCTAATAGTAGGTAAAATATTTTCTGTCATCTTATTACAAAAGAAAGAATCGAGGGGTCAAGGTTGGTCTGGTTTACGTTACCCAGACTCTGGTGCTAAATATCACCATTTATTAATAACCATAATGGGCACTGTGTTTTATAGTGGCAGTGATGTTGTAGAGATGTTTGGACCTGCCCACCATGAGTATCTTTTTTTATGAATGAGAACAGTAAACACTTGTACCCTCACACACCCATTTAGCTGTGCCAGGTGATATGGGAAGTAGTCCTGTTGTTGTTCTGTTTGCTTGATAGTGAAGATTGTTAGTTGTGTAAATGTTGTAAACACAATGTTTCTGCTTTTAGGCTGCTGTGAATGGAGACATGTCGGTGGGAGAGGGATTGTCAGAGAACGACAGCGGTCTGGAGATGACCAATGAGAACAGCCCGCTGACTGCTGCAGAGCCACCTTCACCTTTCTGCCCCAAACAGAACGGAGGCGCAGCCTCACCCGCAGGTACACAGACCTGTTTTAATCTGTAAATTTTCATTTTATCACTAGTGCTACTGTTATCAACATAATTCCTGTAAAATTTAAACGTGTTTTTACATGTGAATGCTAGGAATCCTAATGATTATGACAGGAATTTAGACAGTAGCAATTCTGTCACGCTAGAGCTATCTTAAAATGAATGTGGCTATACTTTTTGAGTAGCATGTTTTAATGTTTATCCTAGTGCAGTGCCTTAGCTTTTTTGATGTTTTTACAAAAGTATTTTCAGTGGAACAGTTTTACAGACAGTGTCAAAAATGTGCTTAATTATTAAATTATTAAAGTCCACTTCCAGAACAGAATTTTACAAATAATGTACTCACCCCCTTGACCTCCAAAAAGTTAATGTCTTTCTTTCTTCAGTCGTAAAGAAATTGTTTTATGAGGAAAACATTTCAGGATTTTTCTCCATATAATGGACTGATATGATCCCAGATTTTGAATTTTCAAAATGCAGTTTAAATGCGGCTTCAAACGATCCCAAATGTGGTTGTAAATGATCCCAGCCGTGGAAGAAGGGTCTTATCTAGCGAAATGATCGGTTATTTTTATAAGACGGTTAGGGTATGTCAAAAAACTCTGATCATATTTTCTCCCTCAACTTCAAAAATCATTTCAAAATCACTCTACATTGCTGCAGAAGTACCGACCCAGTCTTTGAAAAGTAAGCATGCAAAGAAGATCAAACACCCTTAACAAAAAAGGTGAAACAGCGATATAGGACGAAGTCCTGAAGTGGTGGGAGAACATGAGATGGAAGTTTTTCGACATACTCTAACTGTCATGAACTGGAACAAAACAGAGTTCAGGCAGAACAAAACAGAGTTCAGGCAGAACAAGACAAGACGAGCGTTTGAGATTACTTTAGAAAAAGTATTTAAATTGTACTTTTTAATGAAAATAACAGATTGTTTCTGACAATCTGACCCAATAAGACCCTTCTTCCTCAGCTGGGATTGTTTACAACCGCATTTGGCATCGTTTGAAGCCGCATTTAAACTGCATTTTGGAAGTTTAAACGTGGGGCACCTTAGAAGTCCACTATATGGAGAAAAATGCTGAAATGTTTTCCTCAAAAAACATATTTTCTTTACGACTGAAAAAATAAAGACATAAACATCTCGGATGACAAGGGGATGAGTACATTATACGCAAATCTTTGTTTTGGAAGTGGACTTCTCCTTTAAGGTCGCACACAGTGTATTAGCTCACTTTCAGAAAAAAAAACTTCCTGATAATTTACTTACCCCCATCTCATTTGAGAAGAAATTAAGGTTTTTGAGGAAAACTTTCTAGGATCTTTCTCCATATAGTGGACTTTAAGGGGGATCAGCGGGTTGAAGGTCCAAATTGCAAATTCAGTGGAGCTTCAAATGGCTCTACACAATCCCAGTTGAGGAAAAAGGGTCTTATCTAGTGAAACAGTAGTTCATTTTCCAAAAAAGACCCTATATATATATATATATATATACACATTTTAGCAATAAATGCTCATCTTGCACTAGCTCAACCTAACACATTTCGTAGTCACTTTGGAAAGGTCACACATGATGTAAATGGAAGTACCTACCCAGTGTTTACAAAGTGAACATGCAAAGAAAGTCAAACACCCTTTACAAAACAAGGTAAAACAATGTCGGACTATTTTGAAGTTGGAGGAGAAAATGAGATGTACACAGACAAAGAACTAACCGCGCTTTACCTTTCCAATGTGATTACGTAGTGCGTGAAGTTGTGGACGTGCATCACAGAGCTAGTGCAAGATGAGCATTTGTGGTTAAAAAGTATATACATTTCTAATTTCATTTTTTTAAGAAAAGACTGATCATTTCACTAGATAAGACCTTTATTCCTCGGCTGGAATCGTGTAGAGCAAAATTGGACCTACAACCCATTGATCCCAATTGAAGTCCACTTTATGGAGAAAAATCCTGGAATGTTTTCCCCAAATACCTTAATTTCTTTTCAGCTGAAGAAAGAAAGACATAAACATCTTGGATGACATGGGGGTAAGTAAATTATTAGAAAATTTTTGTTCTAGAAGCAAACTAATCCTTTAAGTCAGATTTTATATTACTGTTACAAATACTGCATACTATCCTTCAATGCAAAGGAATTAATGAACTGATTACTGGTGTTTACATTTCATAACCAGGTAAGCCTAGGATAAAGCATTGTGCAGTAGAAGTGTCTGAAATTTTTTATACCTCGTCATGAACTCTCTTATTCTTTCAGATGAGAGTGAGAACAGCATCAGAAGAAAGAGATCTCGTAAGCGCTCAGAAACAGAGGAAGATAGCGCCTGGGATTCCTCCTACAGTGAGGTGAGAATTTACACGCTACACATCTGATCTTATCGCACAGTGACAGAACGGTCCACATTCCAAAGTTCATTTTGCTGCGGTTTCCAGACACATGGCTGCAACAGGACAAAAAATGTTGGTTTACTAAAGGATTTTTCTTTTAAATCAATGACAGTATTCTTAAATAACTGAGAAGAGAAAAGTAGTCATAATCATAGATGCATCCATTCATTCACCACAATTACATTCATAAACAAACATCATGAAACCTATCTGAACAGATGCAGAAAAACACATAGAAACCTGAGTTTGGTATCACGTTTGTGGTCCTCTATGCATTATCCTCATAATGAAGTAAGACTTGCATAAGTTCACATTGTGCAGCATTCCTACCACCCCTTTAAACAAACACTCTGCCACACACATGCGCGCTAACTGCAAACTGTGTGCATGTATATGCATGTCTATGTGTGTGTTGTTGTGATGCATATCAACACATTTCACTCTTCAGGGTGATAAGAGCTATTCATTCTCCACTGTAAAGACTCCTTACAATCAGATAAATCATGATAAGCAGAATTGACTATTTTATATCTGTTCTGTAGTTTTCCTGCTTATCTGTCCTGCGCATCAAGTGCAAAGAGAGAGAAAAAAAGCCAAATGTAGTCAGATTATGGGAATTCATGTAGTTTACAGACTGAGCAGGTGCTGTACAGGTTGCCTTTAACCTTTTTTAAGGTAAAATGATCAAAATTAGTTTATAAATTAGTTTATAAAATATATTGTTAAGCTCAGTACTTGACTATTCCTGTTTTTAAAGTGTAAATATGCAACAAAAAATATTAATTTAGAAAGAATAAATCATTTAATTTCAGCAATGTGATGATATAATATAATATAATATAATATACAATTAACAATTAGTAACAATTTATAGTAAGTTTTCAGTTGTTAACATTAGTTAATATGAACTAACAATAAACATTACTTCTACAGAATTTTGGAATCTTAACTAATGTTAATTTCAACATTAATACATTTTTAAAATCAAAAGTTGTATCTTTTAATATTAGAACTAACATGAATATGAACATTTTATTAAGTAACATTAATAAAGTAACATATAATATATATATATAATATAAAATGACCACAAAACCAGTCATAAGTGTTTTTTTAAACTGAGGTTTATACATCATCTGATAATAGCTAAATAAAAAAGCTTTCCATTGATGTGTGGTTTGTTAGGATAGGACAATATTTGGCCGAGATACAACTATTTGAGTATCTGGAATCTGAGGGTGCTAAAAAATCTAAATATTAAGAAAATCACCTTTAAAGTTGTCCGAATGAGGTTCTTAGCAATGCATATTAATAGTCAAAAAAAAAAAAGTAGTGCTGTTGCGCTCCGGGCATCCCAAGTTCGCGTCTCGGCTCGTGGTCCTTTCCCGATCCCACCCCCCCCTCTCTCTCCCACTTTGTTTCCTGTCATTGCTATACTGTCCTATCAAAAAATAAATGCGAAAAGGCCAAAAATAAGTATTGTAATGGAACATGATCTTTACTTAATATCTTAATGATTTTTGGCATAAAAGAAAAATCGATGATAATTTTGACCCATATAATATATTATTTGCTATTGCTACAAATATACGCGTGCTACTTAGAACTGGTTTTGTGGTCACAAATAAGTTGTTTTATCCATGTAATTACTATAATATGTATGTATTATTAAAAGAAACTATTGACATAAGCAGTTATTAAAAAATAAATAGCCACTCAGTAGTGATTAAAAGTCAAACCACTAATCATTATTTTCTCTACATATTCATCAGCTTACTGTAACAGCATTATGGTTTCAGGAAAAGGCTGACGTTGGGTCCGGTTGTGAGACGGGTTTGCGGCAAAGGCCTCGTCCAAGGACTATTTTCCAGGCAGGACTGACAGCTCACAGTAAACCCCACAACAGAGAGAGGGGGCATAGCAAACAGGATCACAGCAACCTGGTAATGCTCACATTTGCACAGACAAAGCCTCTTTATTCTTTAGGTGAATTTCTGTCCATCAGACACACTCAAATCAAGGCCTACGTACAGAGATCACCCTCGCGGCTGATTAAAGCTGTCATGCCACTGTCAGCTCCTCGCACTTAACTCAACACCTTTAAGTTGATCTGTCGATCACTGTGTCTTTATGTTGTCAGACATGTGTACCCCAGCCAATCAAAACAGTGATCTTGGAAATTCAAGTAGGGAAAATCACCCCCGCTCGTCCTCTTCAATATGTTATGACATTTTTCCATAGTTTTGTCTGTGTTGTGGTGAAATGAGCAAAGACAGACAAAGTGTGTATGGCATTTAGGTTTGGAAAGAATTTAAAAAACTGTTTTAAATTGAAAAAAAGCAAAATATATTATAGAAATATAAAAATATAAAGTTAGTTTGACCAGTTGACCCGGCTGGTAGGGACCTGATTAAGCTGGAGTGTGTTTTCCAGAAGCATTGTTAGCCAACTATGCTCACAAGTTCAGTCATTATCAGCGAACAATGGCAAACACCAACCATGGATGGAACTAGAGCTCTTGGCCTGTGGTTGGCGCTGATTTTAGACAGTTATACACCATTATCAGCATATGCTGAAGTACGTTCGTCTCTTGTCATCTCTGAGAGAATATGCACCGTCAATGCAGCATTAGAAATCTTCGTCAGTTTTTTTACTTTCACTTTCTGTATAGTGAATTGACTGAAGTTAAGAAGTTAAGACCTTCACCAGAATAACTGTTGCGCAAAGTTTGCACGTTGCTTGTGTGATATCCATTGGCTCGCATTCGTGGTTTAAAACAGAAATATTTCCAGTATTGCGACACAACCCTCAAGCGTAGCTATGTATCTTAAACGCAGCGAGATGTGAAAGAGGAATCAACTCGGTATTTCGCGCTGTCTGAAATACGTCTCTATGCTTGTGCACACTTCGGGTGTGTGCAAGAACAGCATGTATGTTTCAAATTGAGTTCTGTTTTGTTTCTTCTTGTGTATATTATATACACTACCGTTCAAAAGTTTGGGGTCAGTACATTTTTATTGTTTTTTTTTTTTTTTTTTTAAGAAATTAATACTTTTATTCACCAAGGATGTATTAAGTTAATAATTAAAAGTTTATTAATAAATAATTAATGTTAATAATAATGTGTTAATAATAAATAATTTACATTGTTATAAAATATTTATATTTTGAATAAACACTGTACTTTTTAAACTTGTTATTCATGAAAGAATCCTAAAAAAAAAAAATCACACGTTCCAAAAAATATTTGGCAGCACAACTGTTGATATTATCCAACATTGATCATTCTAATAATAAATCCGCATATTAGAATGATTTCTGAAGGATCATGTGACACTTAAGACTGGAGTAACAGCTGATTAAAAATTCAGCTTTTCATCACAGGAATAAATTCTATTTTAAAGTATGTTAAAATAAAAAACATTATTTTATATTGTAAAAACATTTTGCAATATTACTGTTTTTTTCTATATTTTTAATCAAATAAATGCAGCCTTGATGAACATAAGAGACTTCTTTAAAGACTATTACAAGTCTTACTGACCTCAAACTTTTGAACGGTAGTGTACATATATTAACAACACTGTGGCATGCCATAACTTACCACAAAAAGTCACTTTGACTTGTCTCACAGTTTGTAAAAACACATAAAATGTGTGCTGACAGAAATGTAGTGGCACTGGAAGTCTGTCAGAGCAGCGACATTCCATTGTAACTATCCTTTTCATTTTTTATTTGGTTTTATTTTATTATGTGTTTATGTTTCATTTAATGTTTTGTTTTGTTTATTTTTTATTTATGTACTTATTTATTATATTTATTTAATTTATTTTTATTTTATTTGAGTTTTTGTTTTCTTTACGTTCTGGGGGTTTGTTTTCTTATTTGTTGTGTTTTGATTTTTTTTTTAATATTTTGTTTACATTTGCCCCATATACATTCATTGTAACTATTTTGAATTTGATTTGATTTTTGTTGTGTTTTAGTTTTGTCGTTTATTTTGCTTAGCTTTACTTAGACTTGTTATTGTGTGTGTTTGTAGGTTTCTAGTGTTCCTGAGGGTCCCGCACTGGAGCTCATGGAACAGGACTCTAAAGACTCGGCACAGAGCAGCACCACATCCACCTCCACTACTGACACAGTCAGCCAACCTGAGTACAAGGTACCAGTACATCTTACACACACACACACACACTCCTATCCTGTCATGTCCCGTTCCTCTTTATGTTCATGCTCAAACAACATGCGAGTACCTATATTTGTCCACCTGCCTCTGACATGTAACAGTAACCTCACAGAATGACTCTGTTTGAATGTGAAGATAACAGCCTTTGTTCTCATGGTGAATTCTCCTTTGCATGTCACTAAGACAGGCAGCTGCGTGCTTAGAGAGCACTTATGACCAAGACAAAGAGGTCTTGAATGGGGGTTTTGCGGGTTGTAGCGTCGGCTAAGTCACTGTTGACCACAGACTCATAAATACTCACAGACACTCGCACAGGTGAGGAAACAACAGGGCTGTTGAAATGGTCCTGACTGATTAAGAGTCATGCTCAGACAAGCTCAGTGTCAGAGGTTTCGCGTGTGTCTCAGTCCAGGCTCAATCCAGTGCTACAGAGCAAGTGATTTTCCTTTTTGTTTAACTGGATCAAAGAAATCAGTGATAATATTAATTGTTCATCTTATTTAAATGGATAGTTCACCCATAAATTAAAATCTACGGGTTGAAACCTGTATGAATTTTCTTTTTCTGTGGAACACAAATGAAATTATTTAGCAGAGTGTCCAGGGAACAAAAAGGACTGAAAAGCATTTCTTCCTAAAAGACTTCTTCCTAATACGGGTTTCATTAAATAGAAAATATTAAATCATATTGAACTGTGTCTGATTTACATTTCTGCCCCTCAGGATAATAAAGGATTTGGTATTGGAGAATTAGTCTGGGGCAAGATAAAGGGCTTTTCTTGGTGGCCAGGGATGGTGGTGACTTGGAGAGCAACAGGGAAGAGGCAGGCCTCCCACGGGATGCGCTGGCTACAGTGGTTTGGTGATGGGAAATTCTCAGAGGTAACAAACACAGTAGTTCATACTAATAGCTGTGAAATTTCAATAATGATTTTAGTAGCACAGCAAAAGCTAAAATGCCATTGAACATACTCCTTTATTTTAAAAGTTAAGTGTTAATGTAAATTAGGGCTGGACAATTTTTCAGATTTTATCGATTCATTCGAATTTAATGTTTTGGGACAATTTTATTTTTTATAAATCAAGGAATTGTGATTTTAAATAGAAATATTACCAAACGTTAGAATTAGACACTTTTGACAGGATGCCAGTGATAAGAGTAAAGAGAAAAGAATGATCCAACCGCATGTCGACGCATGTGATTAACCGCTCACGTGTGACACGCTCATATCGCTAGGCGCCATTCACAAAGAATGCACTTTTATTTGGACAAAGATGCAACGTGGGCAATGGAATAGGAAAAACATGCAAGAAGATTAGAGTGATCACCGCATTTTGAAAATGCTGTTTCATGCATGAGACGCTGCAAGAGACGTGAGTGCAACAATCAAACGTGTCCATGTTTACATAGAAAAAACAATGGAAAAGCAGCGCAATCAAATAAAACCCCTGTGAGGAACTACTGCTGTATGTCTGATATTTTATGTTTGCATCATGGTGACAAGCTGAACGATGCCATTCATTGTTTTTACAGAACATTTATAGTTAATAATAGTCTACTGGTGTTATACCTTCAGTTATTTTGAATTTAAATTTCCTTGACTTTTGAGATTTTTTTTTAAGCATTTTCCTTGTATTATGTCCTAACATATAATATGTATAGTTTGTACAAGATGTATCTGTAGTTCATGCATCTTTTCTGCAAAGATATTTAACAAGTGGTTTGCTTCACATTTCTATCATGTTGACAACTTCAGGTGTGGTGCACTTGGACTAGAATTTTTTTAACTAGAGGGTTAATAAAGAAAAAGTTACTGAAATCATGTTGTAGGTACATTTTCAAGTTGACTGGTTAAAAATCGTAAAAAAATCAAGAATTGGTCAAGTGTTCTGAAAAAATCGAGAGTTAAATTTTTTGCCATATCACCCAGCCCAAATGTAAATTTGAATTATTTACATTAAAATAATGGTAGGTAGTAGTAGGGCTGGATGACATGGCAAAAAATGTAAATCACATGAAGTTGTCAACATGATGTAAATGTTAAACAGATCACTTGTTAAATATCTTTGCAGAAAAAATACATAAACTACAACTACATCTTGTACGAACTTGTCCTATACATATTATATGTTCAGAAATAATATGAGCAAAAAGCTTTTAAAAAAAATCTCAAAAAAGTCAAGGTAATTCAAATTCAAAATAACTGAAGATTAAGCACCAGTAGACTGTTATGGACTATAAATGTTCTGTAAAAACAATAAACAGCAGCTTTCAGCCTGTCACCATGATGCAAACATGAAATATCAGACATAATAGTAGTAGTTCTTCACAGGTTTTTTATTCGATTATGCTGCTTTTCCATAGTTTTTTCTATGTGAACATGGACACGTTTGACTGTTGCACTCGCTTCTCTCGCAGCGTCTTGTGTATGAATCAGCATTTTAAAAATGAGCCGCTCAAGTTAAAGAAGTTCACCGTGTCGCATCTTTGTCAACACAAAAGCGCATTATGTGTGAATGGCACCTAGCGATGTGAGCGCGTCACACATGAGCGGTTAATCACGTGCGCCAATATGCGGTTGGATCGGGGTTTTTTTTTCTCTTTACTGTTTGCACTGGCATATTGTCGGAGTGTCTAATTATAATGATTGGTAATATTTCTATTCTAAATCGTGATTCTTCGATTTAAAAAAAAAAAAAAACTTGCCAAAACCTTAAATTCAAATGATTTGATAAAATCAGAAAAATCGCCCAGCCCTAGGTAATAGTATTTTACAGTATATCTTCGAGATTACCATAATTTTCACAATAGGCATACACCAGTATTTTCACCAGGCTTGATCAGGTTTAAATAAACTACAGCTGATGGTGGTGACATCACTTGAATACCACATGGTAATACTGATACTTTATACCATATATATATATATAAGAGCTGGGAAAGTAAATCAATGCATCACAAATCAAGAAATGATGTATATTTAGAAACATAATATATTATGAAATATAATATATCACAAACTTGTATTAATTACAGGGTCATGTTTTGAATATCAAGCATTCTTGACTTGAACCCTGGTTGCTTTCTGACCCTGGTGTCATGTGTATCTTGTAGGTGTCTGCTGACAAACTTGACTCCATCACAGCCTTCCCAAAGTTTTTCAACCAGTCATCCTACACCAAGCTGGCCTCCTACCGCAGAGCAATCTTCCAGGCCCTGGAGGTGAGAGCAGACATCAGTCTATGTTCATTGTTCTATAACACTTACAGACAATTGTTGCCTATGGGGCAGTTAGACACAACAATACAATTTACAACATCTTTAGTACATTTAATAGAGGATGATTACAGAAATTTGCACCTGCTGTTCTGAAATCTTGGAGGCTTTACTTGTACATTCTGAGGTTTGTATGTGTTTATGTGCGAGATAAAATGGGCAAACACTCATCTGGAAAGTCTGGAATTCCCCAGAGGTTCCTTAATTATCTCTCTGTGAATCGTACCTCCTAACAAACTTAACAAAAGCGTCCAAGTCCAGACATGCACTAGAACGACAGGACTGGTTGTACTTTACTTACTCTCTCTCCCGCTCTCTCCCTGTTGTTGTACCCCCCCCTTTCGCAGTCTATACACCATGATTAATATCTGCAATTTGTCTCCTTTTCCACGAAAAGGATAGTCTTACTGAATGTGTGTTGTTTTAGACACAGTACACAAAGTTGATTTTATTCCACTGGAGATTTTAACTGGATGGTTTCTGTTTTCTTACACTTACTCTGACACACTGTTCTCCCACTGTGTCCTCAGGTGGCTAGTATACGAGCAGAGAAGACTTTTCCTCCGTGTGAGTCTGACAGTCTTGAAGAACAGATAAAGCCCATGCTTGACTGGGCTCATAATGGCTTTCTGCCCAAAGGTCAGGAGGGCCTGAAACCCAGAGAGAATGCAGGTGAGCACATGTCAGATGACTGCCTTGAGTAAAGGGTCAGCTTGGGGTCAAATATAACACTGACAAAGGCTTAAATGCATGAGTATCATTGCATTGTATTACAAAGTATTAATCCATGTAGCGTTCATTTTAACCAAATATAGCTCAAGAACCAATGTTACAATTTTAATTCACAAGGCAATTCTGGTAGAGCAATTTAGTCAATAAATTGTTTTGTTATGGCCAGTAACTGATAGATGGCCAATATTAAAATTCTGTACTATTTTGTATAAATAAAATTATAATAAAACACTAAAGACTAAAACCAGACATGAATTTAGGCAACTCAGCATTATAATGTACAGTATGAAAAATGCATATTAATTTTGAGATTTGCTAAAAATAACATTTAACAGTATTATTTAATTTTTAGTGTTTTGAAAGGTTCACTTTGCGTGAACATTAGATTAAAATGGAAGCCCGTTTTCACCACTGAATAAAAAAAAAGGTTTTTTTATCTCACAATTCTGAGAAATGAAGTTAGAATTGCGTGATATAAACTCGCAATTGTGAATTATAAAATAAACTCGCAAATTGGAGTTTTTTCTCAGAATTGTGAGATATAAACTTGCAATTGCAAGTTATAAAGTCCAATTTTGAGGGGAAAAAATGACTGATCAGAATTTTGTTCTCAGAATTCTAAGAAAAAAAGTCCGATTTGCAAGTTCATATCTCGCAGTTCTGACTTAATTTCTCAGAACTGTGATTTTGTTTTTCACAATTTCCAAGTTGATTTCTTCGGATCGTGACTTTATTTCTCAGAATTGCAAAGTTATTTTGCGCAATTCTGACTTTATAACTCGCAGTTGCGAGTTTGTATCACAGTTCTGAGAAAAAAGTGAGATTTGCGAATTTATATCTTGCAATTCTGACTTTATAACTCACAATTGTAAATTTATGTCACTCAATTCTGACTTCATTTCTCAGAATTGCAAGTTTATATCTCAGAATTTTGAGTTTCTCACAATTCTGACTTTATTTCTCACAATTCTGACTTTATTTTTAGGATAGTGATTTTATTTCTCAGAATTGAAAATTTATTCCACGCAATTATGATTTTATAACCCGCAATTGCGAGTTTATATAACGCAATTCTGACTTTATAATTTACAACTGCAAGTTTATATCACATAATTCTGACTTAATTTCTCAGAATTACGAGTTTATTTCTCACAATTCTGACTTTATTTCTCAGGATTGTGACTTTATTTTTCAGAATTGCAAGTTTATTTTGCGCAATTCTGAGAAAAAAGTCTGATTTTTCTCGCAATTCAGAACTGCGAGTTTATATCTTACAGTTTTGACTTTATAATTCACAATTACGACTTTATGTCTCACAGTTCTGAGAATGAAAGTCAGAACTGAGAGATGTAAACTCGTAATTGTGAGAAGGAAAATTCAGAATTGTGAGATAAAAAGTCGCAATTACCTTTTTTATTTTTTATTCAGTGGTGGAAACAGGCTTCCATAGATTAAGATAAAACTAATCTAAATGTAAAAATTCAGGAAATGATCTTGAAATATTCAAAATTAAGAGATACCAAAAAATTCATACTTTTCTGTATATTGGCCAGTAACCAATGTGGTATCGTTAGTTTGTTATCGTTATCGTTATTGGTATCATTAGATGTCCTTAGCAAAAATGGCCCAGAAAAGTGAAGTTAGCCCTGAGAAAAGATGTAGCATCATTTGCTTGTAGATGCCACTTGGTTTGATATTTTGTTATTAATACGATGACATTCAGACAAGTGCTCTTTTTATAGCCACTAAATACACAACTATCAAAATACAAGACAAAATATCAAAATAAAAGGGTAATGTGAACCAACGAGACAACGAGACAAGAATAGGCAAACCTATAAAAACGTGCTTAAACCGTTAGAGTGGTTTCTGCTGGCAGAATTTCAAGCATTGCCAACTTATTAAGTCATATAAAGTGTAAGCAACAGGAAAGTAATTTAACTTGTTGGTCAAGTTTTTCTCCAGTTATCAAAGTGGGAATGTTATGAATTCATTTGTAGTCTCGGTGTAGTTGACCTCCAAGACCTATTTTTTTAAGATTACATTTAACAGTGTTATTAAAATATTAGTGTTTTTTTTATCTTAACTTTAAATGGATGTTAGATAACGGTGGAGTAATCCAAATGTAAAAATTAAAATCAATATCAACAAACACCGATCTGTTAAAAAATCTCAAAATAAAAGACATTTATATATTTTATATATACTTTTGTGATTAAAATAAATCAAAATAGCAAAAGAATGAATAAACAGGAAGTTACATAGAATGTATATAACCTTGTAAACAAAGGGTGTTTAAATTCTGTGGAAATTTACGGCTGTCAAATCTTTGTGGTATTGCCTTAGGCATCAGGGCTCAGACAGGTATTGGCAACTTACGCTCTCACACTCACTGGCTTAGCGTGTCTGATCACAGACCTTTATTGGGATTCTTTCGAGCTGGTCTATCAGATTTAAATGTATTTTCCTCGAGTTTTCAAGAGAGCAGGATGGACTTCACAATGGCTTTGGAGGGTTTCCGTTTTATTAAACTGAAGCCTCATCATTCAAACATACAAAAACCAAAAACAAAACCAAAAAATGCATGCATTTATGTGTATTTCCTTAATGTTTCTGGGAAATATCAGGGGATTTCTAAGTAATTTAGCCGTTAGATTCTTAGAAGTGTGAAGTATATTATGTCTTTCCCTTTCTACTGGGAAAAAAAACAGTGAGTAATAGATCAGTTCAGTGACTCTTTTGTGTGCATAAACCCTGCCTAGCGTGTTTACATATTCAGTAATTATGTTTGTTTTCTATTCATTTTGTATGACAGTGAAATTTGTGCTGTTTAGAAGGAGCACTTTTTAATAAAGAAACTTAATTAGGAGAAACCTCATACTTGTTTTTCTACTCCCCGACATCACATTAACTTAAGGCAATATTCACAAGCTGAGCTGGTGCAGACATTTGTTGGCAAGGTTTAGGGTGTTTCATCTCATTTAAACAAGTTCATCAGGAGCTTTAGTATCTTTCTAAAACATTATGGTTGAAACTTGACTAACAACTATTTAGTTTTTTGACAGTCATCAAAAAAAGAATAAGTGTTTTCATATAGTTGATAATCAAAAAACCTAGGGGTAATTACAGATGTTTCAGTTTAGCATCAAGACACTGAAAATATTTTTAACGACTGTGGATGAGCAAGCAAAAATGCTTGTCTCTGGTAGTGTGGTTTTACAGTCGAATCAGAAAGGGGAAATAGCATATCTAATTACTTTACGACTTCATAGACGGCTGGCTTTTTTCCACAGAGATTACAGATGTGCTTTGTAAGAGTCTAACAGCTGCCTGTCTGCTTGCTCACAAGACTGTATATCTCATCATTTTTGCACAAAATCAGAAGAAAAAAATATATATTTTGGTTAAAGAAAAATAAGCTTGTTTTAAGATTATTAAGATTTTTAACTGTGGCATCATTTTCATACCAATTAAACACATTTCCACCCAAATTTGCATTAATGTAATGGTAAAAAGTAATTTAATTAACATGTCTGGACACAACAATTGATAAATGATTTTTGACAAACAATATTTATATTTTTATATAAAATGTATTGAAATTAGCATAAATAAATACTACAGGTATTACCATGAGTGTACATGCACTAATTTTAATATACATATTATACGACATACTTCTAGTCAAAAGTTTTTAAACAGTAGGATTTTTAATGTTTTTTATAGAAGTCTCTTCTTCTCACCAAGCCTGCATTTATTTGATCGAAAGTACAGCAAAAACAGTACAATTCTGAAATATTTTTACTTTTTTAAATAAGTGCTTTTATATATATATATATATATATATATATATATATATATATATTAAAATGCAATTTATTCTTGTGATTTCAAAGCTGAATTTTTAGCATCATTACACCAGTCAGTGTAAGCATCATTACACTGAAGACTGGAGTAATGATGGTGAAAAATTAGTTTTGATCACAGAAATAAATTACATTTTAAATATATATTCTAATAGAAAGCAGTTACTTTAAATAGTAAAAATATTTCACAATATTAATGCTTTTGCTGTATTTTGGATCAAATAAATGCAGGCTTGGTGAGCAGAAGAGAATTCTTTGAAAAAATCTAACTGTTTAAAAACTTTTGACTGGTAGTGTAATCTAATATGTGACCCTAGACCACAAAACCAGTCAATTTGAGCTGAATAAACAAGCTTTCCATTGATGTATGGTTTGTTATGATAGGACAATATTTGCCCGAGATACAACTATTTGAATATCTGGAATCTAAAAATTGAGAAAATCACCTTTAAAGTTTCCAAATTAAGCTCTTTCTAATGCATATTACTAATCAAAAATCAAGTTTTGATATATTTACAGTAAGAATTTTACTAAATATCTTCATGAAACTTGATCCTTATTTAACTTTCTAATGATTTTTGGCATAAAAGAAAAATCTATTATTTTGACCCATACAATGTATTTTTGGCTATTGCTACAAATAAACCCCAGTGACTTAAGATTGGTTTTGTGGTCCAGGGTCACATATGTATATCGGGCACTTCCGAGGAGGAGGCAAGGGAGGCAGAGTCTCCTCAGAAAAGCATATAAATCACTTGTTTTTCTAAAGTAAAACTGTCCAACACCAGCAGATAAAGTTACAGCAGGAGGCCGCATCTCTCTCGCCTCCCCTGAGCCCACTGAGTTTTAACAGACCCTCTAAAGCATGTGGTGAGCTTGGTGGGGGGTAACTGAGAATGAATAGGAGATGCCTCCATCGCGATATGACTGGTTATGTTTGGCTATGATTGGTTCACGCGATAAATCCTGCCTCTTGTTTTTCTGCGAGGAAATAAAGTTAGAGTTTAACTGTGACCAGTCAAGTACCACTTTAAATGTTTATCTGTAGTGATTAGATCATTCTTGATACCTACTTTAGCTAGCTGCTGAAGTAGTTCTCACAACACAGTTGTGAAATGTCATTATTCACAGTTCATGTGTGAGCATGTTGATTGTAACAGTGAGTAATGTAAATCCACTTGTGTCTCTTCCAGCTGAGTATTGTGTTTTTCCCCTGGCCTCAGAGAGCTCAGCGCTGCTGGACTCCAGCCCTCCGGAGTTCCCCCCCTCTGCCAAAAGAGCTCGACTCAGCCTCTGTAAGGCCAAACCTGGCACTGAGGACGTCTACAGCAGAGGTTAGACCTCGCACATGTGCTGTTATTCATGTTCATGGGTGACAACAGATGCACACCAAATGTGATGTTAAAGACTTAGTTCACCCAAAAATGAAAATTCTGTCATCATTTACTCACTCCATAAGACTTTTGTTCATCTTCAGAACACGAATGAAGATCTTCTGAATAAAACCAGAGATTTCTTTTTCGTTTTTTCTCGTTTAAAGTCTAGGACATGTTATAGGTTTGGAATGACATAAGAGTGAGTAAATGATGACTGAATTTTCATTTTTGGGTGAACTGGCCCATATGTGAATGCAAATGATTAACTTATGTCTAAATGGCCAAATTCCTGTATGAAATCGTGCGTGACAAGATTGTGAGTGAACTCTACAAGTGCCTTTTTTATTCTGCAATTCTAAACAATTAATTCAGCCGTACAGACCTTTTCAGACAATGTTTAAAATATACTTTTGTGTAATTAAGTAGCATTGGACTTCATTGAGCTTTAATTCTCATAATGTGTTCCTCATGAATGACATTTCATCTGCTTTTCAGAACAAATGGTCCATGAAGTTTTGAAGAATCACAGAAGTATAGAAGGTGTGTAATGTTTCTGCCTGTTACAGGTGCTGCTTTCACCCATTAAAATACATTAGGGGCCATTTACACAGAATGCATTTGCGATCGAGATGCAGAACAGCAGAATGAACAAAAAGGCTTCAAAAGACACAAACACAGCAGTCAAACTTGTCCATTTAGCATGTTTATATAGAAAAACAAAAGCGGAACAGTCAAATGCAAAAATGTGGTTGCAAACAGTGCTCCGTCAAGCTGCATTTTTGTATCGGGTGACTCAAGTTTGAGTCCTGGCTCCAGTTCCCTTTCCATTCCTGTTGTCCTCTCTCTTCCTCTGTTATTTCCTGCATTTCACCAATATGTTGTCAAATAAAGGCAAAAAATGGCAAAATATTCATTACCACCACATAACAGCACTAAATGCCCCTGAGTCTATACAGCATTATGAGCAAACTATAGCCAGTAATGATGGATTATGCTGGTTTAACCAAAAGGTTTTGCTTGCCCTGCCAACATTTTCACTAGCTCTGTCACAAAAAAGCTACTATTTAATAAAAATTAGCAAAGTTACATGACTTGTCCCAAACTTTATTTTTTATAAAATTTAATAAATTTATAAAATTTATGCTGCACACACATTTGCACACCATGAACACACACCCAGAGCAGTTTCCTGCAGCGCCTGGGCAGTAGTTGGGGGTTTGGTGCCTTGCTCAAGGGTCTCACCTCATTTGTGGTGTTGAGGGTGGAAGAGAGCGCTGGTCATTTACTCCCCCCCACCTACAATACCTGCTGGTACAGAGACTCAAATCCACAACTTTCTAACCATTAGGCCATGACTTCTCCCTGCCCCTTTCCTTGTCCCCCTGCCTTTTAACCTTGCCCCGTCCCCTTTCCCTTCCCTTGCCCCTTTCCTCTTCTCCCTGCCCCTTCCCTTGACCCTTGCCACTTCTCTTGCCCATGTCCCTTCCCTTGCCCATTGCCCTTACTCCTTGCCTCTTCCCTTGACCCTTGCCCCTGTACATTCCCTTGCCCCTGCCCCGTCCTTTCCCTTGTCCCCTGTCCCTTGCCCCTGTCCCCTATCCCTTCCCTTACCCTTTCCTTTGCCCCTGTCCCTTTCCTTGCCCCTGCCCCCTGTCCCTTCCTTTGCCCTTATCCCCTGTCCCTTGACCTTTGCCTCCACTTTCTACACTTCCCTTGTCACTTCCCCTGCCCCTGCCCCTGTCCTATGCCTCTTTCCCCTTCTCCCTCTCCCTTTCCTTGACCCTTGCCCCATCCTTACCCCTTGCCTCTGCCCCATTTCCCCTCCCTTGCCCCATCCCCCTTCTCCCTGCCCCTTGCCGCTTCTCTTGCCCATCTCCCTTCCCTTGCCCATTGCCCTTACCCCTTGCCTCTTCCCTTGCCCCGTCCCTACCTTGCCCCCTGTCCCTTGCCCCTGTCCCCTATCCCTTCCCTTGCCCCTTCCTTTGCCCCTGTCTCCTATCCCTTCCCTTGCCCCTTCTGATGTACAGTTATCGTGTTTATTAGACAACTAGATTAGGAGGCAAGGAAAGAAATTTCTTCAAGACAGGATGCTTGTAGGAATTAGTTATTCTTGTGTTTTGACTCATCTCTCAATATAATGTCTGCTTGGCTTTCTCCTGTTTCAGAGTTCTGTCTCTCTTGTGGAAAAACGAGAGTGGCGACCTTTCACCCGCTGTTTGAAGGAGGCCTTTGCCTAACATGCAAGGTAAGCATTGACCTTATCCTCCACATTCTCATAACACAACACAACTCGAGAGTCTGGGAACGTGGTTCTCCAACACGTGCTGACATGATTGCTCATAAAAGTGTCAGACAACAGCACTCGATCTTTACACCTGGACACCGGTAGTGTGTCTATCGATTACCTAAGGGGAACAAAGGAGGTGCCATGGATGTATGCATTTCGCCATAGATCATTTCCATCATCGCTGCATTATCCTGTTACACTCTGTTTGCAGAAACATGATACATTGCTTCAAACAGGGATTCTTGTTGGTAGGACACTTAGATGTTGAAGTTATTTAGACATATTTTTATTTGTCTATGTGTCAGGATGTTTATTTGGAAATCTCCTACATGTACGACGACGATGGCTACCAGTCGTACTGCACCGTGTGCTGTGGCGGCAGAGAGGTGCTGCTCTGTGGAAACGCCAACTGCTGCAGGTACGAAACCCAACGCATGCTTCTCACGAACTCGTTATTGTCCCACAATCTCTTATTCAATCTCGCATTTCATTTCACTAGCGTCTTGGCATTTCGTCACACATCACTTCCATAACCGCCCAACCACCTTCCCCCCCTTCACAAGCTCTGAGCCGTTCAGATATTTACGGTGTTCACTTCCTCATCATTGACATATTGGCTTTCGTTAAAGGCGAAGTGTGTAATTTATTTGCCATAAGACACAAACGGCTGCCAATCTGCCTATTGTCTGACAATTTAGAATAGTGGCATTATCAGATTTCCCTCTTATTTATTTCAGTGGACATTTGCCAGTTTTGATGAATCAATTGAACTGGTTACACTGATAATAACATTTCAAGGAGTTGTTGCATGTTAGAATAATGCAGTTTTGTTCCAACTGTGTTTTTCGAACCTAATGCAGTTGTAGGTACAGTGACATATGCACTCTTTATTTGCGCTATAAATCAATGAAAGATTTTAATCATATCAAAGGATTAGTTCATTCCAAAATTAAAATTTCCTGATAATTTACTTACCCCTATGACATCAAGATGTTCATATCTTACTTTCTTCATTTGAAATGAAATCAAGGTTTTTAAAGAAAACATTCCAGGATTCTTCTCCATATAGTGGACTTCAGTTGGAAGGTCCAAACTGCAGTTTGGCTTTTCAGACTCAGGCTGCTCAAACAAAAAGCATTGTTTTGAAAGTGCCATAGTGTCAAATAGCTTGCACGTTAAAATTAAATACTAGGAAATATTTGAAAAAAAAAACCCTTCACCTTTAACACCGTCGGTTTCTTTTGCCTTTTTAAAAGCTGTCTTTAATCAGTGTCTCTGCCTGCAGGTGTTTCTGTGTGGACTGTCTGGATATTTTAGTGGGAGCAGGAGCAGCCAACAGCGCCCGTGACCTCGACCCATGGCGCTGCTACATGTGTCAGCCTCTGCAGCAGTACGGCGTGTTAAAGAAACGCCACGACTGGAGCCTGAAATTACAAGAGTTCTTTGTCAATGACAATGGACAGGAGTTTGTGAGTCTTCCATTAATCCTTACACGGAGGGAAATACTCTGTTTGCAAAGCTGTAAATTTTGAATTATACAATAAATATACTTTTTATTTTCTTTCAGGAAAGTCCAAAGATTTATCCTGCGGTCCCGGCAGAGCAGAGACGTCCAATCAGAGTCCTTTCACTGTTTGATGGCATTGCCACAGGTTAATATGATCTGTCTTTGGATTCTGTATTTACCTTTTCTGCTGAAACTGTCAGTAATATGAAGAGTACTTGTAATATAATGAATTTATATTTTAAAACACTTGTAATCAGACTACAGTTACTTTTTTAATAAATGACATGATTACATATTATTTACACAATAGTAATAAATGAATCATAATTTATTGATTCTCTTTTAAATGTTCCTTTCTAAAATAGCCTACCACTTATATACACTCAGAAAGTCTTCCAGTTTTCGCACAAAGACAAAAATATTTTAATAATTAAGTATCACATTTACATGTTCACCGTTCTCTGATGTTGGTTAATGGTCACATGACATGCAGGTACACACATAAAATATTTCACTTCATAGTAAGTGTTTTCATTTCGTTTATGTTATTTTGACATGATTTTTTTAATTTTACATTTTTATAATTTAATAAATAACTAACTCACAACCCCCCTGTAGTTTCTTTATGAACCCTAGTTTTGAAACATAATGTAATTTTTAATGCACTTCATGTTGTTAATTACAACAAACATACATTTTCTTACTCTTTTTATGTTCATATTAATATGGTAAATAATTATCCTTGTTAATTCAGTGTGATAAATGAATTAGGACAAAAGTAATTAAAAAAGAAGTCTGATTACGTTACTAACTACAGTTTTTGTCATGTAATTTGGAATCAGTAACATACTACAATCTGTAAGTAATCTACCCAGCTCTGGTAATATGTATGTAATATGTGACTTGATATGATATGATATTGATTCAAACCACAAGACTTTTTTCAGGTCTATAAATAATTGTTAAAAAAAAAAACTGCCCAATATATCCAGGTTTTAATAGGTTTTAATAGTCCATTATTCAAATAAAAATGGGGTGAATTAATTAGGGTTAATATATATATATTAATTTAATATATATAAAATTTAGGGCTGTCAAACGATTAATCGTGATTAATCGCATACAAAATAAAAGTTTGAGTTTGCCTAATATATTTGTGTGTAAGAGAAATATGCTATTTATGTACAATATGTTTTTATTTATATATAATATAAATTCTATAAAAATTATAAAAAATACATATATTTGTAAATATTTCTTAAATATATACATGAATGTGTTTGTATTTATATAAACAATTACACACAGTACACACATTAGGCAAACTCAAACTTTTATTTGGTATGCGATTAATCGCGATTAACTGTTTGACAGCCCTAATATAATTATATAATTATTGAATTATTCATTATTAAATAATTATTCATTTTAAATTATTTTAAGTCATGTTGGGGGCCCCTTGAAAATTAAAAAAAAATAACATGCATTCTTATTTTGTTAAAATTTTTCACATTTTCACAGATTCTACAATCTTTATATTTTTGCATAAAACTATATACATGGGACTAGTAATTATGAACACTAATCACTCAGACTTTCATACTTATTATGAATGTTTTTATCTTAATTTAGGCTATCTAGTGCTTCGAGACTTGGGCTTCAAGGTTGATGTGTACATTGCATCAGAAGTATGCGAGGACTCGATTTCAGTGGGAGCTGTCCGGCATGAAGGAAAAATCCAGTATGTGCACGACGTTCGCAACATCTCCAGAAAAAATGTGAGTTAACTGTCATCTGTGTCTGGCTGCTCATATATTGTTTTGTCTTAAAACTCAGCAAAACCCATTTTCGGTGCCACTCTATTTGATGTTTTAACTGAGGACAATTTAATGATTGCTCAGGTCTGTGAGACCAGTTTTACTGCTGTTTTCACATAATCAGGTTTTATATTAACCGAGTAAGACCCAGACCTCAATTCTCTGTTCCCTCATCTGTTTCATTTGATAAAAGACTGTATAGAGACTGATTGGCGCCGTCACCTCGCAGGCCACACACACCTGGCCCAAAGTTATTTGTTTAGTAGCGCGTTGCTTGTCCCAACAGCGCTTGATAAGGCTAATGGCCTCACCTGAGTCTGTTCTTTGTCATCACACCTCTAGGTTTCTGTTTGGCTTTATCTCCCCAGCTCACATTTAAACGCTCAGACACACACAGGGAGCAGCAAGTTGTCTTAAGCCTTAGTGACGGAACACAAAAGCGCTTTCTCCCTTCCTAAATCCCCTCTCCTCAATTCATCCATTCACCGCCTCACCCTCCCATTCAATCACTCATTCACTCACCCATTGTTGTTGCGAAGCTGGATTGGGCGGGAGCGCAGAGAGGGACGCATGAAAGGGCTCTTGTCGTGGAAGAAAAGAGAGAAGGGATATATTGGAGGGGGTTTTTGGGGCCCTGGGCTGGGTTATTTATGAAACACTGAAAGAATAAGAAGGCCTGAAAAGAGTCCAGCTGCAGACACGCTCTCGCACTGGCACACGCAGATGTGCCAAGAGTAAAGATGTGAAAAGGCCGTTCCCACAGGTGTCTGAAGCGTGGGTTTCCTTCAGCAGAACATCTGGGAAGTCTAATTAAATGCCATCTTTGACCTAAGTGACTGGTAATTACACTAAATCAGGGATTTTCCTTATCAACTCAAGGAAGTTCATGTTGGAAGTGTTTTCTGAAAATCTGGAATTCAACATAGAGCGCAATAGGTGCTTTCAGAAAGATAAAACTGTTTAATTTCTTCATAAGGGGGACTGATAATAATAAAAAGAAAGATTGTGTGCTACAAGGTTGTTAATAGATGGTATATGCTTTTGTTAAACCCATCAGCTTGAATTTTCAACTTTTTTAAAACAGTAGAACGCCTAGTGAAAAACTACATTACCCATGATTCTGCAAAGAAATCTCCTCCAGTCAGAGAATCACGACAAGCTAATCGCGCCAAAAGAGCTCTCAGCGACCTACCGCTCCCGTGAGACAGTGCGAATGAAATCCCCCAATGCTAAGTACTTAAAGGGATAGTTCACCCAAAAATGAATATTCTGTCATTAATTACTCACCCTTGTGTCGTTCCAAACCTGTAAGGCCTTCTTTCATCTTCAGAACACAAATTTAGATATTTTTAATGAAATCCAAAAGCTTTCTGACCCTGCATAGACGGCAGCGCTACTGAAACGTTTTATGAATGTGGGATCAGCAAGCTCTCGGATTTCAACAAAAATATTTTAAAGGGAAACTCCACTTCCAGAACAACAATTCACAAATAATTTACTCACCCCCTTGTCATCCAAGATGTTCATGTCTTTCTGTCTTCAGTCGTAAAGAAATTATGGTTTTTGAGGAAAGCATATCAGGATTTTTCTTCATATAATGGACTTTATTGGTGCCCCAAAATGCAACTTCCAAAATGCAGTTTAAATGCAGCTTCAAAGGGCTCTAAACAATCCCAGCCGAGGAAGAAGGGTCTTATCTACCGAAACGATCTGTCATTTTTTTTCGGAAAATAAAAATGTGTATACTTTTTAAGCACAAACGCTCGTGTAGCACAGGTTCTGGCATGCGCGTTCACAACGTACTATTAAATCATGGCGAAAGGTCACGCTGAACGTAGTTGGATCTACAGACCCAGTGTTTACAAAGTGAACACGCAAAGACTATGAAAGTGCAAGTAAGTCAAACGCTGTTTACAAACAAAAAGCTAGAACGTGTCGGATGATTCTGAAGTTGTAGGAAAAAATAAGGTGGAGTTTTTTGCCATATTCTACCTTTTTTAGCCGGAGTACACAGACGATGAACTTAGACGTGATTCGTAGTAGTGATGGAAAGTTCGGATCATTTTACTTTTATTTTATTTCATTCAGCAAAATGAACGCATCTTTTTTTCAAGTCATTTGGTTAATTTTAGTATTATCAGCATCACGTGACAGCCCCATAAGATGAATGAATGACTTGAAAAACCCGAAGACTCGAAACAGGTCAACTAATTCCAGTACAGTACCTAATAGGATGTTGCACATGCGCTACTGAACGAATCACTCCCTGAGACGACTCGTTCTTCCCGAGTCACATTGAAGATTCGTTCAAAATGAATGAATCGTTCAAGAATGACCCGTGGATGCACATCCGAGAGCCTGTGCTACGCAAGCTTTTGTGCTTAAAAAGTATACAAATTTTTATTTTTTTATTTATATTTATAATATATAATATATAAATATATAATTTTATATTTATTTACGATCGTTTCGCTAGATAAGACCCTTCTTCCTTGCCTGGGATCGTTTAGAGCCTTTTGAAGCTGCATTTTTAACTACATTTTTGAAGTTCAAAATCGGGGGCACAATTGAAGTCCATTATATGGAGAAAAATCCTGAAATGCTTTCCTCAAAAAACATAATTTCTTTACAACTGAAGACAGAAAGATATGAACATCTTGGATGACAAGGGGGTGAGTAAATTATTTGTAAATTGTTGTTTTGGAAGTGGACTTTTAATTTAACTCTTTTAATTTGTGTTCCGAAAATGAAAAAAGGGTCCTAAGGGCTTGGAACAACATGAAGGTGAGTAATTAATAACAGAATTTTCATATTTTGGATTTCATATTTTGTATACACTGCCGGTCAAAAGTTTTGGATCAGTAAGAGATAATGTATTTTAAATAAGTTTCTAATGCTCATCAAGGCTGTGTTTATTTGATCAAAAATACAGAAAATATACATTAAAAATCTAATTTTTTCCTATGATCAAAGCTGAATTTTTCAGTATCATTACTCCAGTCTTCAGTGTCACATGATCCTTCAGAAATCATTCTAATATGCTGATTTATTATCAGTGCTAAAAACAGTATTCAGGATTCCTTCATGAATTAAAAGTTAAAAAGAACAGCATTTATTTAAAATAGGAATCTTTTCTAACAATATACCCTACTGTTCAAAAGTTTGGGGTCAGTAAATTTTTCTTTCTTTTTTTGAAAGAAATTAATACTTTTATTCACCAAGTATGTGTTAAATTAATAAAAAAATGATAGCATAGATTTACATTGTTAGAAAAGATTTATGTTTTGAATAAATGCTGTTCGTTTTAACTTGTTATTCGTCAAAAAATCCTGAAAAAAGAATCACAGGTTCCATAAAATGTTTGGCAGCACAACTGTTTCATAATGTTAAATAATAAATCAGCATATTAGAATGATTTCTGAAGGATCATGTGACACTGAAGACTGGAGTAACAGATGATGAAAATTCATCTTTGCATCACAGGAATAAATTACATTTTAAAGTATATTAAAATAAAAACCATTGTTTTATTTTGTAATAACATTTTGCAGTATTATTTTTTTCTGTATTTTTGATCAATTAAATGCGGTCTTGATGAGCATAAAAAACATTTCTTCAAAAAACACTTTAAGTCTTACTGTTCCCGAACTTTTGAGCTGTAGTGTGTGTATGTATATATGCATATTTTGCAATGAATTAAAAATGTTGTGTTTCTATATATATAATCAACATCTTTGATCCATAGTTTTGAATCTCTCTGAAGTTAAATCAATTATGTGATTAGCAGTGCTTTAGGGCATTGTACTTTTTCCCATCATTAAAGTCATTAAATACACAGTTGATTTTCAAATACTTTCATGGTTCAAATCAAAGGTTTGTAATGTTATTCATATTGTAGATGGTTGGTTTGAATCATGGCTTGTAACTTTTTAATGAATACTTTTCAAAAATCCTTATGGGAAAAATAAAATCCTTATGGGCGAAAATACTTCTGGGAAAAATACTTCCAGGCGGCTGAAAAAATGGGTGTTCGCTGTTGCACTCTGTAATAAAACATTTGGAAATGAAACAAATGGATTCTGGTGAGGTGACTGTGTAGTGCAGCTAAGCTAACACTAGATGGCGCTGTTGTGTTACTCAGATTGCTGAATGGGGGCCGTTTGACTTGGTGATTGGTGGAAGTCCCTGTAATGACCTTTCCATTGTCAACCCTGCCAGGAAAGGCCTGTACGGTAAGACGTTATAGCTCTTATGAATCTTATTAAGAGAATCTTTCATTCTCCCACACAAACCCCTAGTAGATTCTATCATTTGTTATGATTACATGTTGTTTTATAACACATGAATTATTATGGTGGTGTGTTTACAGTCCGCTTTGTGGCAGGGTGTTTTTGTTAACTTTTTATTTAAAGTTATCCAGTCATTCATCTATTTTGCAAAACCGCTTTTCCTTTGTCTTGTTGCATGACGGACATGAATAATAGCTCAATTTTTGCAGCTACTTAAGTGGATTTGTGTTATTACTTTTCGTCACACATATAATTTTAGTTTTAATTGTAGTTACTAAGACAGTAAGTAACTAAGACTTTACTTATAAACCATTTAGTAAAACAATGTTTACAAAGTACTTTAAGTCTTAATGTTAAAATATTGTAACTTAATTGAATTTCTAAAAAAAACATACAATCAAGACATTAACCGAAATCTTTTTTTTTTCCTTTTCTGAACATGTAGTTATTGAAATTTCTGGAATCATAAAATGCATTGTGGCTAATTAATACATCAACACTCCTTTCTGTTAATAAAAAAGCAAGTGGCTTTTTCATAAATACAGTAGAAATAACAGTGGAAATATCTTACCTTATATTGGGGGCCTTTGAGTCAAAAAGGCTGAGATATACATATATAAATATATATAAAGATATGCAATTTTTTGTGTTTAGAGGGGACTGGACGCCTGTTTTTTGAGTTCTACCGCCTCTTGAGTGAAGCAAAACCGAAGGAAGGGGAAGACCGACCTTTCTTCTGGATGTTTGAGAATGTGGTCGCCATGAGTGTCAATGATAAGAGAGACATCTCAAGATTTCTGGAGGTAGGAGTTTTTTTTTTTTTTTTTTTACTGGTTACTGTTGTTAGAAGGGCCATTCTACAGAATTGGTCCAAACTGCTGTCCCACAACCAAAAAACACATTTACTAAGATCCTTTTATTATCTACTGAAACCCACAATAATGTTTAAAATATCAGTAATCTTAATATGTATATATAGTATATATAAATAACACCATGTGATTAGCATCTTTGAGCTAGCTTCAAAAGTATCTAAAATTGTCACTACCAAAACAGTCACAACCAAAACATTTGGTGAAGTTTTAGTAGTTATATCTTTGTTTGTCACCACCGAAACAGTCACGACCGAAACATGTCATCAATGTTTCAGAAGTGACAAAATGGAACACATAATCCCTTATTTGGGGAAATAAACAATTTTAGTATGGTAATGTAAATTTTTAGTATTTTAGTATGTATTTAGTAACATATAGTAACATATAACATAGTATGTGTTTTAGTATATAGGTTAAAATTCTGTAATGTGGTCGCTACCAAAACATTACTGTCACTACTGAAACATGGGATGTTTTGTCAAAAATAAAGTATACTGAATTATCAACTAAGATGTTATGATAGTGTTTGGTTTAATGTATATTCAAACTAATGAATCCCTAAGTCTGAAATCAGTATGATCAACTTTTTGCCTTTTACAAAGAAAAATTGGATTTAAAATACAAATCTCATAAATCACACTTGAAATATTGTTAAAATTGTAATTGTTATTGATTTATCTCAAAAAACTTTTAATAAAATAGAAAAAAATACATTTACAATGTAGATGTAAGCAAAATCTTAATAGGTCAATATAACCCTAAATTATATATTACTGTGTTTCGGTAGTGACATTTGAGGAGAGAACAAATATTCCAAAACATTCTGAAATTACAATATGACAATTAACTGCACAATAACTAGAAATGTGTACCTTGGATATTATACACCCTAGTGAAAAATAATTTTAATGTATATAAAATACATTTATTTCATGCTAGGTATACTACAAATACATTCACATATTATTTACTTAATAAAAATAGTAAACTAAACTGGTATATTTAAAGTCTGCTAAATTGGAACAAATAATTTTGTACTTAGTGCACTTTAATTGTGCAAAAGTAGTACTGAAGTCCAATTAAAGATAAACTTAAGTATATTTGATTGTGCTAAAGTGGAACTATTGCAAGTATACTTTAGGTACACTTTAAATATTTTACATTTAAAGACTGATATTATTTAAAGATCATACAATCTTCATCAGTAGTGACATTAAAACATTTTTAGGCTTAATATTAAGAAATGTGCATTGTGCCAAGTAGTAAAGTTTAATGACTATTTTTATATCAGTCTTGAGTGATATGTCAGTAAATATGTTAAAAGACTTAAACTACACTTCTAAAATCTAAGTCTAAAATAAATGCATTTTAAATCTATTACTTTTTACTAGGGCAGTTTGCATACATACAAAACTTGTGGGAAAAGACACATTTTTTCAAGATGTTTCCAACGTGACCTTGAACCAGTTCTGTAGAATGGCCCAGAAATGAATTGATCTGGTTGATTCTCATTTCAATTTGTTTTTGCATATCTCTAGTGTAATCCAGTGATGATTGACGCCATTGAGGTCTCAGCTGCTCACAGGGCGCGTTATTTCTGGGGAAACCTGCCAGGAATGAAAAGGTATTTTTCATATTCTCTTTCCCAGTTCCTCTTAAATAATATCCAGGCATCATCTCTAAACCTTTTTAACCAGCATCATAATAAAAATGAAAACGTGATATATGTAAGTTTGAAATGAATGTTCTTCTTTCAGACCACTATGTGCGTCTGGGATGGATAAATTGGAGCTTCAGGACTGTTTGGAACATGGCCGTGTTGCCAAGGTAACTTATGTGTAAAGCTATCAGGCCTTTATTGATTTACTTTATTTATTCAATTCATGTCCTTGAGCAATCTGTACCAGGAGAAATAGGTTAAATCTAACTCTGTGTTTTCAGTTTGGTAAGGTACGCACCATTACAACACGCTCCAACTCCATCAAACAGGGCAAGGACCAGCACTTCCCTGTCATGATGAATGGCAAAGAGGACATCCTGTGGTGCACAGAGCTCGAGAGGTGTGTTCACAACAACAACAGTGATTTTTGAATTTTATTAAAGTGCCCTTAATATGGAAAATTCATATTTTGGTTTTGGGAGTCTCCAACAACAGGTTAACATGCATGCGAGGTCAAAAAACGTTTTCATTGTCTTATAATATGCATCTATTTTTACCTTATTTGCTCAACGACTTCCAAGCAATTCACTCAATGATTAATTTCCTGCTTTGCGTGAAGCTAATCTGTGGTGACTGTTAGAGCGGCTGGATAATGGGAAAGTACCACGTATTTCGTGTGTTATTTGTTTACTCTGCTAACACCCGATGACCCAGTCTGCTGTGCAGCTCATGTCGGAAACAGAACGCCCATCACCATTACATTAAACACCCAAACAGCCATGGTATATGTGTTGGCCCAACACAAAAACATATCGATAAAGCACTGCAGTTTGTACACCAACGTATTGCTCTATTTTTTATCATAACTCCAAGTAATAACAACGACAAACATTCACTATTTATGAACACATTTCTAGACAATTGCGAGCGACCAGATTGCTGTTAGCCGGACAGCCAGAGAAAAGGCACAACCTGGGTGGAGTGAACACAACACACACAACTAAATACATATTTTGCATGCTACAGTACGTGAGTACATGAGAGCAACAATTTTTAAAGGATTATTCCACTTTCAGAATAAAAATGTCCTGATAATTTACTTACCCCCATGTCATCCAAGACATCCTTTTTTTCTTCAGTCGCAAAGAAATTTGCAGTTTCGATGCAGCTTCAAAGGGCTCTAAACGATCCCAGACGAGGAATAAGGGTCTTATCTAGTGAAACGATTGGTCATATTCTTTAAAAAAAAATTATATTTATACACTTTTTAACCACAAATGTTCATCTTTAGTTCTGTGATGCGTATGTGTACTCTGTACTCCAATTCAAGACAGTAAAGGTATGGTTAAAAAAATCCCATCTCATTTTATCCTCCAACTTCAAAATCGTCCTTCATCACTGTTTTCTGCCCTTTTTTATAAAGGGTGTTTGCATGCTTACTTTGTAAACACTGGGTTGGTACTTCTGCAGTGATGTAGGACGATTTTGAAGTTGAAGGAGAAAATGAGATTTTGAGTTTTTTGACATACCCTAACTGTACCCTAACGGATTTACCCTCACAGTGCAGAGCACAGCGTCTTCCCGACATTATGCTATCCACAGTCCAGTTTTCCTGGGTCTGCACACGCAATAAGTAGGAGGGCAACAGGCTAATTTTTCATGTTAACGTCAACTTGAAACAGAATCAATTTAAAAACTCGGAATCAACTCTTTCTTTTGAAAGACAATAACTTAACATGGAGCTCTTTCAGATTTACAACTTTGCAGGATGTTTTCCTTCAATTATAGCTGTGTTACACACTGCATGAAAGGTAGTTTTCAAAAATCCATAATAAGGGCACTTTAAAAATCGACATCAAATGTCGAGTCAAGTCAAGTCACCTTTATTTATATAGCGCTTTTAACAATACAGATTGTTGTCATAGCAGCTTTACAGTATTAAAAAGGAAAATAGTGTCAATAATGCAAAAGAACAGCGATTAAACACTCAATTTTCAGTCTAGTGCTTTGTGTACTTATGCTGCTTTAATATGGTTTTGAAAAAACGTTAAATGTTTTCAACAACCAGTAAAATTTGAATGACTAAAAACATCAAGTAAAATGTAAAAACATTTTCATTACACGTGTGTATGTATCAAAATATATTTTTTCAAGATACAACTGTTTTTTTTTTTTTAAATGCCATTAATTATTAATTCATAAATATCATACTTTTTGTACATATGACATTTTACAACAAACCTTGTCGTGTTTTGAATTGTATGCCTTTCAATTCAATTCAAATTTATTTGTATAGCGCTTTTCACGATACATATCGTTGCAAAGCAGCTTTACACCAAATTGACATTTTTACAATATATGTAGTAGTAGCTTGATGTACATATGGCAGAGATGTGTGGTAAAGATCAATTAATGACGTAATCAAACAGACAAAGAACACTATAAATTAGTAGCAGAATACGGTAGTGCTATATGTTTTCAGGGTTGGCATCATCTGAAGTCCTCTGTGGGGTTGGCATCATCTTTTCTTAAGTGTTCTGGATCCAGACTGGAGCTTGTGAATTCCTAGTTACCATGGGATGTCAATCCCATGGCAAAAACAGAGAACAAATAGGAACATAATTAGCGTAGCTGTTGTTCAAACTAAGAAAAGGAAGGTTTGTTAACCAGAGCTAAAAGATTGATAATGAACATTTGATCAGATATAGCTGCAGAAAAAGTTTATGAGATGCATTATTTGAATGCTTGGCTAAAAAGATGAGTCTTTAATCTAGATTTAAACAGAGAGAGTGTGTCTGAACCCCGAACGTTATCAGGAAGGCTGTTCCAGAGTTTGGGTGCCAAATGTGAAAAAGCTCTACCTCCTTTAGTGGACTTTGCTATCCTAGGTACTACCAACAGTCCAGAGTTTTGTGACCTTAGGGAGCGTGATGGATTGTAGCGTGGTAGAAGACTAGTTAGGTACGCAGGAGCTAAACCGTTAAGTGCCTTATAGGTAAGAAGTGCTATTTTGTAGCTGATGCGGAACCTAATAGGTAGCCAGTGCAGAGACTTTAAAATTGGGGTAATATGATCATATTTTCTTGACCTGGTAAGGACTCTAGCAGCTGCATTTTGGACTATCTGTAGCTTGTTTATTGAAGATGCAGTAGAACCACCTAGTAGTGCATTACAATAGTTCAGTCTAGAGGTCATGAATGCGTGAACTAGCTTTTCTGCATCAGAAACAGGTAACATGTTTCGCAGCTTGGCAATGTTTCTAAGATGGAAGAATGCTGTTTTTGTAACATGAGAAATATGATTTTCAAAAGACAAGTTGCTGTCTAATATAACACCCAGGCTTTTGACTGTAGTGGAAGTAACAGTACATCCGTCTAGCTGTAAATTGTAAGTCAAAAGATTCTGTGTATTGTTTTTAGGTCCAATAACTAATATCTCTGTCTTATCTGAATTTAATAGCAGAAAATTGTTGGTCATCCAATCTTTTACATTTTTAATGCACTCTGTTAACTTTGATAATTCAGAAGTTTCATCAGGTCTTGTTGAGATATATAGTTGAGTATCATCAGCATAACAATGGAAACTAATCCCGTGTTTTCTAATAATATTACCAAGGGGCAGCATGTATGCCTTTTAAAGGGAATACTGGGTATTAAGACTTGTATGGCTTAATATAAAAGCGTAAAAACATAAATGATGTCTCTTACTGAAATATGTAGTAGAATGGTTGCATTCGGTGAACTACTGCCACCACCTGTTGCTATTTTTACCTCAACATGACAAGAAAATAAAAATACTGATACGACGATCACAGCTACTGAAAGAGCCTACAGGTGGCAATGGATGTAAGCATAGGCTTAAACCAAATGCTGTACCATCGATTTTCCCCACAAGGAGTCTAAACGCCCCAGATATTGAGTGAAATCTGCACTGAGAAACTTCTTCAGTGGCTGCGGCATCATGACAAGCGTCGGCAAGTTTACATCCTGCCAGGAAGTGAAGAGAACAAAGACGCTTGTCTTCAGTAACTTTTATTCGTCCACAGGCATCTTCCTATTCTTTTCTCCTCTTCTTATCACTAGGAAAGCAGTGAAGACTTCCATCACTTCTCTTGTTGCTCTTCGACTGAAAATTACAACCAAAAGCTGCACAATGTGGCATCGTGTCAGTATTTTACATTCCGAGTTGTGTTGCGGTAAAAATAGCAACAGGTAGCGCCAGTAGCGCGAGTGCAACCATTTCACATCATCAAAATAATGCTGTGATAGATAAAACGATTAAAAATTTTTTAAAAATTTTAAAAAAATTTCCTACTACATATTTCAGTAAGAGACGTCATAACAGTCAAAATTTAATTAAAACAAGAGATTAAATTAAATTTAAAACTCTCCTCTCCTCTTTTTTTTCTCGTCAGGATTTTTGGCTTTCCTGTCCACTACACTGATGTCTCCAACATGGGCCGTGGCGCCAGGCAGAAGCTACTTGGACGGTCTTGGAGTGTTCCTGTAATCCGGCACCTGTTCGCCCCACTGAAGGACTACTTCGCCTGTGAATAACACATGTAGTCCGTGATCAGTTAGTCCAAAGTCTCACAACAAGCTTAATAACAAAGTACAAAACCAGATGTCCTCAGTAAGGAGCTCTTGGAGACTAGCTAATCTTCACATTTACAAGACGATCTCAGCTTTGCAAAGACAAACTGAGACGTTGAGCTGACTTGAGGACGTGGGTAGTCTTGACCATCAGACCAAACTCAAGGTAGACGCTGTGTTGTGATGCTTAGAGCGTCACTTAGTAAAAACACAGCAGTTAGCTTTTGTACTAGACTTTTTAAAATTGATGTGCCTGTCAAGGTGTTCGAAACTGTCAGGGTTCATCTCAACACATGCAGTTAGATTTAATCCTTTATTATCATGAGAAAAAAGAAAAACTGTCCCTGTTGCCTTACAATCTCAAACAATATGTTTTTAAAAAAAAAGTTCAAATGTTTTACAGCTCATCTGGCTAAGCAATGTACAAATGTTGTTGCATGTGACACATTTCCATGGTATTGTTAGTGTGAGAAAAATACTTGAAATTTATCAATGCAAACATACAAACACCAAGCTGTGAGCCCTTACAAATGCATTTCAAAAGATGCGTAAAAAAAAAAAAACCAACAACCCTGTTCGTGTTTCATACAGCCTACATTCCCTCTGTAACGTTGCACAATAACAGTATAACCAGAAGGTGTTTTTATTTTTAGCAGAACTCGAGGGCATTAGCCTGCTAAACATTACACGGTTGTTTTCTTGACAAGTAATTTTTTGTCAAATAATTACTCAAGATAGAGATCAGTGTACTGTATTTTAACCTTGAAAGTAATGTTTACACTTTAACACATTTCAACACGTTTTTAAAGCTTTCTTATTATACCTTGAATTTTTTTAGATTGACCGCTACTGGTTTAGGCGTAAAATATTAGCTCCATATGGGTTTTCCCTCACATAGATGCTTTTGTTTGTCTTTGAAACTGTTGTTTTTATACTTGCTGTTGCTGCAAACAATAACAAACGCATTGTATCGCGCATTGTAGCTTAAAAGTGTTGCCTCATCTGTCTAAAACACTTCGTGTGTGGTGCCTTTTGAAGAGAACAGATACAGCCTGCCGTAAGGTGGGTTGTGAAGAAACTTTCTGCTTTTGTTTGATAGACCTAATGCTGTAACACAAACTGTTTTATACGTCTAATTTTATGCTTAATGTAAACTACTGTCCAAACGTAAAGCTTGAAGACTAAAGTAACCTTAATACTAAACATGAGACATGGAACAGAATTATGGTTGGATACTGCATGTAAATTACACTCATTTGTCCTGTACACATCTTGACAGGCAAAAATGTATGTAAAACGGTGCAAAGATGTTCTTACTGTCGTTTTGTTTTTTTAAAGGTTTTTTACTGTAGTGGAAACACAACTTTGATATCATAGCGTTAATATTTTGCTTAGTAGATCTTTAAATTTGATATATTAAGCTATCTTTTTACTTGTTTATTTGGTAACATAATGAACATGTTAATCTATACCTTTGAACATTAACAGTGCTTTTATACAGTCAATTTATATTTACTTTATTTTTATACTTTTTTCTTATAGTTTTTTTGTATACAATTTATTTTTCTTTTGGGACTTATGGTATAAAACTCAAACAGTAACCAAAAAAATGTTAGTATCCTGAGCAAAACCAATAAAGACAGACTCCAAAGTTGTTTGAGCTTGTGTTTTGTATTCAGTGTCTGCTTTTAATCATGAAGGTCTATTTAAATGCATCTACACTGACCAAAATTATAAATGCAACGCTTTTGTTTTTGCCCCCATTTTTCATGAGCTGAACTCAAAGATCTAAGTTCACAAAAGGCCTATTTCTCTCAAATATTGGTCACAAATCTGTCTAAATCTGTGTTAGTGAGCACTTCTCCTTTGCTGAGATAATCCATCCACCTCACAGGTTTGGCATATCAAAATGCTGATTAGACAGCATGATTATTGCACAGGTGTGCCTTAGGCTGGCCACAACAAAAGGCCACTCTAAAATGTGCAGTTTTATCACACAGCACAATGCCACAGATGTCGCAAGGGAGCATGCAATTGGCATGCTGACTTGACTGCAGGAATGTTCACCAAAGCTGTTGCCCGTGAATTGAATGTTCATTTCTCTACCATAAGCATCTCCAAAGGCGTTTCAGAGAATTTGGTAGTACTTCCAACTGGCCTCACAACCATTGATCACGTGTCCAGCAGCCCGGGACCTCCACATCCAGCATCTTCATCTCCAAGATCGTCTGAGACCAACCACCCGGACAGCTGTTGCAACAATCGGTTTGCATAACCAAAGAAATTCTGCACAAACTGTCAGAAACCATCTCATGGAAGCTCATCTGCATGCTCGTCATCCTAATCGGGGTCTCAACCTGACTGCAATTTGTCATCATAACCAACTTGAGTGGGCAAATGCTCACATTCGATGGCGTCTGGTACTTTGGAGAGGTGTTCTCTTCACACATGAATCCTGGTTTTCACTGTACAGGGCAGATGGCAGACAGCATGTATGGCGTCGTGTGGGTGAGCGGTTTGCTGATGTCAACGTTGTGGATCGAGTGGCCCATGGTGGCGGTGGGGTTATGGTATGGGCAGGCGTATGTTATGGACAACGAACACAGGTGCATTTTATTGATGGCATTTTGAATGCACAGAGATACCGTGATGAGATCAGGCCCATTGTTGTGCCATTCATCCACGGCTACCTCATGTTGTAGCATGATAATGCGCAGCCCCATGTTGCAAGGATCTGTACAAAATTCTTGAAAGCTGAAAACATCCAAGTTCTTGCATGGCCAGCATACTCACCAGACATGTCACCCATTGAGCATGTTTGGGATGCTCTGGATCGGCGTATATGACAGCGTGTTCCAGTTCCTGCCAATATCCAGCAACTTCACACAGCCATCGAAGAGGAGTGGACCAACATTCCACAGGCCACAATCAACAATCTGATCAACTCTATGTGAAGGAGATGTGTTGCACTGCGTGAGGCAAATGGTGGTCACTCCAGATACTGACTGGTTTTCAGACCCACTTACATCTTTATTACAGTTTTCAGGTGTTTTAAAGCTCCACCACAAAGACATTATGTCATGACATTTCTGTTGCCAGAAAAAAAGTGGTGAAAATCACAATATTTATTTACAACCAAAAACTCTAATAAGACTGCAGAGATAGCTGGGTCATTCTTGGTAGCAAATATGGTATGGTCAACAGAGCTCTCACAAAAGCTATAGAGAAGAAATTATTTTATTATATTAGAAAGTCTAAGGCTACATGAAGATTACCAAGACATTAAAAGTTCATAGAGACACAGTTGGCAGCCTTATTCCTTAGGTTAAAGTGTGTTGTACCAGAAAACCTTTGAGGGTGTTGAGCAAAAAAAGTACAATATCATAAAATGTTTGATCAGCGCAACTGAGAATAGCACTGCAAGATGACCTGACGAAATGAGGAAAACATTTTAATGCAGAGTACACTGTAAAAAGTTTTTACCAGTTTCAACTTAAAAACAGCTGTTTAGCAGCTGGCATAACATTTTAAGTTAAATCAACTTAAAAGTACAAGTCATTTAAACTTACTTTATTGTAGTGAGGTGAAATGACTTGTACATTTAAGTTGATTTAACTTTTTGGACCTATGGATCAGTCTGGTGCAAAAAAGGCAAAAGTATCAAGCAGAAGAACACCATCTCCATGGTCAAACATGGAGGTGGGTCAGTCTTGTTATGGGGTTGTTTTACTGTAGCAGAAAGTAGAAAACATGGCTGTATGAAGGATGTCATGGGTTCTTTGAAGTCTCAGGCCATTTTGCCAAGAACTGTGATGCCTTTGGTGGAAAGACTGAAGCTGATGATCAGTGGACTTTCCTGCAGGACAATCATCCCAAAGAATACATCCAAAATCTACTTATGCTTGGTTAAGGGATCAGTCATAAAATGTTCTTGAATGGCCTGTTCAGTCTCCAGATTTAATTCTCACTGAAAATATTTGGTTGAATTTAAAGAAAGCAGTGGAAATGTAAAAATCAAAGATTATCACTGATCTGAAAGCTTTTTCAGGGGAGGAATGGGCAAAGATTGCAGTTGAGAGGTGACAGAAGCTTCTAAGCACTTCAACAATCAACATTTATTGGTGGTTTTAAGGAGTAAAAGATTCTGCACCAAATTTTACTTTTGAGGGGTTGAATAATTTTGAACATTAACTTTTTTCATTATTCATCAAATACCATGAAACTCTAGATGGTGTGCAGTCCCGATAAGTACAACTCAATCTGACCTAATGACATCATTATCACATGGCACAGCTGATTGGTTCTCTCCTGTATCCGTAGCCAATGAGTGTACTGCTCAACATTCAAATATATGACTAGTGCTAGCTGTAAGCAGTTTTGCAGCATGCTCAGAAACCCTCCACCTTCCCCAGCTCCACCTGTATAGATCTGCTACGAGGTGATTCATGTATGCTATGAATCACATGAATCATATATGCTATTCATATGTTATATGTGCAGCAGCAATATTTCTTACATGCTCACAGCAGCATGTACTGGCAGTAGCAAGTCTCTGTACTTGCTCTGCCGCAGCAGCAGCAGCGTAGCTAATCTATTCCACCAAGACCAAATACATTTACATTGTCATGTACATTACCATGCCAATCCCTCCAAGAGTTGTCATGACAGAACTTACATTCTCAGAATTACTCAATATTAATAAACTTTCTTCAATAGTGTGCTAATGCCTTTGTTGTTTTCACAAAATGATGTTCTCTGCAGCAAAATGTCTTGCAAGTCAAGGGAGTTGAATAATTTCGATTGGAACTACATTACTTTCACTACCATAACGTCCACTCTCACTGTGCACTCTATGAGGTCTTCTGAATAACAGGGTGGACACTAACAGATGGGACATTCTGACCTAAAGTCAGCCATTGCACCATGTCCGAGCAAAAAGAAGCTAACATTGAAGGTTTGTCAGAAAAGATAGCTATCAGATAGGTTTATCATTGCTTGTTTTTTGACTTTTAATGTTACGCATATGACTTTCTACTGACTTTTTTCATATTTTCCTCAACAAAGTGGCTGTATTGAGGTTGACCACATCAGACTGTAAAGATAAAATGGAAAATAATAATAATAATAATAATAATAATAATATCTCACATTCCCAAGTTGTTTTCCATCCAAGGAAATTATGTCAGCTTTATGATTTTATTATTTCATTTTGCCAGCTCAAAATAACAGAGTAGACAATGACTTTTGGGACACACTAAAAACATTTATTACACCTGTTAAATTTAATAACTAAAAAACTCATACATTAGAGACAATAATCACCCACAGAGAAGGTTGTATTTTTGATGGCGTTGATGGAGTGGTTTAAAAAAATTCAACTTCAATATGCCTCAAGTTCAAGTGATGTTATTTATGACTAAGACCGGTTTACAATCATCAAAATCTGCAGTCAGTGCTCAGTGGGCTAAATGCGGAGTGACGCACATCTGTGCTTTATTCAAGACCAAAGAAAATAACTAAATAAATCGTAGCCTATTTCTCTGTAATTAGATGCAAAATCGTTTGTTATAAAAATATTTGAGAGCCGCTGTAATGACCTACTGACCTACTGTAAGGCTCTGTAATGAACTAGGTACTGTATACTGTACACTGCTTCAATGAAATGTGAAATGTGAAATGTCTATGTAAAGATCTTGCGGCATCCAACGCGGAAGTAAGCCATTTTCTGTGAACGTGCTAGACTTAAATAGCCGCTATCCACGTTTTTCCAAACGAGATTACCGCATTTTAAATTAATTTAAAATGTAAGTTTACATTAAAATTGCTTGCTGTTAGGGAACGTCCAAAATGACTAGAACAAATAATTTTAAATAATGAAAGGGCTGATACAAATACAAATATACACATAGTATGACTGTATGAGCTGTACATTTTCAATCATGCTCTACTTTTTATCATTAAAGAAAATAATATAACGTTGGGTATTTTTATACTGTTCAGTCCACCAGCTGCATGCATTCTGTTCTGTTCCTCATAATTATTTTATTTGCGTTTCGCTGTATTAATATGAAAAATAAAACCGCGCGTGCGGTTGTTGTGTTCTTTATCACATCTCTTTTATGTTTTTTTCTTTAAAACTGTCTCATACTGTCAATAACACACAGGTATGTTACATAATAACATGCTGTAAGACTCACTCATTTGAACGTTTAGGATTATTCTGATAGTAATTTCTTATTACTTTTACACAGTAAATTTGCTTTTAAACTAAATTTCGGCGTTTGAGGAGGACAATAATGTCAACAGTTTCGCGCAAAGCATCATGGGGCTTTGAGAAAAAGAGCATAGGTACGTAACTAGACAAATAACAAAATGCAGTGAGCTGTAAAGCTATTTGCGCTACATTATTATTAAAATATAGGAAATATCAGTTTGCAATATCAAGCAGAATAGCGAGCTGTTGTGTAGTGTGCTAAAAATGACTCTAATGGACGAACACCACATGCGCATTCAAGTTACAAATGGCCGCGCTCGTTCTTAAAAAAATAATGTGGATAATAAAGTAGCTACTGTTGTCAGCTTGTTACGTTAAAGGTTTGCTTCTACACAAGGCATTTTGTTTTGTCTTGGTCAACCTTTGATAAGCATACAACTTTGTTGCTACCATTGCGTAAATGACCGAGAATATCACTTCCGGTTCATGCATTATTAGCCACCATAAAAATAAATAATAAAAAAAAAAATCACTAACCACCATTACAAAAACGCCAGGTAGAGCCGACAGTATTGCGGGATACAGTATTCAACGTACTACTGTACTGTGTTTGAAGAAACGGTCAGCTTAGCACTTTATATACTGTATACTTTTCAACATCGTAGTATGCAATTCGAATATATTATCTTAATCTACCATTTATTTATGAATACATAAAGATTAGTTACTTTGACAACGTTATACATTAAGTTTGTCGATCTTTATATTATTCACTTTCACGCTGAATTCGGAATAGACTCGGACTGCTACTGCCGATTTATTTATAAATAAATAATAGGCCTATGCGTGGTATATAAGCACTTCATTCCGAATTCAGACTATGTTTCGTTCCCTTTCTCCTTTTCTGAACCGCTTTTCCGTTTTTTAAGAGCACGACAAAATAGCTTGCAAACGCGGGTTGTAAAGAAACATTTCATTGGTTGAACGAACTGAACGAACACGCCCCCGTCACTAACCGAGTCATTGTTTTGAATCTCAACGAGAGTGAACAAAGATCCGCTGAAAGACAACACGAGAGAAGCACGTCGTTCGTCGAGTGATTTTGTAAGTATCATTAACAACAACACAAAGAAAGCGGAAGAACTTAAGTGTTGGGAAACGCATATGATACTCAAAGCGTTTACCAAGACCTCTAAATATATTTGCAGACATAGAACTATAACAGGAAATTAAACGTTTCGGTTGCGAATAACATTTTTTAGCGAATCGGTTAAGTAAATTTAAAAATTGCACGCACTGATCGCCACCTACTGGAGTAACAATGCAATTTACGAAAATCCGCGAACAAATCTTTTTGTCAAATGATTCAAAAGATTCGAGTCACTAGGATGAATCAAAATTCCCATCAGTGACAAAACAGTGTTTCCACGTTGCAAAACAGCAGAACGCGTGCAACAGAACGTTTTTGGATTCAAACGCGATCGACTCCGCTACGTCAACCGACTGAAGTCGCGGCATCGCCAGAGGGAGGTCCGATAACGAAAACACCGAACGGGACAGGGTGATGGTAAGTAGTAGTGAATGTAATGATTTTACTCTCTGGACAACCGAGTAGCTGGTGGCGCGACTTGGAAATGCGGAAATAGCTGCGTGCGCGATCTGGAAATCAGGGTATAGCCAAAGATTGTTATGAATGTTTTTTTTTTTTTTAATCGTCTGCATTGATCAACCTGTAGATGACTGATAGACATTTTAAAGAAGAAAAGCAAGGCTTCAACTGGACAAACATTTAGATGAACCCTAGTGCTTTGTGTGTTTTTTTTTTTTTACATATAACGTTAGATTAAAAAATTGTAACGTTATGCGGCATTCGAATTTCTTTTAAATACATATAATTTTGTTTTTGCTAAAGTTTGTGTTTCACATAATAAACAGAAATGTTTACATATTACACAAGGAAAAATGCCACGATATATCTAGTTTAGGAAATATATATTACTTAAGATTACCTGAAAATTAATTTCTTACTGCCTTAACGCAGTGTGTGAATTTATAGCATGTTGAATAAATTAATAATTGTTTACATACAGTAGTCGTTTTAGCAACGAACAGTAACACGTTTGTTAAGACATGAACTTTTTTCGCCTCTTTGTTTCCTGAGCAGTCTGTGTCCCACCGTGCAGTGTGGAGGAATGGCTGCTGTGAAGCCGCTCACGCTTCATTGGCCTCTGCAGCTGTTTCCTCCCTTTAAGTTTTCGCGGGAAACGGAGGGGTCCGCATGCGCATAAGCAGATATGGGCTATAACCAATTCAGAGTGTTCTTATTTTGCAAAACGTCATGTAACTTCAGACTGAATAAATCGTCTTCATCTGAGAGGATTTTCTGTCAAGAAGAAAAGATATTTTTGGTCTGTGTTCGTCCTTTCAAACTGTTTTTTTTGTTAATTTGAATGAACAAACCCACATTTAGTGTTTATAGTGGTCTGTGGGGACATTAAAACTTAGTACTATATGGATTAAAAAATGTAGGAGTTATTTTATACTTAATACTGTCTTTATGTGTGTATCACTGTTAGGGTACTTATCTGTAAACAATGATACCATTAAAGTTTTCTGTCTAATTTATTACAATGTCTTCACAGGTTATGGAAAAATGGTGGTGAAAGTGAAGATTGGAGATGACAAACACAATCTCAGTGAGCTGCTGGACTGGCTCAATGAGGTGCTGCAGGCCACTTTCAGTCAAGTGGAGCACACCTGCTCAGGTATTTTTGTTTCCAGGTTAATTTAATGGTGGAAGATCATGAAAATCTGAGTTTTCCATGTTTAAGTGCTATAATTGGGTCCCCTGTGCATCTACCAACCCAGAAAACGTGAAAAAGGACAACCCAGTAACTTTGTTTTGGTAAACCTTTTTCTGCATGCTTCTAAAAAAAAAATCGAGCCGCTCAGATTTTGCTTCCCCCGTGACATAGAAAAGGGATCTTATTATAATATTACTGTTTTTGTAACTCATGTGTTTTTAACATAAACTTGTGTGTATTTGACAGTTTAAGAACAATAAGACATGAAAGAGAACTTTTTAATTTAATTCAATTCAATTCAATTCAAATTTATTTGTATAGCGCTTTTCACGATACATATCGTTGCAAAGCAGCTTTACACCAAATTGACATTTTTACAATATATGTAGTAGTAGCTTGATGCACATATGGCAGAGATGTGTGGTAAAGATCAATTAATGACGTAATCAAACAGACAAAGAACACTATAAATTAGTAGCAGAATTCGGTAGTGCTGTATGTTTTCAGGGTTGGCATCATCTGAAGTCCTCTGTGGGGTTGGCATCATCTCTTCTTAAGTGTTCTGGATCCACACTGGAGCTTGTGAATTCCTAGTTACCATGGGATGTCAATCCCATGGCAAAAACAGAGAACAAATAGGAACATAATTAGCGTAGCTGCTGTTCAAACTAAGAAAAGGAAGGTTTGTTAAACCAGAGCTAAAAGATTAATAATGAACATTTGATCAGATATAGCTGCAGGAAAAGTTTGAGATGCATTATTTGAATGCTTGGCTAAAAAGATGTGTCTTTAATCTAGATTTAAACAGAGACAGTGTGTCTGAACCCCGAACGTTATCAGGAAGGCTGTTCCAGAGTTTGGGTGCCAAATGTGAAAAAGCTCTACCTCCTTTAGTGGACTTTGCTATCCTAGGTACTACCAACAGTCCAGAGTTTTGCGACCTTAGGGAGCGTGATGGATTGTAGCGTGGTAGAATACTAGTTAGGTACGCAGGAGCTAAACCGTTAAGTGCCTTATAGGTAAGTAGTGCTATTTTGTAGCTGATGCGGAACCTAATAGGTAGCCAGTGCAGAGACTTTAAGATTGGGGTAATATGATCATACTTTCTTGACCTGGTAAGGACTCTAGCAGCTGCATTTTGGACTATCTGTAGCTTGTTTATTGAAGATGCAGGACAACCACCTAGTAGTGCATTACAATAGTCCAGTCTAGAGGTCATGAATGCGTGAACTAGCTTTTCTGCATCAGAAACAGGTAACATGTTTCGCAGCTTGGCAATGTTTCTAAGATGGAAGAATGCTGTTTTTGTAACATGAGAAATATGATTTTCAAAAGACAAGTTGCTGTCTAATATAACACCCAGGCTTTTGACTGTAGTGGAAGTAACAGTACATCCGTCTAGTTGTAAATTGTAAGTCAAAAGATTTTGTGTATTGTTTTTAGGTCCAATAAGTAATATTTCTGTCTTATCTGAATTTAATAGCAGAAAATTGTTGGTCATCCAATCTTTTACATTTTTAACACACTCTGTTAACTTCGATAATTCAGAAGTTTCATCTGGTCTTGTTGAGATATATAGTTGAGTATCATCAGCATAACAATGGAAACTAATCCCGTGTTTTCTAATAATATTACTTAGTATTTAGTATAATTTAGTACTCACATGCCGTGTGACAGCCACTTCCTGTGCGTGTGCTTCGGATGTGTGCGCTCAGAAAACCATATATATCAGAAGTTTAAAATGATTTCAACGCAGTAGACATGATTATTAAAACCAAAAAAAAGTATCTGAGGTATGAGCTGTAAAGGCACAGCTTTATTCTGGAAAAGCAGGACATGCACTTAAAGGCCATGTCCACACTAATAGGTTTTCGTTTGAAAACGCATCTTTTTCTCTCCGTTTTGGCCTTCTGTCCACACTGAGATGGCGTTTTTGGTCAAGGAAAACTGAGCTTTTTGAAAACGCTCTCCAAAGTGGATAAATTTGAAAACGCCGTTTTCGCGTTGCAGTGTGGACTGTGAAAACGGAGGCTTTTGAAAACGATGACGCATGTTTAGTCATGTGATGCATATTGTACCAATAAATATTCATGTTTATACTGGTAATTGTGGCTTTTATGTGCTATTCACTTTTTTACACCGCTGATAAAGATATATTTGTACACTCTTCATATTACAGTCCTAAAAAGATGACAGAAGCTGTACTCACAGTTGCTATCCTGACTCCTGCAGTTAAACGTGAGGGCAGCTGCTTTTTAGATCAAACATGAGAGCGTGCGACATGGACGCGTTAGTGAATGATGAGATATTTCTGTAAATAAAATGCTCCTGCCAAGAATTTCGTGAAAACGTATTATGTCTTTTCCGTCTGTATCATCTCAGTGAGTTTTTTACGCATGCGCAGTATGTCGAATTTAACGTTTTCCTACGTTTCAGTGTGGATGAAAAACTTTTGGAAAATGCTTGAAAACAGTGTGGATGGAGAGCGTTTTAAAACGAAAACTCTGTTTTCAGCTGTATCCGGATTAATGTAGACGTAGCCAAAGAGAAACACATGAAAACTGCTTCTTTTCTGCTTTCACTCAAAATAGGCGTTTTCAAAATGGCGTAATAAATGATCTGTGGGGTATTTTGAGCTGAAACTTCAGACACATTCTGGGGGCACGTAAGACCTATATTACATATTGTTAAAAGGGACATAATGGGTGTCCTTTAAACATTTTAATTGGAAAATGTTGAAAGATATTTTTTATTAACACTCTAATGGTGCTTTTTTTTCCTTAGGTGCTGCTTTTTGTCAGTTGATGGACATGATTCACCCTGGATCTATTGATATACATAAAGTGAAGTTTTCAGCAAAAGAGAATGCGGACATCTTGGATAATTACAATCTTCTACAGGAAGCTTTCAAGAAGGCACAAATCAAGAAAGTGAGCAATTAAATTCACACTGAAAATGTTTGAAGCAATTAAATTCAGATTATGTTGGCAAAAATATTTTTAATTGCATGGTTATGCAGTGTTTAACATGCATTATTAACAACAATGTATGTTTTTGTCTCTCTCTTTATTATAGGAACTGGAGCTGAAATTGTTGGTGAATGGAGACATCCTAAAAACATTAGATTTGCTTACATGGTTCAAACATCTTTATGATCAGAATGTTGTGAAGCTGACGTATAACCCGCAGGAGGGTTTTGTTGAACAGGAAGTGGTGTCATTAAAATCGGGCAGAGAA